>NC_137190.1:36079855-36509855 GCF_960531495.2 Zeus faber
GCTGCACATCCATGATGCGAATCTCCCGTTCCACCACATCCCAAAGGTGCTCTATTGGATTGAGATCTGGTGACTGGAGGCCATTGGAGTACAGTGAACTCATTGTCACGTTCAAGAAGCCAGTTTGAGATGATTTGAGCTTTGTGACATGGTGCATTATCCTGCTGGAAGTAGCCATCAGAAGATGGGTACACTGTGGTCATAAAGGGGTGGACAATACTCAGGTATTTTGTGGTATTTCAATCATGCTCAATTGGTACTAAGGGGCCCAAAGTGTGCCAAGAAAATATCCCCCACACCATTTTACCACCATCACCAGCCTGAACTGTTGATACAAGGCAGGATGGATCCATGCTTTCATGTTGTTTACGCCAAATTCTGACCCTACCATCTGAATGTTGCAGCTGAAATCGAGACTCATACGAGCAGGCAACGTTTTTCCAATCTTCGATTGTCCATTTTTGGTGAGGCTGTGCGAATTGTAGCCTGGAGGACAGGAACAGGAAACTGAGGCTACAGTTCATACGATAGAAGAAAATTCCTAATGTGACCCTAACCTGCATCCCACCACTTCAGTGATTCAAAATCACTTTCCCTCCACCTGACCCAGAACTCCTCAAAACTCGAGCAAAACATGGTATGCTTGTATGAGCTTTACATTGAACTTCCAATAAGCAGATCTCTGTGGTGATGACCAAACAGACAGGTAGTCAATTACAATGTGGTGGTCAGAGAAACTAACAGGTGAAATTGCTGATTTAACCAGCCTATTTCAGTGGGGTCCCTGTATATAAAAAACATTCTAACCGCACTGCACTACACTATCTCCTAATACTTTAAGCCATGTGTATTGTTTTGTTTTGGATTTTTAATCCCTCCATGTATCAACTAAATTTACACTGTTGACAATATCTCTCAGTATCCCTGCAACTCCTATGTGGGATTCCTCTCCCTTTCTGTCTAAAGGTGGATTGACGGTACAGTTCCAATCCCCTCCTAGTATCAAGATCTAATTTTTTTACGACCAGGGAAATCTCTGTCTAAGCTTCCCAATCAATAAGGCCTCTCATTTCCTGTGTTTGATGCATAGAAGGCGATAGTGGGCGCCGACGCTCCGGTCGACTTCGCACATTTCAGTATTCTTTTCCGTTTTTTTATCATGATGTCCGCAAAAAAGCATCGGCAGTTATCTCTTACTGCTGCGATGCACTCGTGGATATATAAACATAAAAACAAAATTTTACGCGCCAACACTCTCAACACAACAACAACAAAAATGGAGCCGCTGTTCCATGAGCGGGCCACGGAGAAAGCACCATGGGAAACGAGATGGCATTCGGGTCAGAATGAGGATGCAACCTTGACTGTCCACCTCTGCCGAGAATCCTTCTTGCCATCGTTCAGTCTCTGGAGAACAAGATGGATGAACTTCAAGCGAGAATTAAATTCAACGGGATACGAGAACTCAGTCTCCGTCAGTCCTCTGCCTGATGGAGACATGGCTGAAACCGCTGGTGCCGGATAAAGCCATTCGTCCAGCCTAGTCCCTTCTCTGTGTCCCGCGGCGACAGATAGGGTGAGTCGGGGAAATCCAAAGGTGGAGGCCAATCAGAGGCTGCCCTTCAGGACGCTCTGACTGACGTAGACTGGGACATGTTCCAATCAAGTTCAAGTGACGTCAGCGAGTTTACGGACGTAGCGGTGAGCTTCGTTGCACGTTAGCGACAACATCGTTCCCACGGTGAAAGTTTTGGATATTTCCAACCAGAAGCCGTGGGTCGATAAATCCATCCACTGCGCTCTGAATGCTCACACGGGCCGCTTATAATGACGGTCTTGTATCTGCAAATATGGACAATTACAAAGCGGCGCTAATTTGAGTTACACCGCTGGGGATGAGCGCACGCTCTGTGTCTGAGCATGATGTCAGGAGGGCTCTGATGCGGTCTTCTTCTTGTTGTGTCCACAAAACAGTCAGTTACAAGCTTGGCTAGATGTGGTTCAGCTACAGCTGAACACATTGCTGGCCCTTCTCATTAAACTCTGCTAAGTCCGATGCTGTGCAGGGCTGTTCCAGCAGGGGACATATCAGGGAGGTGCTCCATGGTCTGTGGTCCAGTTCCACAGTCACACACACACGTCCCCGTCATTCAGGTATCCCCATTTGGCAAGAGTGGCTTTTGCACGTCCAACATCAGATCTTAGTCTGTTAAGGCATTTCCACACTGCGTAGTTGGTGGCTGCTCCGGCGGCAGTGCCTCGCTCGCCTTTAGCTCCATTGTTGTTTCTGGTGGGAGGTTGTCAAGTTCAAGTTCAAGTTCAAGAGATTATTTGTCACATACATATACATACGGTCATACATATATGCAGTGAAATGTCATGACACCTGGAAGTCTTTCTTCCCACCGAGTGACTCTTTCATCGCTTGCGCTCGGTGTTCTGAGAGGTGGGACGTTCTTCAGGAAACTTTTCTGGATTTAAGGCGGCTTTTGGCTGGCACATGGCCAAAGAGAGGATGTCTTTGATCATTGGACTGTTGTTGCCGCTCTTTCTTGCTTGCTGCATTCCATCGTATCTCTGGTGGGGCTATGCCTGCCAGGATGTATAGCGGGTCTGTAGGTGTTGGTTTCAGGCAGCCAGTGATAAGGCGGCAGCTAGCATTGAGGGCGGGTCCAACTTCTAGGCTTACTGGGCAAGCATACTCGGCAGCTGAGTAGCAGAGAGCCAGTGCGGTTGCTTTCAGAGTCTGTGAGTTTGCACCCCAGGTTGTTCCAGTGAGCGTCTTTGCGGATGATGTTGTGTCCTAGCACTCACTTTACACTTGGTCTTCTCAATGTGGGTCTTAAAAGAGAGGCATCTGTCCAGGGTTACCCCAAGGTAGACCGGATGCTCACAGTGTTCGAGGGAGGTTCCTGACCAGTTGACCTTCAGTTGGCGCTTGGCTTCACGATTTCTCAGGTGGAAGGCACACACCTGTGTCTATGATGGATTTGCACGTAGGTGGTGCCTTCATAGTAAGGTGTTAGCTCTGCCAGAGCTTTGGAGAGTCTGTCTTCCCACAACTTTGAAGTCAGTGGCTTGTGCACCTATGCCAAGGTTGTCCGCATAGATGAAGCGGCGAGTGTCTGGACTTTTTGGTTGGTCGGTCGTTGGTGTAGAGTGGTGGTGCAAGCACACTTCCCTGTGGAAGGCCATTCTTGAGTCTTCGCCACCTGCTTTTCTTTCCTCCAAGCTCAACAAAAAAGTTCCTGTTTTCAAGCATGCTTTTGATCAGTTCTGTCAGACGGATGTCCCTTCTGGTCTCCAGGATCTTGCCGAGGAGACGTCTGTGGTTGACTGTGTCATAAGCAGCTGAGGAAATTACGGGTCTCGTTGAGGATCCTCAATCCCTTCTACTGTGGAGCGGTGGAGAGCATCCTGACAGGCAACATCACTGCCTGGTTTGGGAACTGTACTGCTCAGGACAGGCGGGCCCTGCAGAGGGTGGTGCGTTCAGCTGAACGTACCACTGGTACTACCCCTCCCTCATGAAGGATCCTCACCACCCCAATAACGGACTGTTCCAGCTGCTGTGGTCAGGCAAGCGCCTCCGCAGTCACACAGCGAGAACAGAGAGACTGAGATGGAGTTTCTTCCCGCAAGTCATAAGAACTGTCAATGCTGACCTCACCAGGGGTCCTCACTGAGCCACACACATAGGCTCCTCTACCTTACTGTACTGTATGTAGCATACTGTACCGCATACTGTGTCACTGTTCTGGGTTGAATTGCTGCGCTGTACTGTTGTATACTGTGCTGTATATCTCACAAACACAACCTCACTTTATTCACATGCCACTTTAATGCACATATCTGTATCTACATAAATAGCCTATCCCATATACATAAGCCTATTCCCTTTATCTATTTTGTACCCCCACCCTGCAATACCTTTGAGTTCTTATTTTATTTTATTTTATTCTATATATTTTATTTTATTCTATAGTATTCTACCTACTGCATTTTGTTTTAGGAATCAGTTAGTCAAGTAGAAATTCTTAGGTAGCTATTGTGTTCAGTCTCGAACATATTGTGTGTAAACACTGGGTGTGTTTCACTGCATCTAAGTATGAAAGTATGTATATGTATGTGACGAATAAACTTCTTGAATCTAGATGTTAATAAAGACAAAGTTCCTGCCATTAATTTTAGCCCTTACAACTAACAATCTACCTTCACTCACTTCATCTTTTGACACAATATTTACGTCCAACTCCGGTGAAAACAAAATGGCCACCCCTGCACTAAAAACTGTGCCATGGCTCAACACATGGGCTCCCTTCTACCATATTCCACAATCCACCTCATTCACTACATCACTATGTGTTTACTGTAAAAACAGGATATTTATGGGTTTTTTTTATGAATTCTCTGAGAACAGCTATTTTCCCCGGGTCTCCGCCTCCATAGGATGACAAGAGCACAATTTTTTTGTTATACAGAACCACCACCAATCCCCCTCTTGCGAGAACTATTTTACCATATTTGGGTCTATAAACAACTAATCACTACTCCAAGAGGGGGAGATTCACCACGGGTGAGACAATTTAACATAGAACCAAACAACATTTACACAAAACATAAACATTGGACGACAACTGTATTGAAAAACAGAGTTCAGATCCAGGAAAACAGAGCAATTGGGCATGTGGGCTCTTCCTGTCATACTTATGGCAGTAAATGAGGGAGGAACGGAGAGAAATGGGTACGTTCAAAGCGTGTGTGTGTGTGTGTGTGGGTGTGTGTGTTTGTGTGTGACATGTTCTCCATTCTGGAGGAGGAGATTAACCACTTCCAGTCTCATGGCCACATTGTTATCTGTGGGGACCTCAGTGCCAGGACATGATGAGAAACTGACACACTCAGCATACAGGGAGACAAACACCTCCCTCTCCAATATGCCCCCACAGACACAACTATGACAAAGCAAGAAACAAACATGGATCACAGCTCCTACAGCTCTGTCATTTGCTGGGCCTGTACATAGTCAATGGTAGACTTTGAGGGGAGTCTTACGGTAGGTACACCTACAGCTCATCTCTGAGTAGTAGCACGATAGATTACAGTACTTCCTAACTGACCTCAACCCGGTGTCTCTGAGGGTTCACCGTCAGCCCACTAACACCCCTGTCCGACCACAGCAAAACCACAGTCTACCTAAATAGATCAACATACAATCAGGAAGTTCCAAAGCCAACCAAATTACATCATATTACATCATATTTAAGAAAGCTACAAATGGAAGGCAGGTAGCTTGGAAACCTACCAAAAATGCTATTAGGCAAACACAAGTCCAGTCACTCCGAGACCAGTTTCTGGGACGAACCCTTCACTACAACAGTGAAGATGTAAAAAGGGCAGTAGAAAAATGGAATAATATATTTGACCTTTCAGCGTTATCAAGCCTAAAAGCATCAGATAGAAACACCAAAAAATAACAACAAAGACAAATGGTTTGACAATGAATGCAAAAAACTCAGCAATGAAGGAACCTATCTAACCAAAAACATAGAGACCCAGACAACCAGAACATACATCTGCACTATGGCAGGTTATCTCCCAAATAGGAGCCTTTCTGTGTGGAGTTTGCATGTTCTCCCCGTGCTCACATGGGGTTTCCTCCACCTCACGTCAGTAAGGACCCCCCTCAAAAACATGCACACATCATCGTCTGACCAGCGATGGACACTTATCAACTGGTCCCCGGGCGCGTCTTTGTAGGCTGCCCACTGCTCCTGGCTGTTGCCCCGGAGGAAGGACAAAGCCAGGATGGGTTAAATGCAGAGGAACCATTTCACCGGCCACCATCCAAAGCATGTGCATGTGTGTGTGTGTGCAAGCATGTGTTGTAGTGTGGTGTGTTGTGTGACAAATAAAAGAAAAACAGGACAAAATAAAATCATTGGAAACCAAGAAAGCCTGTGGTGTTGATGGCATCCTCAATGAAATGATGAAATTCTCAGACCTCAAATTCCAATTGGCTATATCGTCCTCGGCTCTGGGATTTTCCTCAATGTTTGGAATCAAGGATAACCGGATAACATCGTTGCACAAAGGCGGAGACAAGTATGACCCCGATAACTACCGTGGGATCTGCGTCAACAGCAACCTCAGGAAAATCCTCTGTATGATCATGAACCAGAGACCACTACAACTCCTGACTGAAAATGTCCTGAGCAAATCCCACATTGCCTTCATTCCAAATAATCGCACAACAGATCATATCTTCACCCTTAGCACACTAATTGACAACCAATTTAACAAAAACAAAAGCAAAATATTCTCCGGCTTTGTTGACTTCAAAAAGGCCTTTGATTCTATCTGGCACGAGGGTCTGCTTTATAAACTTTTAGAAAGTGGTTTCGGGGGGAAAAACCTACGATGTCATAAACTCCATATACACACTAAGTGCGCTGTCAAGATTGGCAAAAAATACTTTCTCCAAAGCCGGGGGGTCAGACAAGGATGTAGCTTGAGCCCAGCCCTCTTCAACATCTACAACAATGAACTGGTGAGGGCATTAGAGCGGTCTGCCAAAACCACACACTTCAATTCTTTATAGGTACTTTTGCTCTAAAACATACAAAAAACTATACCTTCCTGGGTCTGAACATCAGCACCACAGGTAACTTCAACAAAGCAGTGAATGACCTGAGAGACAAGGCGAGAAGGGCTTTCTACGCCATCAAAAGGAACATCAAGTTGGACATCCCAACTCAAATCTGGCTTAAAATATTAGACTCGGTAATAGAATCCATTTCCATATATGGTTGCGAGGTCTTGGGTGCACTCGCCAACCAAGACTTTACAAAATGGGACAAACACCAAATTCAGACATTGCATGAAGAATTTTGCAAATCCATTCTCCAGGTCCAACGGAAACCCCAAATAATGCATGCGAACAGAATTAGAACGATACCCATTAATTATAAAAATTCAAAATAATTATTTTTTAATTTATAAAAAAAAAAAATTTAATAATTTAAATTTCATTGTCACCTAAAAGAAAGTGACCCTGACACGCTCCATAACAAAGCCCTGACCTACAGAGAGACTGTAGGGAGGAGCCCCTCAGCCAGCTGGTTCTTGGACTCTGTTCACAAACACAAGCTGAGCCCCCAGATAGAAACCCCATCAGACTAAACCAAATTATAAGAAAACAAAAACCAAACTATTTGACACATTGAAAGAATCAGCAAAAAAACAGAGGAAACCGGAATGCTTTTTAGCCCTAAACAGAGAATACTCAGCCGCTGGTTACCTGACCATGGTAGCCGATCCAAAACTAAGGAAATCCTTAAAGATGTACAGAGTCAGTGCACACAGCCTGGCCGTGGAGAGTGGCCGCCAGAGGCAGACCTGGCTCCCCAGAGAGGAAAGACTGTGCACCCACTGCATACAGCAGGAGGTGGAAACTGAGCTGCACTTTTTCACCTCCTGCCAACTGTACCGAGACATCAGAGACACATACTACCCATGGATTACAAGCACCCAAAAGGACATCAAAAACCTGCCCAATAACAAAAAAAACGTCCTTATCTGCTGGAAATACAGGACTGTGCAAACATAGCAGCAAAATTTGTGAGCTGCTGTGACCAGAAAGGGGCGTCCAGTGGAATACAAGCACCATAAAGGCTGTCCAGCACATGTGACCTCTGTACAAGACACACTTACTGTACATACATACACAACAAATATCTTTGATAACACAACAATAATTTGCAGCGTTCACATTTAATTACTACACTTATATTTACCATTTACTTTTTATTTAACTCAACTGTACATTTTTATATTGCTATTATTATCTTACTCACTAGTCTTACATGTTTGCACATTTACATTTGTTTTTCTTGTTTGTTGTTTAATTTGACACTTGCTTTGGCAATGTAAACAACTGTGTTTCTAATGCCAATAAAGCCCCTGGGGGGGGGGGGGGGGAGGGAGGGAGAGAGAGAGAGATGCCAGAATAAACCCTTCATCCCTAGGCAATAACAAAATTACTCTAAAATTACTCTGTCGCTACTCTCCTTATATGATGGCTCCCTCTACTCTACCTTTGCTCCCCCTCCCTACCTCTATTCTACTCTACTTCTATCCACCTCTCTACTGCTACTCTACTCTTCCTGTACCCTAATCTACTTCTACTCTGACTCTACTCTCCCTATATTATATCTCCCTCTACTCTACCTCTACTCCACCTCCCTACCTCTTCCACTCTCATAGCTCCAGCGTGGTAGGGGCCAATGTGTCCTCCTTTCATTGCGAGAGGAGACTGACCCTCTTTCGCTTTGACTGTCTCTCAGGACCTCGGCGAGCATGGCATCGCCCCCGCCAAGATCATTACCAGTGAAGAGTTCCAGTCCGGCAAGAGGGACCAGATCCGGGACAAAGCCAGGGCCATCAACTCCCTCTCCGCTCCCATCCCTGGAGACAACTTACTATTGGAGCTAATATCACCTTATAGGTGAGGAGACGGAACCTCAGAACAGACTTAAATAGTTCTAGTAGTAGTACCACCACTTTAGATAATAAAAGGGAAACGATATGATCTAAAATGATATTGAAATTGTATGAAACCCACCTTGAGATGCATTGAAGCAATGTAGGCCGTTTTCATAGATTGTTGCTTTGTCTTAATTGTGTTTCAAAACAAAACAATGCAGAAGCCGTACCATAGTAAAAAAACGATTAAAATTTCTATCCATTTGCAGTCGTGAGGTTTAAGCCCCTAACCAGCAATGATTCAGTGCAGGTTCTGTTATTGGCTACCAGGTCTTCCATAGGAGTGGAGATACTGAGGAGAATGGGCTGGAAGGAAGGCCAGGGTGTTGGACCTCGCCTCAAGAGGAAAGCAGACAGGCAGGAAACAGGTGGGTTTCCATTTCATCATGCGCAAAACGGTATCCCTGCATTCCAATCTGTCTTGAAGGGATACTCAAGCTTTTTGGGGAATTGGCTCTGTTGTTTTAAATCAGCTGGGCACCGTATCACTTATAATCCAGCTCTTGAGATGTTGGAAGGTGCATTTCCCTAATTTCACAGGTACTAGGCTTCCTCTGTTGCTTTGCATTGAGCTAACACAGTAAGCATGCAGCACGCAGTTAGCAGAGGTAAGGGATGAAATTGCCCTCCATTTTGCGCTGGGGCTAAACAGTCTTTTACAAAAAAATGTAGTTGTAATTTTTCAGACTGATATTAAGATTAGAATTTCATTTAAACATTTCCACACAAGAACATATACACTATATATTCTACAAAATTTAAACTTTAGTTCTAAATGAACTACGAGTAGGTTAAAAAAAAAAGACATTCTGCAGAGAATTATTACAACATTAGCTGTGCTAATTAATCTTCCTCTCCTTTCGGCTGCTCCCGTTAGGGTTCGCCACAGCGGATCATCTGCCTCCAATACCTTCTGTTCTGCGCATCTTCCTCCCTTACACCAACCGCCTGCATGTCCTCCCTCACCACATCCATAAACCTTCTCTTTGGCCTTCCTCTTTTCCTCTTGCCTGGCAGCTCCATCCTCAGCATCCTTCTCCCAATGTATCTCCTACACACTTGTCCAACCCATCTCAATCTCACCTCTCTCACTTTTTCACCAAACTGTCCAACCTGAGTTGTCCCTCTAATGTACTCATTCTTAATCCTGTCCGTCCTTGTCACTCCCAGTGAAAATCTCAACATCCTCAACTCTGCCACCTCCAGTTCAGCCACCTGCCTTTTTGTCAGTACCACCGCCTTTAAACCATACAACATAGCTGGTCTCACTACCATCCTGTAGACCTTCCCCTCACTCTTCCTGGAACCCTTCTGTCACACATCACTGCGGACACTCTTCTCTACCTACTCCACCCTGGCTTTACTCTCTTCACCTCTGCCCCGCACTCTCCGCTGCTTTGGATGGTCGACTGGTCTAGCTGTGCTAACTAATAAACAGTATATAATCAGTTTATTATAGATGGATATATATTTTTTTTTTCCAACAAGCAGTGGTGAAATTATACAAATATCTGTGTACATAACTCTTTTGCAAAATGGTTTCCTTACGTTGGGTAATGGAAGCGAAAGGATGTTCATGGCTAAGTGTCATGGTCTAGGTAGGGGTTTTATTAAAATTGTAATTTTGAAGGTTTCTGTTTTATTTTTTTTGGTGGCACCTTTGGCGAAAAATAGTAATTGCAGGTGTGTTTTTGGACCTCACTTCCCAGAGATCCAAACAGTGTCGCCTGTGTGATGTCAGTCAGTTGGTAGTTAGCACCTGGGCCATGCCTCTATAACAATTGGAGGTTGCCAGTACACATGAATGCATGAATTTGAACTCATTGGTGGGAAAGTCGCCACAGACACCTGGTTCGTGATATTTCTTAATACCCGGTTCCGTGCAAATTCAAGGGCTTTCATCAGTGGTCCATAGGCCATCATTCACCTTTGTGTTACCGTTACCTCATTCATAATCAGAATCGTCTTTACTGGCAAGTAAGTTTACACATACAGGGAATATGTCAAGGTGTTCGGTGTTTACAGAAAAAAGCGAGTATGTTTCAGAGTATTAAGTATAACAGTATGTGCAATGTACATGGATAATAATCCAGAAGAATGAAGAAGGTGTGTTAACGTAATGCATTGACATATCAATTAAATTCAAGGCATATAGGTCCATGTAGTGTTTATTTAGGGGAGGTGTGAGGGACAGCTTTAGTGGGGTTTCTGGGTCTTGTTCATGAGGCCAGTTGCAGACGGGAAGAAACTGTTCTTGTGGTGAGAGGTTTTGGCCTTGTTGGACCGCAGCTTCCTTCCAGATGGAAGTGTTTCAATCAGTTTGTGTCCGGGGTGGGAGGGGTCAGCCACAATCTTACCTGCACACTTCAGGGTCCTGGAGGCGTACAGGTCCTGGAGAGATGGCAGATTGCAGCCAATCACCTTCTCAGTGGAGCAAATGACACACTGCAGTCTGCCCTTGTCCTTGGTGGTTGCAGCAGCGTACCAGACGGTGATGCAGGAGGTGAGAATGGACTCAATGATGGAGGTGTAGAAGGGCACCATCATCGTCTCTGGCAGGTTGAACTTCCTCAGCTGCCACAGGAAGTACCTCTGCTGGGCTTTCTTGATGATCTTTCTCAGCTCCCACTTGAGGTCCTGGAAGATGACGGTTCCCAGGAAGCGACAGGACTGCACAGAGTCGACTGGGGAGTCACACAGGGTAATGGGGGTGAGTGGGGTTGCGTTCTTCCTGACGTTCACAACGATCTCCACTGTCTACTGCATTGAGCTTCAGGTTGTTGTTCACCAGGTCACCAAATGGTCAAGCTCCCACCTGTAGGCGGACTCATCCCCACCAGAGATGAGCCCAATGCGGGTGGTGTCACATGTCACTAGTGAGCTGTTGAAAATGTCTGCAAACACCAGAGACAGCTGGTCAGCACAGTGCTTCATGGTAGATGGAGGGACAAAGTCTGGTCCGGCTGCTTTGCAGAGTTTCTGCCTCTTGAAAAGACTGTTGACATCCCTCTCCAGGATCGAAAGAGTCGTCGCTGTGGTGGGGGAGGTGGAGCTGGGGCTGGTGGAAGGTGTCATGTGGATGGTGTCAGGACTGTCGCATTGCCTTTCAAAGCAACAGTAGAAGTTGTTCAGTTTGTTGGCCAGGCCTGTGTTGTTCATGGAGTGATTTGTTTTTGGTTGAGGTTAGTGATTTGTCTGAACCCTTTCCAGACAGAGGCAGAGTCATTGGCTGAGAATTGGTGTTGGAGTTTCTTTGAGTACAGTCATTTAGCATCTCGCACCCCTGTGCTAAATCTGTACTTGACATTAGCTGTCTGAATTTAGTTGTTAACCAGGTCTTGTCGTTGTTGTTAGTCATCCTGGTACAGTATTCAGCGATAGTGACTTAACATTTATTTCAATGAAAATCTTTGAGATTGGCACTTTAAGTGCACTACTTTCAATCTTAAACTTCTGGAGTACCAGATGGTCAAAATAGTGTTATTAATAAAACCACCTTCAAGATTGTTAATTACCTGCAAGTAATAAAAGGAAGTAGTAAGAAGTTTGTCCCCGTGCAAGTGTTTTTATTTAATTTTGCGCTGTCTCTCGGAATTCCTCTCCAGCTGTTGCTGTTTAATGTAGCCACTTTTTTGTCTTCTTCCTGTGAAGACCACAGAGCCAGCATCTACGGCTGTGTGCTGCCTCCGGTCGGCTCAGAGGAATCTGAGGTACGAAGCGTAGAAGTCTGTGCCTTTCCTATGTGCTGTGAAAATTCACAGTAAACTTCAGATTTAGTAGCATCACAAACATGGCTTCCAAACATTTTCCTTTACTTAAATTAAAAATAATTTTGCTATTCATTTTGATATTCATGCAAATATGTATTACATTCCACTGTAGAGTAAGAACAGCATTGTAAAGGCAGCAACATGAACTCCTAGGGTTTAGAAGACTCCTATTTTCAAGACAACAAATAGATATTTCTTAATAAAAATAAATCTGGTTTGATGCACTACAATTCAATACATAAGTATCAATGCTGACCTGTTTTCTAAATTGTTCGTTTGGACGCAGGACGATGAAGAGTTTGCCCCGGAGAATGTCACCTTTGCTCCCAAGGACGTCACCCCCATCGACTTCAATCCCAAGGTGGGGCTCCAGGGCCTGGGCTACCGTGGGCTGGACCCCAGCCAGGCTCTGCGGGGCAGTTCATCCATGGGACACATTGACCTCTTCAGTCTGGACTCGGACAGAACCCACAGCCTGTTTGGAGACCAACGACATCCGCAAACACACAGGAGAGGAGTAGCTGGACAGGTGTGTCTGCGTGCATGTGTGTGTCAGTGTCCCAGACCATAACTGTCTTCTGTTTGACATTTTTCACCTCAGGCCTTATGGTGGTTCTGGTTATGAACTGTTCATAACCTATTAAGCTGAATTTGACAATGTGTATCTAGTATGGATGTTATCCTTAAGCACCCCCTAGATACCATTTCCATTGATTTGTCTTTCCCCTTGGTAACCATCTTTGGCGGATTTTGTACTCTACAATGCCTTCTTGTGAACTTTGATCTGCAGGCCTTTGGTGTGGGGGCTCTGGAGGATGAGGATGAAGAGGTGTACCACAGGGACAGCATGTCCAACTATGACACTGTGCTGGGAGGGGAAGAGCCAGGGGATGGGCTGTTCGGGTGGACCGCCCCCCAACAGTACAGAAAGAAGAAAGGTTAAGGCTCAAATTAATCCTGAATGAATATTAATATGTGAATACAAATTGTTAATGGACACTAAATTCTACCAGCTTATCTAGCAAAGGTTTGTTGTATTTAAATTTTTTTATATGCAAAATTGTAAATATACAATGTTAATCCATGAATATCAAACTTGTACCATTCAAAAAGAGGTAGAACGACATGATGAGAGCAAGACTCTCCCAGTTTACCAAGATGTTGGCAAATATTATGCGGTATAGCGTGCACAAAATGATGGATATAGTGTTGGCTGACTATTCGGTGTGATAATACAATATATAAAAAGATCCCCTCTCTGCTCTGATGATGATGCTGATGATGAGACTATACATTCTGTTGACTTCCTGTTCTCTTCCTGTATACATTCTATTGACTTCCTGTATACAATCTGTGTACTTCCTATTCTCTTCCTGTATACATCCTGTTGACTGCCTGCTGTCTTCTTGTATTCTTTCTATTGACTTCTTCTCACCATTGCCTAATCTGGGAATTATTTATATTGATATTAAAACCTTTTCTGCACCCAGAACGCAACAGAGATGCCTCGTACCTGGGGAAGATTCTAGAAGGATTTACACTGGCAGATAGACCCGCTAAAAACAAAATAGTACGTAGACCTCCCTCCTTATTTTGGAATGTACAACTTTGTTTGTTCTTGGGAAGAAAAAAGAAAAATCTTTCGTTGTGCAATTGTTGTTGGAATGAACACTGGGATATCTGGGTCAATCCAGTTAGCAAAGTCATCAACTGATGCATCGGTCATGTGTTGGGTTGTCCAAAAAAGACGTCCAGAGATCTTACGTCTTTGGTCTTTGGTTTGCACACGCTTCATTTTGGAGCAGAACTTCAATGAAAAGAGACTTTAAAATATGACACCGTCTACAAAGGTATAAAGTACACTGCTCTTCAAAATCGTAAGATTATGACATTCAGGAAAGCTGTGAACCTCAAGGTGTGAATGATGCTTTCTGTTAATTATATAAGCAGAAAGGTTTCAATTCATTGAGAGCGTTCCGATGACACCTTTTACAAAGATAAAAGGTCTCTTTCTCCTTCTCCTTCTCCACTGCAGGTTTTCCCCCCACCAGAGCTCCCCAGGGATTATCGGCCGGTCCACCATTTCCGTCCGATTCTGGAAGGTTCTCACCTAAGTCCAATGGTGGTCCAGGCCCTGCAGGCCTCCAGGGGCCAACTGGTGCTTGAAAAAGCACAGACAGGCCGTCACATGCTAGACTCTGGCCAGAGGGGGACGCTGCTGGGGGAAAAAGCCTTACAAGGTACTTCCTGTTTCTCGAAAAAGGAGTGTTGCTACCTCATTTGCCGCTGAAATCATCTGTTGTGATACCTCAGTAGCGCCGCCATCACAGTGTCTAACTGTGAACACTGCATGGCACTGCTGTAGGACAAGATTACAAATTACACTGTTTTATACTGAATAATGTACAACCATAATTATTACTATTATTTATATATACAGTATCAGTCAAAAGTTTGGACACATGCTCCTTCAGGGGAGTTTTCTTTTTTTTTTTTACTATTTTCTATATTGGAGAATAATAGTGGAGACATCAGAGCTATCAAATAACACATATGGAATTCTGTCAAACAAAAAAATGTTAAACAATTCAAATCATATTCAGTATTTTAGAGCTCAGGTTGGACAGTTTGGTGAAAAAGTGAGAGAGGCGAGATTGAGATGGTTTGGACACGTCTGTAGCAGAGATGAGTTACATTGGTAGAAGGATGCTGAGGATGGAGCTGCCAGGCAAGAGGAAAAGGGGAAGGCCAAAGAGAAGGTTTATGGATGTAGTGAGGGAGGACATGCAGGCGGTTGGTGTAAGGGAGGCAGATGCACAGAACAAAAGGTATTGGAGGCAGATGATCCGCTGTGGCAACCCCTAACGGGAGCAGCCGAGAGAAGATGAAGAAGATGCTTCAAAGGGTGGAGGGGTTTCAAACAATGTTCTCCATATGCCCAAAATTGTAAATTCATTACAAGTAATACATTTCTGAAGAGGTAGGTTTGCTATATAGTAAATAGTCGTATTTGGATATTGTAGAAGACCGTATTATGGCAGAAACAGCTGAACCAAGCAAAGAGAAATGATAGTTCATCATTACTTTTCAGCAAAATCAGGAAAATTTCAAGAACTTTGAAAGTATGACACCTAAGTAAGAAACCTATGGTGCTCTGATAACCAGGGATTTCGATCATAGACACACACTCATACACAGACACACACTCTTGCTTGTTGTGTGTTATTTGTATAAAAGATTTGTGTTTGTGTCTTATCTTCCTCTAGGACCGACCTCTGTTCTGGATCTACTCCTTCCGGTTGACCGAGAGAGGCTGGCCAGCATGCGAAACTCCTCCCACCACCCTGTAGGCTCCGCCCCCCAGACCGTCCACGATGCCCCGCCCTCCGCGAGGTACAGCTGGTGGATTATTTAATTACATTTATTGTCATTCAATCAGAGTGATAGAGTGATAGAGACTTGTATTTTACATCAGAGCTTGTAGCATGTAGAATTATCGCGCTATCTATCTAGCTATCATTTCCTTTCCATGGGATCTGTCAGAACCGCACTTTCAAACAAGTGATATCGACAGTACTGTGACCTGTGGACTGTTGGCCTAGAGGAGAGAATGAGTTTTGATAGTATAATAATGATAATCATTTATCATCGGTTTGCTGTGACTCTTGGATTTACAGTAAATGTTTATTTTGAGCTTAGTCCAATACAGTATCCTACTTTAGCGTGGAAACCAGCATCTATATCAGTGGTAATAAATTCTTCCATTCTGCCTAGTCGTACTGCAGGGGCTGCAGCAGCAACCCAGGCATTGGCCCAGCAGGCCCTGGCCTCCAGGTTCCAGCAGGGAGCCCTAACAGACTCCAAGGCGTTCAAGCCGTTCGAGCAGAACGCCAGCAAGCAGGCTCGCTACGAGCTGTACGTTAGCCGGCTTCAACAGGGGCACAAAGGTAAGAGAACATGCTGACTCGTGTCAGCTTAGTTTAAATTTGCATCTCGTCTTGATTTTACAAAACAAGGACACAACAAAGATTTTGTTCCATTTTGCTGTGACCTTCTTCAGTCATGGTCCCTTCGGACATGTTCCCAGATCCAAATGTTGACTGATTTAATGAATATCCTCTGCCCAACAAACTTGTCACCAATACCTCTATTCAGGTGTGTCAGAAACCCTGATGACTATCCGTTTTATCAACTCTATCTCATGTCCCAAATCCACTTATTAGATCCACTTATTATTGCAATTATTCAAATTTATCAGAAAAAATATATGGATTCGGAATGATATTTATGATATATGAATATCCAAACCTACTCCACTTTTGCTGACGGTGCAGAATTTCCTCAGAATCTGTGTAGTTTTAATTTAGAGCGCTGCACTTCACAATTTAATTGTGTGTGTGTTTCCAGATGCCCTGGAGACCAGTCTCGATCCCAGTATGACAGAGTGGGAGAGGAGCAGGGAGAGGGATGAGTTTGGTCGAGCAGCCTTGCTCTACAGACCAACAAGCTCCTCTCTCTCCTATCGCTTCACCAGCGCCAAACACCGCGATGATGAGGACAGTGTGGAGGTCCCCCAAAACGAGGAGGTGATTACCACTAAAAACAGTTTTCGGCTTTGTGTCACACTCTGCGTTTCTATTTTTAACCTCAATTGCTATATTTGCCAACATAGAGTGGAGTGTTGGCATACTACAATATTTCACCAGATGTAGTGTGTCATCCAGAGTAATCTGTACATAGTACTGTGGGAAGTACTGTCTCTAGTTTTGTGGGTGGTGTTTCTCCCAGAGTGACGTGAATGACAAAGAAGCCGCAGCCAAAATGAAGATGTTTGGGAAGCTGACCAGAGATTCATTTGAGTGGCACCCTGACAAACTGCTCTGCAAGAGGTTCAATGTTCCCGACCCGTACCCTGGGTGAGACACACACACACACACACACACAAAATCACCCCATTGTAACATCCAACAACTATGGGGATAGCTATTATGGGGAGGCCGCCTTCCCGTAGAGATGATGAAATTAAGTTAAATCAATTGTAAAACTGTACTGTAGGTAATGTACATATTGACTTTTTCTGTGTCTCACAGGTCTGGGGTGGTGGGTCTACCCACGGTAAAGAGAGATCGCTTTTCTGTCTTCAACTTCCTGGACGTTGCTGAGCCCACGGCGGCCAGCGCATCCTCCACAGCACAAGGTACAGCGCAGAGCCTCCAAATCCGACTGCTCTGTACCCCTTATGTCTGTGCAAAGCAGGAAGTGCTCTTCCAGTCTACCTAGAGCCCTGAGAGAGAAGCGTACTTTGAGCTGAGTATATGAGATGAGTATTTTTTAAGTACAAGCTGTAGCTATGCCCATCAGCTACCTCTGTTGAATACTTCTGTCTTTTTCTGTTTATTATTAATCCGATGCTCACAGCAATATGTCCAAGTCTTCTTCAGCAGTTCTCGAGAAGTTCTGCGTTTTTGTTTTTTTTAATTAAAAAAAAATTCCCTTCATCACAATTCCAGTCTCAAACCCTTTATCACATTGTTAGTTTGAAGGACCTTTATCATTCTCTCACTTTATCACAATTACAGTGTCCAAGACCTACTTTCACTCTGTCACAGTTTCAGTCTCAAAGTCATTTGTCACAGTTTAATGATAATTTGTGAATCAGCTTTAAACCTGGGGCCTCAGACATAAAGAGAATCCCTCCTGCTAAAGTAAAAAAACAAATAAAAATGTAGAAACCTTGACAAGGGACCAGAGAGAGGCATTCCGCTTCCTTCCCTACGCTTGTCTCCTCATCGCTGCTCCTCCTCTCCCCAGCTCTATTCTCCTTATCCCCCTTTTCGTCTCCCCTTCAGAACCCACTAAGAAGTCCAGATGGGATGTTCAGACCCAGTCCCAGCCGAAAGAAGATCCACTCAGTCAGTTCCTGTCTGTGGCTCGCAACCAGGCCTCAGCGCCCCAAACCGCTTCCACACAACAAGAACCCAACACCCAGGTAGAACTGGGTTATTATATGAAATCAGTCTTGCCAAGGCCAAATGAACCCATCGGCATAAAGGGACACAGTGAAACACTTTGAATTAACTAATTCCGAGTGTCTGAGTACTGGGTGCTACTGGCAAGAAATGTTACTACTGCATAGATGACTTGCATAAGAATTGTAGTTTAACAGAGAACAATTGTTATGCCATTGAGCTTCAAATGTTTAATGCACACAACATAGTGTCATTGGCGAGTAAGCTTTGCTATAGACAAGAAACCAGAGAGATAGTTGTGAATTACGATGCTATGCAATAATGGCCAACTATGCTTTTACATTTTTTTTTGGCTTTGCAGTCACATTCGACTGTGGCAGTTTTCCTGCAATGTTGTTTGGAAATGTCCTCATGTATAGTTTGGTGGCAGTATGTTTTTGTTCTGGGGAATAGTCCTGTCCCGGGTCTGGGGGAGTTTTTTATACCAGCATACAGACTCTGTTCACTGGAATCTTGGTTGTGTCTTTGTACTGCAGATAAAGGTCAAGAAGGAGGCTGGTGAAGAAAAAGAAGAAGAGGAGGAGGAAGAGGAGGAAAGTCGGCTTCCCATGGATCTGTTCAAGGCCATCTTCGCTAGCTCCTCAGATGAGAAGTCATCATCTTCGTCAGAGGACGAGGGTGATGAGGAGAAGGACGGCATTCTGGCCAATGTCGGCAGCCAGGCACCGAGCCTGTTCAGCGTCGCCTCGTCTGAGACATCATCAGCAGCCTTGCCTCTCATCTCTTTCTCTGCAGTGCAGGCAACTGGTAATAACACCCTGCCCTAATGAATATCACTTATTTTGACTAATAGTTTGTTTACCCAGTGTTGGGCAAATTATTAATATCAAAGTAATAGTTGCAGCTTTGCTAACTTTGAAGTCCATCTCCACTATTTTGGGATTTTTGTTCTGCCTTTTTGAGCCAATTAATGCTCAATAATTAATGTTTTTCTTTGGCACTTCCTGCTGCAGCACATTAATATAAAAAGTCACCATCAGGAATTAAAAAAAAAAAAATGTTTCCAATTGCTCAACATTTAAAGTTGTTGTTAAAGCGGACCTATTTTTCTTTTCCTTATTTTCTGTCATATATACAATGTTTCAATGTCGGACGTTCATATTAGATGTGGCTAAAGTGCCAAACAATGAGGTGAACTAATGATAAAGTAATTGCTTTGAGCAAAACACTCCTGTGAGCAAAATGCTTCCGACCACTCTGAACGCTTGGTTTTAAAAAAAAATTCTACTCTCTGCACAAGCTGACGTCACTTAATTCTTTATATGGTCATCTGCTCCATCAGATCCCCTGTGCATTTCTCCAAACAAAACCAATAAGAATAATGTGTTTTTTTATTGTAGATGTATTTATTTATTTTATTTTCCAACGTTTACATGAAATCCCTGTGTGCGAGAGTCCCGGTGCATCCCGGCGCTGTATCCGTCTCTCCCATAAGCCTTGAGCACGGCAACCAACGTGGGAACTAACTTTTGAATTAGGCCTTGTAGCTTTAATACGAGTGAAGATTCAGCGACTGGATTGCTTATTTCTCACCTTAAATTTATTCAGAATCCGATTTTAGAATTCTGATAAGGTACCCGGAACTTGTACTCAAACAACCATTAGCTCAGAACTAGGGGCTTGGCTGCTCATTCAGAATTGAGACTACACACACTGAAACAGCCTGTTTTGGTTTAGAAGCATGTCACAATGGCTTGTATGCATAATTCGTGTGGTATTTTCAGTAAGAAACTTCAACAACATGTATTTGGGACCTAAGAGGCCTATATTAAGGTGTAAAAAGGAGCACAATAGGTCAGCTTTAAAATTGGGCTTGACAAAAAGTGATGATTGTCCAAGTGGAACACCCACTCACTGCAATAAAAACCCTTTTTTCACAATCGTTCTGCCTCCTTATGACTGATGACAACATTCACTTTTTCTCTCCGTTGTTGCCCCTAACTGGTAGCGTTTGTGATAATCAGCTTTGTGTCTCACTTCCTAACAGTTTTGTTGTCTGTCATTGGTTTTTATCAAAGGGTTGGTGCCATCTGCAGCACAGCCTGACCCTGCTGAGGTGCAGGCGACAGAGGAGTTTGGACCCAAGCTCCCGCCCCCTTCCTCCGCTCTCCGTGAGTCAAGAAAGATCCCTAGTCACAGAGCATTTTCCCCCAATTAAATTTCATTCATATCAATAAAACACATAGACGCCCATGGTTAACAAAGGCTCACAAAAGGTAATTAATTTGTTCTGTGGGGTTATTCCCATCAGTGTGAAATTCAAGCTTGTAAAATTTCAATTTCAAATAATTTTTATGAGCTTTGAAACATCAGCTTTATAACAAGTTGCTAATTTAAACCGCAGAAGAATTGGCATTTTACCTATAAAAGTTGCATACAGTATATAAAGATAAATGTGTCTTTAGTTTTAGGTTGTTTTCAATCAACCTCAAACTAAAGAGACGTCTTGGTAGGTTTTCAAGGAAGTACATTTGTAATGAATTTGTGGCAAAAAATACCAGATTCCTATATCTGTGAATAATTACTGTTGCCCCAAAGGATGCGGTCTTCACAAAAAAAATGTTTTTCAACGTAATGCTTTCTAGTTAGAGAAGCCAAAATGAGACACCCCTAGATGAGAAGACTGAAACAAGGACTGATGGTTAATACAGATATTAGTTTGCCAATACTCGTAGAGAAGGTTTTGACCTAAATGCTTTCTCAGAGGCAGGAAGCATGTCATCGTCGAGCCCCCCCACCCAGCGGAGCAGAAAGGACAAGCGCAAGGCCAAGAAACAGCACAAACACAAGAAGGATAAGAAGGTAATAATGATAATTACTGCTAATTACAATGATCCTACATGGTTTTGTGATTTAATGCCTTTTAGACTAACAGATAAATGTCAAATATTGGCTGTAACGTCATCATAGATTCCCTCATCAATGTCCTCATTTACATATAGCCAATCAGATCACATCGTCAATTTAAAACACTATGGCCACTCATTAAGCTGTCCTTTTCAATTTGCGGCCTGTAGTGTGCTCGTGAGTACTTGTTACTCAAAGGTCAGTTCAAGTGGCTTCTGGAGACAATTAGGAATCAAAAACATATTAGAAATAGAAAATACAGTCAAAGACATGTCCAAATAAATACACTTTTATTCAATGTACGATGTAAAAAAAAAAAAAGTCATGATTCAACAATTCTCGATTTGGGTCAGTTTTTAATTGTAAATGAACACACCTTGACCTCCCACTGTCTCTCTGCAGAAGAAGAAGCAGAAAAAACACAAGGACAAAGACAAGGAGAAGAAGAAGAGGAAGGCGAAGAGTAGCAGGAAGGAAGCGTCAGGCAGCAGTTCCGAGGAGAGTGAAGACTGGCAGCCGTTGACACAGGAGCTCTTCAAAAGGTCAGGGGTCACTCATGGAGCGTTCAGAAGGGTCAGAGGTCACACACTCAAATGTAATTGTGTTCATTGGGATAATGTTAGGATTAGGATTATGAGGCCATTTGGTTGGTGTTTATTACGTAACAAAATGAGTGAAAATGAAAATGTGATAACGGACTAAATGATAGACCGGGTCAAAAAATTGTGATGGAGGGATGATATGGGTATGACGGACTGATGGAAGGATGATAGAGGACGGATGGGGAAAGACCAAGTGATGGAGGGATGATTGAGGAGTGACAATGAAAGACAGGACAATGAAGGAACGATAGAGAAGTGAGAGGGATATCTCACAGGAGCAAGCTGTGATCTCGTGAGAAGACGGAAGTGAGTACAGATCAAACATGGCGGCGTCCACCAGCATGGACTAAAACGCAGACAATCTGATCAATCCAATTGCAAAATATATTAAAATATATATATATACATATACTGTATATATAAAGAAAAAAAACACTGCGCGAAACCAAAGTGGAGGACCGAGAGGATTATATTGATTATTACTATAACAAGTACGTGATGAAAGAGGACCAGGACATGAACAATCCAGCAAACAGACAGACTCAGCGACCAACACAGACAATCTAATATCCAGGGCTGTAGAGGTTAGTGTTTTGGATGAGATCAACAAGAAGCTGGACATGCTTGGTCTGCCAAGCCTTGAGCCAAGCCAGCCTTGATTTCCTGCACCGCACGGTTGGCGAGATTCAAAAAGACAACGCGGATCGAAATTCCTCCACAAGCACTTCAAGCTGGGACACTTCAAGCACAAAGAGCTGGTTTGAAGAAAAGAACGAGGGCTGAAATGAACCACGCTGGGTATGAACGACCAATTCCCCCAGGAGATCAACGACTGAAGGAAGGTGCTGTACCCCACCCTGATGGAAAACCAGCAGAAGGGTAAACGGGTATCGCTGGTTGTTGATAAACCTTATATAGAGGGCTGTTATTCCGAGACTCCTCCACCACACCCTGGTTATTCTGATAATGGTGTATGTATTCTGGTTATTATATATGCCAGATGTAGAAATTAGCATCCTATCTATGTCAAGATTGAAAATGTTGCTGACTCATCATCTCACCTTCCTAATCCCTCCCTCCCTACTTCTTTTGTTATCTCACCTTCTTAATCCTTCCTTCCCTACTTCTCTCATCACTCTCACTCTATTCAGTCTCTCACTATATGTATGTCTGACTCTGCAATGTTCTATATTTACAGTGGGGCAAAAAAGTATTTAGTCAGCCACCCATTGTGCAAGTTCTCACACTTAAAAAGATGAGAGAGGCCTGTAATTTTCATCATATGTACACTTCGACTATGAGAGACAGAATGGGGGGAAAGAAACCAGGAAATCACATTGTAGGATTTTTAATGAATTAATTGGTAAATTCCTCTGTAAAATAAGTATTTGGTCACCTACAAACAACCAAGATTTCTGGCTTTCACAGACCTGTAACTTTTTCTTTAAGAGGCTCCTCTGTCCTCCACTCGTTACCTGTATTATTGGCACCTGTTTGAACTCGTTATCAGTATAAAAGACACCTGTCCACAACCTCAAACAGTCACACTCCAAACTCCACTATGGCCAAGACCAAAGAGCTGTCAAAGGACACCAGAAACGAAATTGTAGACCTGCACCAGGCTGGGAAGACTGAATCTGCAATAGGTCAGCAGCTTGTTGTGAAGAAATCAACTGTGGGAGCAATTATTAGAAAATGGAAGACAAACAAGACCACTGATAATCTCCCTCGATCTGGGGCTCCATGCAAGATCTCACCCCGTGGGGTCAAAATGATCACAAGAACCGTGAGCAAACATCCCAGAACCACACGGGGGGACCTAGTGAATGACCTGCAGAGAGCTGGGACCAAAGTAACAAAGGCTACCATCAGTAACACACTACGCCGCCAGGGACTCAAATCCTGCAGTGCCAGACGTGTCCCCCTGCTTAAGCCAGTACATGTCCAGGCCCGTCTGAAGTTTGCTAGAGAGCATTTGGATGATCCAGAAGAGGATTGGGAGAATGTCATATGGTCAGATGAAACCAAAATATAACTTTTTGGTAAAAACTCAACTTGTCGTGTTTGGAGGAGAAAGAAAGCTGAGTTGAATCCAAAGGACACCATACCTACTGTGAAGCATGGGTGTGGAAACATCATGCTTTGGGGCTGTTTTTCTGCAAAGGGACCAGGACGACTGATCCGTGTAAAGGAAAGAATGAATGGGGCCATGTATCGTGAGATTTTGAGTGAAAACCTCCTTCCATCAGCAAGGGCATTGAAGATGAAACGTGCCTGGGTCTTTCAGCATGACAATGATCCCAAATACACTGCCCGGGCAACGAAGGAGTGGCTTCGTAAGAAGCATTTCAAGGTCCTGGAGTGGCCTAGCCAGTCTCCAGATCTCAACCCCATAGAAAACCTTTGGAGGGAGTTGAAAGTCCGTTTTGCCCAGCGACAGCCCCAAAACATCACTGCTCTAGAGGAGATCTGCATGGAGGAATGGGCCAAAGTACCAGCAACAGTGTGTGAAAACCTTGTGAAGACTTACAGAAAACGTTTGACCTCTGTCATTGCAAACAAAGGGTATATAACAAAGTACTGAGATGAACTTTTGTTATTGACCAAATACTTATTTTCCACCATAATTTGCAAATAAATTCTTTAAAAATCAGACAATGAGATTTTCTGGATTTTTTTTCTCATTCTGTCTCTCGTAGTCGAAGTGTACCTATGATGAAAATTACAGGCCTCTCTCATCTTTTTAAGTGGGAGAACTTGCACAATTGGTGGCTGACTAAATACTTTTTTGCCCCACTGTATCTTTGTCTATTTGTCATTCGTTTGTGTAGATATGTATCCCTACAAACTTCCTCCGATACTAGGAGAGAAAAAAGGAATGTAAAGGAGGAAAACCAGACTTATATATGGGAAAGCATGCACACGGTAGTATAGCTATTGCCTTGGATGCACTGTGCTGCAGCATGGGAAAACTACAAATCCACATCCATCACCCCCAACTAACCTCAATGACAGCCATTAAGTTTGTTAGTTGGAATGGGAGAGGCTTGGGCTCAGCAGCTAAATGTAGCTAAATCCTAAGTCACCCCGCCAGGATGAACCCCATCTTCTGTCTACTGCAAGAAACTCACCTCCCTCATCACCTCAATTATTATACTGGGAGAGAACTTCAACACAGTACTTGTCCAAGTTTAGACCATTCACAAACCAGAAATAATTACAAGCCCTGGCATTTGTCGGACACTATAAAACAATATATGAGGGATCTTGCTCTTGGCGATTGTTGGCAATCAAATAATCCCTATAATAGAGAATACACATATTATTCTCCACTCCACCAAAGCTTCTCTCAAATTAACTTTTTCTCGAAAAGTAACTCTGTAATGTCCAAGATCACTAATCCTGAAATCCACCCTATTGTAATCTCCGATCACAGGCCAATTAGTTTCAACCTCATAAATGAAACCAACCGGAACCCTCCCGGCAGGTGGCGGTTTAACGCCTCACTTTTGACAGATAAGGAATTTAACCATTTATTTTCCAGAGAATGGATTTATTCATTGAACTGAATGACTCTCCAGAAATATCACCATCCTTACTCTGGGGAA
Organism: Zeus faber; assembly: GCF_960531495.2. NCBI lineage: Eukaryota > Metazoa > Chordata > Actinopteri > Zeiformes > Zeidae > Zeus > Zeus faber. The sequence goes on from NC_137190.1 coordinate 36,105,256, forward strand.
TGGCTAAGGCAGTTCTAAGAGGTAGTATTATTTCATTCTCTCCTCACAAGAAAAACAAAGGACAAGAATGCCAAAAGAAACTCGAACAACGATTAAAAGACTTGCACTCCCAACAAGCCCTCTCACCCACCGAGCAAATCCGAAATGAGATCCGGACAATTTCATCTCAACTTGATAATATCACCGATCAAGATTCAAGATTTTTTATTCGTCACTTACATATACATACTTTCATACATATATGCAGTGAAATGTAATGCAACGCACCCGGTGATAACACACAATATGTCCTAGGAAAAATTTCTAATAGCCCAACTAACTGACTCCTAAAACGTAATACAGTAAGTCGAATACTTATAGAATAAAATACAATAAAAATAAAATGAAATAAAATGAAATAGATAGAGGGAATATGCTTATGTATATGGAATAGGCAATTATGTATATCCAGAGTAGAAGGACTTGAGGATCCTCACCGAGACCCGGACTTTCCTCAGCTGCCTGAGGTGGTAAAGACGCTGCCTCGCCGTCTGAGTGTCTGTGTGTACAGTCCATGTTAAGTCCTCCGTGATGTGGACTCCCAGGTATTTGAAGCTGCTCACCCTGTCGACAGAAGTCCCATTAATCACCAAGCGCACGTGCGTCCTCGATTGTGACCTCGCCTAAAGTCCACAATCAGCTCCTTAGTTTTGCTGACGTTCAGGTGGAGGCTGTTGTCCTGACACCAGAGTGACAGGTCAGCCACCTCCTCACGGTAGGCCTTCTCGTCGCAGTCGGTGATCAGGCCCACGACTAATCAAAAGACACAATTGCTCATGCAACGAACAAGAGGGAAACAATGACAAATCAGATACATTTCTTGCTAATCAATTGAAACGCGATAGAGGAAAAAACACTTATTACAGCCATCAAAGATCCACAGGGTAGGATAACATACACCCGCAGGACATCAGTAACATATTTAGAGACTTTTGTAAAAAGCTTTATCACTGATAATGAATCAAATATATCAAACATTAACTCATTCCTCGATGATATCGACCTCCCTAAACTATTCACAGAGCAGGCTACCACATTAGATCGACCACTTACTCTCGAAGAACTCAGGAAAGCTCTCTTCTCTATGCTTCTAAATCACCTGGATCAAATGGCTACCCAGTGGAATTCTACGAACACTTCTGGCCACTTATATCCCCATTATTCATCAGAATGGTTACAGAGATTAAGTCAGCCTCCACCATACCTCCGCTAATGAATACTGCTCTCACTTCGGTTTTGCTCAAACCCAATAAGGACCCAACCCTCACCTCCAGTTATAGACCCATAAGCCTAATATATTAAGATTCAAAAATTTTGTAAAAAACTAACCAACAGAATTGAAAAAGTAATTCCATTCATAATTCACCTAGACCAAACTAGCTTTGTCAAAGGCAGACTTATCCGCTGTCCCCTTTACTATTTGCCATCTTTATCGAACTTCTCACAGCGGCCATCCTTCAAAACAGTAATATTGTTGGCATACAAACAAGAAACTCAGTTTGTGTGCAGACAGTATTTTGTTGTACTTACGCAACCCAATATCATCCCTACCAGAAATGTTCAATCTTGTTTCTAAATTCTCAGCTATCTCAGACTATTCAATAAACTGGGCTAAAACCACGGTCTTACCACTCACTGGGAAGCACTGGAATTCTGTAACCCAGAAACTTCCCTTAACAATCACAACGGGCAACGTGAGATACCTTGGTATTGATATCGCCACCAGCCTGTCAGATTTGTTTACCCTTAACTTTACTCCATCACTCAAATACATTAAAGAACACCTAATTCGATGGAACAACCTACTCACTGATTGATAGGATAGCAGCAGTGAAAATTTATATACTACCAAAAATAAACTATATATTTTTAATGTTCCCAGTCCAACCAACATTACATTGGTTTAACGCTCTAGTCTCAATAATCAATCAATTATATTGTAAATATAAAAAAACTGAGAATTAAACTGGCAACACGACAGGACAACAAAGACTGTGGAGGCCTAGCAGCCCCAAACCTCAGATACTACTATTTAGCAAACCATCTTCAATTTATAATTAAATGGTTACAACCAGAGCAACAATTGGGCCATGTATGGCGAGACATTGAACAATGTCAGGAATTATCAATATCTGATCTCCCATTTCTTACTGAATCAATAAGGAAACATAATTGCTTTAGAAACCCATTAATCGCAATGACTCTGTCAGCCTGGTGGAGATTCCTCAAACTCAGTGGTCACTATCGCCAAACCAGTTCACTTCAATCTGGCACAACCCAGATTTCTGGTTAAAAATAGACTAATAATCTTCAGGTCTTGGAAAAGACAAGGAATTACTCATCTGAAAATATTTTGCTTTTATCCTTCCCACCCATAACCCAAAGGTATAATATCGGTGGCCACAGCTTTCTTCAATTCTTTGAACTACAGCAATCTCTAAATGTAAAAATCGAATTGACAAAAACATCCTTTAACCACCTCAGTTGATTGTACGTCTTATTCATATCGGTAATTTTAAAAATCCCTTTTCCAGAATATACAAACTGTTATTAAATACAGATGACACTTTATCTCTACCAATCATGGAACGGGATAAGAGACCTTGCTCTTTCCACCGATATCAACCTGTGGAAGGTTATTTGCAACAACACCTTTTTTATGACCCACAATTCAAAAATGCAACTTATACTGTACATTATAAGATTCGGCACAGAGCCCATATGACCCACACAAAATGTTCAAAATGGGTTTTGTGGATAAAGACATTTGCTCTCACTGTTCCCGTAATACCAGGGGAGAGTCCTGACAGACATGTCAAACTTCTTGAATCTCCTCAGGAAGAATTGGCGCTTTTGGGCAGTTTTTATTCCCACGTCCGATTGCCTGGACCAGGAGAGGTCATCACTGATGAACACACCGAGGAACTTGAAGCAGGAGACTCTCCACTTCAGCTCTGTTGATGTGGAAGGGGGCGTGAATCCTCGCCTATGTGTTATTCTTGTCCAGGTGGGAGAGGGTGGTGTGTACTGCCAGGGCGATGGCGTCGTCCGTGGATCTGTTTGGGCAATATGCAAATTGAATGGGGTTCAGGGTGTCAGGAAAGGAGGAGCAGATGTGGTTTCTGACTAGCCGATCAAAGCACTTCATGATGGTAGAGGTCAGTGCTACGGGGTGATTGTCATTCAGGCAGGTTGTTTCTTTGGTACCCGGACAATGGATGTCTGTTTGAAGCAGGTGGGGACTGTAGACTGGATCAGGGAGACGTTGAATATGGAGGTGAATACTTCTGCCAGCTGGTCGGCGCACGCTCTGAGGATATGGCCTAGAATGCCATCAGGCCCTGGAGACTTCTGAGGGTTTACTCTTTTAAGAGCTCTCCTCAGGTCAGCCCTAGAGTGCAGTCATCCTGGTCCTCCGCTAGTCTTGCAGCCAGGATGGTGTTGCTCGCCTCAAACTTTGCGTAGAAGGTGTTGAGCTAGTCGGGAAGAGAGGCGACTGGCTAGGCATCACTCCTGTTTCTCCCTTTGTAGTCTGTGATGGTTCACAGTCCACACCATATGCGTCTGGGATCGGAACTGCGGTAGTCCGACTCTAGCTTGTCCCTGTAGGGTCTTTTGGCATCTCTGATGGCTTTCTGAAGGTCATATCTGGACTTCCTCAAGGCCTCCAGGTCCCCAGAGCTATATGTGGAGGACCGTGCTCTGAGCTTAGCACGGACATCACCATTAACCCAGGGCTTCTGGTTGGGGAAAGTCCTGAACTTGACTCTCGGGATGATGTCATCAATGCACTTGGATTCCTCACTCCAGTTTTTGTCCGACAAACCGGTTTTCCTTGCTTTAATCATTGTCTGTAGGTTGGTAGGAGAAGAATGGAGGTGTGATCCGCCTTACCAAAGGCAGGGCGGGGGAGGGGTTTGTAGCTGTGCCATAAGTTGTGAATAACAATAGTCGAGAGTCTGATCACCCCTGGTAGGAAAGTTGATATGCTGGTGATATTTAGGCAAAACTTTCCTCATATTAGCCCTATTAAAGTCGCCACAAACAATAGAAGAAGAATCTTTAATTGTCACGCAATACACCACACTACAACTCATGTATACTCACATGCTTTGGATGGTGGCCGGTGAAAGGGTTAGGCCTCTGCATTTGACCCATCCTGGCCTGTCCTTCCTCCGGGGGGGCAGCCAGAAGCAGTGGCAACATTCGTCGACACGCCTGGGGACCTGGTAACAAGTGTCAATCGCTGGTCAGACGATGATATGTGCATGTTTTTTTTGGATATGTAGACTGCCATGATTATAGTGGAGCTGAATTCCCGCGGGAGAGCCATAGAGCCAACCTTATACACCAGAACCAATTGGGATAATTCCTGTACACTCACCGGATAATAACAGACTGATGCAGGGATAACAGGAGTTGCAGGGAAAGGCAGAGAGATTGGGGGATGATAGAGGAATGACAAAGATGTAGGGATGATAGATGACTGACAGGGAAAGGCAGAGTGATGGAGGGATGATAGAGGAAAAACAGGCCCTGTTTACAGTACACCTGGCATTAACGTGCGTCTTGGGTGATCCGATCACAGGTGGACAGCTCTAAGTATTTCTGTTTACACCTGGCATTAGAGTGCATCTCCACATTCATCTCAAGGAACCACTTGTGATCAGATATCACTTCCCGCTCTATTGTATATGCAAATAAACACGTACATAATTTGCGTTATCATCCATTTGTGGATATATCAGCAAATGTATTGAATACCTGCCAAAAAGGCAGGTAATCAATACTCTTGTAAAGGCACATGATTCAGTCTTTAGGTTAGGAGATGCAGTGGCACTAAGAGCAGTGAGGAGGGAATTGGAGGCTGGCATCAAAAAGGAAAAGGCCACTTATGCCCTCAGGATACAGGGTTATTTTTCCACCAATGACCCCCAGAGCACGTGGAAGGGCATATCCATCTTTTCCTGACGCTCTGAACATCTTCTATGCCCACTTGGAGTCATCCATCTCCTCCCACAGCACGAGGCTCACACTCCCACCAGGTGAGTTGCCCCTTAGCATGTCAGATGTGGATGTGAGGGGGAAGCTGCGGATGATCAATAGCCGCAAAGCAGCGGGCCCGGACAACATCCCGCGATGGGTTCTGAGAGATTGTGCTGAGGAGCTCACAGGGGTGTTGACGGATATCTTTAACATCTCACTCTTCCAAGCTATGGTGCTTTAAGACATCCACTATTGTTCCGGTGCCTTCAACACTATCATTCTTCAGACTTTAGTCAACAAATTGCTGCTGTTGGGACTAGAACCATCGCTCTGCAACTGGGTCCTGGACTTCTTGACAAACAGGCCACAGTCTGTTAAGATCCATGGCGTCTCATCTTCCACCATCACACTCAACACCAGCTCCCCACAGGGATGTGTCCTGAACCCCCTGCTGTACATGCTCCTCACATATGATTGCTCTGCAAGGTACCCGAGCAATCATATAGTGAAGTTTTCAATTGACACAGCTGTGGTTGGACTCATCTCCAACAACGATGAGTCTGTGTACAGGCAGGAGGTGGAAGAACTTGTGGACTGGTGCAGAGCAAACAATCTCTGCATTAATGTGGGGAAGACTAAGGAGATGGTTGTGGACTTTACGAGGTGAGGCCACACCCCCCCTCCCCTCTTCATCGGAGGAGCAGCTGTGGAGATTGTGTCCACTTGTAAATACCTGGGTCTGCACATCTCCAAGGACCTCACATGGGCCAGCAACACAGCCAGCATCATAAAGAAGGCCCACCAACACCTGTACTTTTTGAGGAGGCTGAATTGGGCCGGCCTGAGCCCTGCTGTCCAGACCTCTCTTTACTGGTGTGTGGTGGAGAGCATACTGACATCCTCCATCACTGTTTGGTATAGCAACTGCTCTGCGGTTGACAAGAAGGCGCTGCAACGAGTGGTTAAATCTGTTCAAAGAATAACCAACAGCAACCTCCCTTCCCTGGAAGACATTAATGTCAGCAGGTGCAAAAGCAGAACGTCATGTATCATCAGCAGCATTCTGCGCAGCCTCAAAGCCAGAACAACAAGGCTAAAGTGCAGCTTCTTCAGCAGAGGCTGTGAGGCTTATGAACTCCCTAACTTAAAGTCTGTCCACTGCACTTTTTAGTGCTGCTACTGTATGCGGCTAGTTTTATGCACTATGAATGTATTTAAGTTTTTTTAGCTATTTATTCTGTAAGCTGCTGTACCAGGGTAACGAATTTCGTTCCTTCATGTTTTCAACATGTTTTTGAATGACAATAAACCAAACTGAACTGAATTGCAACTGAACCGTTTGCAAAGACAAAATGTGAAGACCTTGGCGCAGGCCCAAAATCAAAACAATACAGATTGAAATGTTGGTGCCGTATTTGTTGTAGACAGCGCAGCATTCAGGCTGAACAGATTTATTTTGTTTCCTGATTTTCTTACTTGTATGGAAAATAAACGCACATGCCGCGGATCGGAACAGTGGAGTGATCTCCAGTCCACTGCACTGTCTAGACAGCGGTGTAGACTGATGTACTCTATTTATTTTTGCTTCTTTCCTCCTCCTAATGTATGAAACTTTTTTTTAACACACTGAGTTAAACGACTGTCCCAATGACTGCGATATGGACAGGGGCGGGCATCTCCGGTCCACTGCACGTATCGGTTCCCATGTCTCTGGCCAAAACAAATAAAAACAGTGTTTTCAAGTTAGATGTATTTATTTCCGTTAGTTTCCACCTCGTATGAAACAAATTTTTTAAACACAACTAAGGGACTGTCCCAATCACTGCATAATGGAATAAACAAAAGAGAAAACCCGTTTGTCCCTTGCTGCGTCAAGTCTCCCCGTTGCTATGGGATTTAGTAAAAAAAAGAAAATGGATGTTTTTGTGTAAATCATTTACTTGTTAATAATAAGTCCTGCACCTCTGTCACGGGGAGGCTTTCCCGACCAGACCTTAATATGTCGTTTGCGCACGAATGGGTACGTACTTCCGCTTACATGAAGGACCTCAGTGAGTAGGCAGTCCTTCAATGTGGCCGAGGACACGTTTGCGTGTACACTGCTAAAGGATTGTGAGGATTGTGGCCATATGCCCAGGTCACCTCCGAATGTGGTCTGCGCTATCGGATCTCAGACCACATTGAGGATGCATTGGGTACGTTTGCACCTGGCATTAGTGATCAGATCTTGTGATCGGATCACCAAAGATGCATGTTAATGCCAGGTGTAAACCAAGTCACAGACTGATTCAGTGATGATGGAGGAATGAGAGGTAATGACAGATGGACAGAGGGATGATAAAGATATGACAGACTAATGGAAAGATGATAGAGGAATGAGGAACTGATGGAGGGATGATAGTAGAGTGACAGAATGATGGAAGGATGATAGATGAATGAGGGGAAAGACAAACTGATGGAGGAATGATTGAGGGATGAGGAGTGACAAAGATGGAGGGATGATAGACTGGGGGTAGGATGATAGAGGAGTGACAGGTTAAGACAGAATAGATGAAAGTGATGCAAAACTGTACTTTGTGTTTTCTTTCAGGTTGAAAAGCATGCATGCTAGGGAGGTCTGGTGAAGCCGGAGGTGTAGCGTGCCTCTGAGGACAGCCTGCTGATGGGACACAACATCAAATGTCTTCTCTTGTTTTTTGAAGATCATTGATGGCTTTTAAAAATAAATAAAATGTTGACACCAGAAGTGTCTCTGTGACTGTCCAGTTTGTCAAGATAAAGACACACTATGCTCTTAAATATATCAAAACATATAATAATAATCCTATAGACTGATCCCGACAGGCCACATCCATCCATCCACTAAATGATCACAAGATTTCAACACTTAATGGTGGCAAAAAATCTTTAAATAGAACAGAATAAAAAAATAAAGTGTTGTGCTACCGGGCAGCCAGTCACTCGTGCAATTAAGTGGAATATATATATCTTGTCATGTGCCCTTGAGCATCAATTACAGCTTGATAACCACGTCTCATGCTGTTCACAAGTCGACTTATTGTCTGCTGAGGCATGGCACCCCACTCTTCTTGAAGGGCGGCCCTCAGGTCATTGAGGTTCTAGGGTACAGAGTTACGAGCCTCTACACACAGACTTAACTGATCCCATAGGTTTTCTATGGGATTCAGGTCTGGAGAAAGTGCAGGCCACTCCATTTGAGGTACCCCAGTCTCCAATAGCCATTCCCTAATGATGCGACCTTGATGAGCTGGAGCATTGTCATCCATGAAGATGAAATTAGGCCTGTGTTGTTCATGCAGGGGCACAATGACTGGATTAATGATGTTATTCAGGGAGTATGAGCTTGTCACTGTACCATTCACAAGTGTACTGCAGTTCTGTATTGACTAGACACACCTGCCCACACTAACACCACCACCACAAAGGCTGGTCTGGTGACAACAGTAACTGATGCATAGCGCTCTCCTTGACGTCTCCAACATCATTGGCGGCCATCATTTCTGCTCAACGTGAATCGACTTTCATCAGAGAACAGCACTGAGGCCACTGGTCCCTCATCCAGCGTAAATGCTCCCTGGCCCATGCAAGGCGATGATGCCTGTGCCTGGTGGTGTGGTCAGGTACCCTTGCAGGTCGTCTAGCACGCAGACCACGCTGATGGAAACGGTTTCGAATGGTCTGACGTGACACTTGGCTGCCTCTCACCTCCCTTAAATGTGCCTGGAGTTGAGTGGCATTCATCATCCGGTTCCGCAGGGCACTATTCACAATCAAGCGGTCATCAGTGTGGGATGTGGCCAAAGTACGTGCACTTCTATGCCTTTCTGTGACTCTTCCAGTCTCTATCTCTGTTGCAACCTGCTGATGACACTCTGTGACACTCTAAGCTCAGTGGCCACTTCCCTCTAAGAACATCCTGTTTGAAGCCTCGCAATGGCGAGGTACTGTTGATCAATTGTTAGGTGTCGTCTTGGTCTCATGATGTCAAAATGTGAACAGCATGATGAAGAGGACTGTTTAAATACCAATTCTAATTGAACCAAACACCTGTTGTGAATTTTGCCATTCAGCTCCTTGTAAGAGGACAGCAAGTTGTGCAAAAAGTACTGAAACATTGAACAGTTGGACATGTGCATTCAAAAGTGTAACCTGTAAAGGTTATGGTGCATTTTAGGTTCATCCTGAAATTTCACCTGAAGGCCGAATATCCCTAACGTTTTGTAAGTAGTCGCGTGGTCTACGTGCTAGACGACCTGCAAGGGTACCTGACACTACAAACTGGTAGTAATGGACAGCTGCCGGGGACCGCTGTGAAACAAAAATTTAGAAAAAAGGTTGCCACTGTCAAACCACCAATTTTACCACTGATGAGCCTAGAAAATAGATTTGAGCAATTACAAGATAGTGTACCCACAATACCCCGATACCATGGAGAGGGGAGTGGTCGCACGAAGAATACGCGACCAGCTAACGTTACCCAAGCTGCAACACAGCAAACTACTGCCAGCAGCAGGCCTGGACCCCAAACACCACAACAAGGTAATGTTGATGGCACATCAGAGCAAATAACAACACTCTTTATTGGCGACTCGACAATGAAGCATTTAAAGATCGGCAAAAACACCATGACATGCTGTTTTCCATATGAACTGGTCTCTAACATAGCAGCAAAGATCCCACAAATTCTGACTAATTACAAGTGTCAATAAGATCATTCTACACATTGGATATTGAATGAAGCGTGTCCCCCCAATTTTAAATCTTATCAATCAACCAGACCGAGGGGGAAGGGAGGAGGAGGAATAGGCGCCATCATGGCAACGCAGGTTATGTCAAATAACGTTGACTTGGGCACATATCCATCATTCGAGTATCTTGCTATAGAAATTAGAACACACTTTCCATTAATCAGTGTGATACTGTACCGCCCACCAAAATACTCAGTATCAGTATTTATACAGGAATTCTCAGAAATGATCTCAATCTGCCTCACTATATATGATAAAATAATCTTAAATGGAGACCTGAATATTTATATTAACAAGGAGAACGACCCCAAAGGTTGTGAGCTTCAGAACATGCTCGACGGTTTTGGGCTGACGCAGCATATACACTAACCCACCCACCGATATGGGAACACATTAGACCTACTAATAACAGCAGGGTTAGATATTGAGAATGTGTCGGTGCAACAACTGCCCATTTCCGACCATTATTGCGTGTTCTATGAGACAAAACTAATCATGAAAACGTCCAGAAGCAAACTCCTAGTCCACAGAAGGGTCTTAGAGGACAGCGCTGAGACCAAATTCTCTAATATTTTGCGATCAATCAGGCCGTGCCATGACCCCCCCCCCCCCCCCCCCGAATCAGATAGTCCAAAATTTCCATTGCACTCTGTCAACAGTGCTAGACACAGTCGCCCCCCTAATGGTCAAAAAGGTGAAAACTGATAGTTTCCCCCTGGCTGAATAACACCGATGTCAAAGACCAAAAAAGAAGGTGTAGGACAGCTGAGCGAAACTGGAGGAAATCCAAGCTTGCAGTTCACTGTAGCATATACAAAGACTCCTTGACTACTTACAATACAGCAATACGACTTGCACGAAAAGATTATTTCTCCAAAATAATTTCAGAAAATACAGGTAACCACAGAGTGCTTTTCTCCACTATCGATCGGCTGATAAATGCGCCCCCCCCATTTCCACCACAGCAGTCAGCCAGGAAATGTGAGGAGTTTGCGCTCTTCTTTGAGGATAAAATAACCATGATCAGAGCGAGCATCACCCCTGACGTAAACTTAGACAAGATCAGTCAATCTCACAGAAAATAAGTAACCATGAAGGATTTCGCCTGCATTACACTGTCAGACCTCTGCAAGACTGTTGACGAATGTAGCTAGGCCACCTCCTGCCTTGACCCTATACCAACGGCATTCTTAAAGCGGGCATTTGATAGTGTGGCGAGTCACGTCCTGATGATCATAAACATGTCACTTCAAACTGGCATCTTTGCAGACGCCTTCAAAACAGGTGTGGTGGTGAAACCGCTACTAAAGAAGACCAATCTAGATGTGAACGAATTGAAAAACTATAGGCCAATATCCAATCTTCCCTTCATCAGTAAGGTACTCGAGAAGATAGTTTCAGTACAAATAAACTATTTTCTCAAAGAAAATAACATTATGGAAGAATTACAGTCAGGCTTTAGAACAAATCACAGCACAGAAACTGCCCTCACTAGAATAGTTAGTGATCTCAGGCTGAACGCTGATGCAAATAAGGGGTCAAGCCTTGTCCTGCTAGACCTGAGCGCAGCATTTGGAAGTTGCCTTGGCCCTTTGCTTTTCTCACTATACATGCTCCCACTTGGGCACACCATTAGAGAGCACAATGTATGCTTCCATAGCTATGCCGATGACACAGAGCTATACATCTCGGCAGAACCAAATGACACTGTAGCTATACAGTCCATCACAAACTGTCTTCTAGCAATGAATAAGTGGATAAGCAATAACTTCCTGAAGCTAAATGAAAACAAAACTGAAATCCTTCTGATTGCCTTCTGAAGTTTCATTTTTTCACCTTAGAAATATAGCAAGAGTAAGACCTTTCATAAACCAAAAGAATGCTGAAAAGCTGATTCACGCCTTTGTATTAAGCCGGCTTGACTACTGTAATGCACTTCTCACTGGCCTTCCCAAAGTAACTACTGAAAGGCTTCAGCTCATCCAAAACTCGGCTGCCCGACTACTAACTAGAACTAAGAAGAGAGAACACATCACCCCAGTCCTGGCTGCCTTACACTGGCTTCCAGTTACATCTAGAGTAGACTTTAAGGTCCTTCTCCTCATATATAAAGCTCTAAATGGGCAAGGACCAGAATACATCACCAACTCTCTTACTAACTATGTGCCCCCAAAAGAGCTACGATCACCTACTGCTGGCCTGTTAGAAGCACCAAGTAATACACAGAAGAAAATCGGGAGTGCAGCTTTAAAAGAAAACTAAAAACGCATCTATTCACTCTAGCCTACAACTAGAGCTCTCCTGCACTGCTATTTCTGCTGCACTGCTATTTCCTATCGGCTGTACCTACTGTTTTATTGCTGTACCTACTGTACCTAGTAGGCCTACCTAGACTTTTATTGTTTTATCAGCACTCTGTAACTCTATGGTACTCTAGTTGTTTTTCCCTAACATGTGTCATCACCTTGTGTCGCCGCTGTGGAGAGTCAGGGCCGAGGTCAGCTGACATTCCAATGAAGGAGACTAGGCACAGACTGAGGGACAGTTTGTTGTTTTAAAATATATGTATAGGCCACAAATCTTTGTGTCTAAATTAGTAGACACCGACTGCGGAAACTGTGCTTTGGCTTGTTTTTAATCTTCTAATTCTTATGATTAATGTTTTTGATTTTGAATCTTCTAATTCTTATGATTAATGGCTTGATTTTAATCTTTTATTCTCTGATTAATGTTTTTGAGTTTCATTATTGGTTAAATCTTTTACTTTCTAATGCGCTGTTGTACAGCACTTTGAGTTGCATTTATTGTTGGAAAGGTGCTTTATAAATACATTTTTACTTACTTACTTTCTAATTCTACTTTTGAGAGGTTGATTGGCATGCTGCAAAAAGTGTTGCTTCAGTGCCCGGGTTATGCTCAAGCAAATGGAAAGCCACATATCATGCTTGCACGCCGCTTACAACGGCGGTCTTGTATCCGGTAAAATGGCCAATTACAAAGCGCCATCTTACAATCTGCGGAGGGTGGTGAAGGACGCTAAACGGACGTACAGAGAGACTGGAGCAGGGGGACACCAGACACTTGTGGGAGGGGCTGCGGACGATAACAAACTACAAAAGCAGCTCCTCCCCAGCAAGAGTGTCGACGCCTCCCTAGCCAACAAACTGAACTCCTTTTATGCGCGGTTTGAGTCTGGCAACAGCACCGCTAGCTCGCTGGCTAATTGGAGTTACACCGCTGGGGGATGAGCACGGACTCTGTGTCCGTGCATGACGTCAGGAAGGCTCTGATGCGGGTGAACACCAGGAAAGCTCCGGGCCCAGATGGCATATCTGGATGAGGACTGAAGACCTGTGCTAACCAGCTAGCTCCGGTGTTCACTACAATATTTAACATCTCCCTGGCTGAATCAGTGGTCCCGTCCTGCTTCAAGAGGTCCACTGTCGTTCCTGTCCCGAAGATCGCCTCTCCTGCCTGCCTGAATGACTACCGTCCGGTGGCCCTCACCTCGGTGGTCATGAAGTGTTTTGAGAGGCTGATTAAGGATTATATCTGCGCCTCCCTCCCCCGCACCTTGGACCCCTTGCAGCTCGCATACAGGCAGAACAGATCCACGGATAATGCGGTCTCCCAGGTACTGCACACCACACTCACGCACCTGGATGGCCGGAAGAGGGCCTATGTGAGAATTCTGTTCATTGATTACAGTTCAACTTTCAATACCATAGTCCCCACCAGACTGGCTGTCAAGCTGAAGGAGCTTGGAGTGAATACTCCACTGTGTGCCTGGATCCTGGACTTCCTCACAGCCCGGCCCCAGGTGGTGAGGGTGGGGAGGCACATGTCCAGCTCCCTCACCCCGAATACAGGATCCCCCCCAGGGCTGCGTCCTCAGCCCCCTACTGTACTCCCTGTACACACATGACTGTGTGGCCAGGTCCAGCTCCAACACCATCATCCAGTTTGCTGACGACACCATTGTCGTGGGCCTGATCACTGACTGCTATGAGAAGGCCTACCGCGAGGGGGTGGCTGACCTGTCACTCTGGTGCCAGGACAACAGCCTCCACCTGAATGTCAGCGAAACTAAGCAGCTGATTGTGGACTTTAGGCGAGGATTACAACCGAGGACGCACACGCCCTTGGTGATTAATGGGACTTCTGTTGACAAGTGAGCTGCTTCAAGTACATCATGAAGGATCTTCACAACCCCAACAACGGACTCTTCCAGCTGCTGCGGTCGGGCAAGCGCCTACGCAGTCACACAGCGAGAACAGAGAGACTGAGACAGAGTTTTTTCCCTCAAGCCATAACCGTCAATGCTGACCTCACCAGGGGTCCTCACTGAGCCACACACATAGACTCCACTACCTTCTGTATTGTATGTAGCATACTGTACCGCATACTGGGTCACTGTTCTGGGTTGTTCGGTGTTACCATATTGCTGCGCCGTACTGTTGTATACTGTGCTGTATTATCCCACAAACACTACCTCACTTTATTCACATGCACAGATCTGTATTTACAAAATTGCTTATCCCATATACATAAGTCTATCCCATATACGTAAGCCTATTCCCTTTATCTATTTCATTTTATTTTATTTTATTCTATATATTTTTATTTTATTCTATAAGTATTCAACTTACTGTATTGTGTTTTAGGAATCAGTTAGTTGGTCTAGTAGAAAGAAATTTTCTTAGGTAGCTACTGTGTTCAGTATAGGACATATTGTGTGTAATCACCGGGTGCGTTGCATTAACATTTCACTCCATACTGTATATGTATGAAAGTATGTATATGTATGTGACGAATAAACCTCTTGAATCTTGAATATCAACAACAGGCTACCAAAAGTTGAGAGTTTAAATGACACACCATGTTCAAAATGTAAAGACAGCTCTCACTCCACCCTCACTCACTGTCAGGAGAACCGGCTGTGCTTCCTGTTTCATTTACCTGGCCATTCAAGATGCAACTGCCCAGGGAGGAGACATCCTTTATCTCCGTGATGTGCAGGGAAATGGAATGATCTGCATACAAAGGAGGGCTGCGCAGACCAAATGAGTGAGCCTCCCACCTTGGATTTGACAGACATTAATGATTATAAAACTTTGTATCACAACTACAGCAGCATAGTCTTCTCCTTCTTTCGGCTGCTCCCGTTATGGGTCGCTACAGCGGATCATCTGCCGCCAATACCTTTTGTTCTGCACATCTTCCTCCCTTACACCAACCGCCTGCATGTCCTCCCTCACCCACATCCATAAACCTTCTCTTTGGCCTTCCTCTTTTCCTCTTGCCTGGCAGCTCCATCCTCAGCATCCTTCTCCCAATGTAACTCATCTCCCCTACACACGTAACCAAACAATCTCAATCTCACCTCTTTCACTCTTTCACTTTTTCACCAAACTATCCAACCTGATTTGTCTTTCTAATGTAATCATTCTTAATCCTGTCCATCCTTGTCACTCCCAATGAAAATCTCAACATCCTCAACTCTGTCACCTCCAGTTCAACCAGCTGCCTTTTTGTCAGTGCCACCGCCTCTAAACCGTAGAAAACATAGCTGGTCTCACTACCGTCCTGTAGACCTTCCCCTTCACTCTTGCTGGAGCCCTTCTGTCACAGATCACTGCGGACACTTTTCTCCGCCCACTCCACCCTACCTGTACTCTCTTCTTCACCTCTCTTCCCTGTACTTTTCCATCAGCATTCTTAAAGCAAACATTGCATCTGTAGTACACTTTCCTGGCATGAAACCATGCTGCTGCTTGCTGATCCCCACCTCTCTTCTTAACCTAGCCTCCACTACCCTTTCCCATAGCTTCATGCTGTGGCTAATCAACTTTATTCCCCTGTAGTTACTACAGCTCTGTACGTCTCCCTTATTCTTGAAGATGGGTACCAGTACACTTCTTCTCCACTCTTCTGGCATCCTCTCCCTTTCCAGGATGGTGTTAAACAGTCTCGTTAGGAATACCACTGCCGTCTAATTTCCATGCTTCCACAGGTATGTCATCTGGGCCAACTGCCTTTCCACTCTTCATCTTCTTTAATGCTGTTCTCACATCATCTTTGCTAATTTGCTGCACTTCTTGATCCACTATCCCCACATCATCCACTCTTCTCTCCCTCTCATTTTCTTCATTCATCAACTCCTCAAAGTACTCCTTCCACCTTCTCTACACGATCTCCTCACTAGTCAGCACATTCCCATCATTATCCCTCGTCACCCTAACCTGCTGTACATCCTTCCCAGCTTGGTCCCTTTGTCTTGCCAATCGGTACAAGTCCTTTTCTCCTTCCTTACTGTCCAACTTCTCATGCAACTTGTAGTATGCCTTTTCCTTTGCCACGTCTCTCTTTGCCTTGCACCACATCAGCTTGTACTCCTGTCTACTCTCTTCACCTGTCTAACTATCCCATTTCTTCTTCACCAACCTCCTCTGCTCTATGCTCTCCTAGTGCAATCCCAAAAATCGCTGATTGTGCAAAGCCTGCAGAAACTCTATTATATATAGCCTATTCTACACATATGTGACTACTAATAGCGGTCATGTTCTCAAAGCATTAGGGGACAGTGGATCTATGGTATGCACTATTAGTGAGATGCCTGATGGTTAACTTTCACAGTCTATCCCTAACATTGAAAATACATCAGCAGAGGACTTTGTCATTGTTGGTTGCAGGGGACACCTTGTCACACCTTCTGTCATGTATGACTTCACTGCATCAGTTTTTGGCCACAAAGTGATTGTTCCTGTTCTCGTTGTGCCGGGCCAAACTAATTAAATGATTCTCGGTAGCAATGCCTTCAATTGGCTCATTTCACAGCTGAAAGAGACTGTTCGTGGGCGAGACGTCACATCTCCAGTTAATGGTACTCAGGATGATGAACTAGTCCATTTAGTATCGCTGCTGTCCCACTCAGATGATAGGGAAGGCGGGGCTATGCCAAACAGAATCGGTGCAGCCAAACTCTAAAGATGTGTCACTCTACGGCCAATATCTGAACATTTGGCTAAATTGCCTGCATCTGAGGTCTCTGCAGTGGGGAGTACAGTCATTGTCAAACCCACTCGGTCCAGGACCAGGACCTGGACCTGCTCAAATTCTGGTGGGGAGAGTTGTCACTTCCTTTTGGGGGTATGGCTGGGTTCCGGTCAAAATAGCCACTCATTCTTAAAAAAATGCAAAGATTGCAGATGTGTCCCCCTGTCCTTCTGTACAGGACTTACCTGAACTGGATCACATCCAATTCAGTATGCAAAACACACAGAGCTCATCACCTACGCCAAGGTCGGAAGAGGAGATATCACGTGTTTTGAGTGACATGGGCTTACAGAATGTGGACCTCTCATCTTGTGAAGTCTCCCTCGAGTGGAAAGATAAACTGCTCCGGATCATTTAGCCGTATGAGTCCATCTCTCGAGTCACAAAATGGACTGTGGAAAAGTGAAAGAGTTTGTTCACAGAATCCGCCTATTGGATGAAAAGCCCTTCAGACTTCTATACAGGCGGGTCCCATCGTGCCACTATGACAAGCTTCGGACTGCTCTTACTGAGATGGAGGAATTGGGGATAATTCAGAAATCTAAATGTGAGTTTCGTCTCCCTTCATCCTGGTTGTTAAGTCAAATGGTGATCTTCGCATCTGCAATGATTTCAGGTGGTTGAACACTAGAACAGCGAAAGACGCACATCCATTGACTCATCAGACAGACACCCTCACTGCACTTGGCGACAATGTGTTCTTCCCCACAATGGATCTCACTTCAGGCTTCTACATGTCAGACTGCACGAGGACGACAAAAAATACAGTGTTCTCATCCCCATTCGGTCTCCATGAAAATAACAGGATGCCCCAGGGCCTGACAAACAGTCCTGCCACTTTTATGAGAATGATGATGTCTATCTTTGGCGACGACAAGTTCACAAGCCTGTTATGTTACCTGGATGACCCCATGGTCTATGCACCATCTGAACAGGTTGCACTTGAGCGGTTGCAGATGGTTTTCTCATACCTTCCTGACAACAATTTTAAACTGGCCTAAGAAGTGTCACTTTCTTCGGTGATCTGTCAATTTTCTGGGGCATATCATATGCATATGATGGTGTTAGGACAGATCCGAGTAAAGTGCAGGCTATAAATGATGTGCAGGAAGCTGACCTGATGAAGTCTGATGGGAAAACACTGTGTGCTAAGAAAATAGGATCGTTCTTAGGAATGGCTCTCTACTACCATCATTTCATTGAGGAGTGTTCTGCAAAAGCTAAGCCGCTGTTCAGCCTTGTGGCTGAGCCTGCTGTCCCACACAAGAGAGGGACATAAACCTAAGTTTAAAAAAGGCCATGTGAGAAGGTCTCCAACTGACTGGACAGATGAGTGCAAAGTAGCATTCAGACTTTTGAAACATGAGCTTGTGCACAATGTCACATTAGCCTATCCGGCCTTTAATGCACCGTTCATCATCACGGTTGATGCCTCCTTTGATGGCTGAAGAGTTGTTCTCTCGCAGTTGCCTCCTGATGGAAAGATGCCCGACCCGTGGCATTCGCCCACAAGATACTCTCACACTCCCAACTGAACTATCCAGCACATCGGCTGGAGTTCCTTGCTCTTAAATGGCCGTCTGTGAAAGGTTTAGCCACTGGCTGGAAGGCCGATGTTTCACGGCCGATGTTTCACGGCCTGGACAGATAATAATCCATTGACGAACATCTTGACTAAGCCTAGGTTAAATGCATGTGAACAGAGATGGGTTTCAAAGCTTGCAGCATATAGTTTTGATTTGAACCATGTCCCTGGTGCAAAGAATGTGGTTGCTGATGCCCTGAGTAGAGAGCCATTTGTCCAGTCATGTATAGGCCACCGTCTTGTTACTGAACCCCATGCCTCATTACTGAACCAAGTAAGTGGAATGGTGGACAGGACAGTACAAGATGCATTCAGGTGGACTACTAACTGCCAGTTAGTTGTTGATCAGTCCAAGGAGGAAGTTGTTGTCACCTCGCCTCCTCCTCAGGTGTCCCTCTCTTCAGATGATGTCTCAGCTCCCTGAAGGCCCAGGTCCCCCAAGGCCTCCACAACATAGCTGGTCATCAGGGGCGGGCTTGCACACTTTCTCTCACCAGGCAGAGGTTCTTTTGGATAGGGATGGAACGTTACATCATCAATCATGTGAGAAACTGCTTGTGCTGTGTGGTTGGAAAAACCCCAAAACCTAACAGCCAAGCACCTTTTCAAAGTATTTGCACCTCTGAACTGATGGAGTTAGTCTGCATTGACTTTTGGACTGCTGAGCATGCTAACACGAAGTGTGTCAATGTTTTAGATTGTCACAGATCACTTTTCCAAAGTGTTGCACGCATTCCCATGTAAAAATCAGTCAGCGAAACAGGTTGCCATCCCATGGGGAATGGGGTTGCAGAAGTTGCAGAGGATGAGTCCTGTTGTATTGCAGAGCAATACAACAGGACTCATGTTGGATCCTCAGGGGAACATGATAAGGACCTTGCCTCCGCATTCCTAAGCAAGGTAGACACAAATGCTTCAAATGCTGATGTTCTGTTACAACTGCACTGACCATCATTCCCATGGTGAAAGTTCGGATATTTCCAAACCAGAAACTGTGGGTTAATAAATCCATCCGCTGCGCTCTGAATGCTCGTACAGCCGCTTCCAGCGACGGTCCTGTATCCAGAAATATGGACAATGACAAAGCAGCATCGTACAATCTGTGGAGGGTGGTGAAGGACGCTAAACGGACGTACAGGGAGACTGTGGAGCTACAGATGGAGTGGGGGGGACACAAGACGCTTGTGGGAGGGGCTTCGGATGAACTACAAGAGCACCTCCTCCCCAGCCACGAGTGTGGGAGCCTCCCTAGCCAACGAACTGAACTCGTTTAATGCGCAGTTTGAGTCTGGCAACAGCACCACTAGCTCGCCGGCTAATTGGAGTTACACTGCTGGGGATGAGCACGCACTGTCAGTGTCCGTGCAAGAGGTCAGGAACACTCTGATGCGTGTGAACACTAGGAAAGCTGCGGGCCCAGACGGCATATCTGGGCGAGTGCTGAAAACCTGTGCTAACCAGCTAGCTCCGGCGTTCACAACAATATTCAACATCTCCCTAGCTGAATCAGTGGTCCCGTCCTGCTTCAAGAGGTCCACCGTCATTCCTGTCCCGAAGATGGTTCGAATGGTTCGAATCTTACCTTACTGGGCGCTCGTTCAGTGTGACAAGGCCAGCTGTCTGTGCCTCACAACCTCACCATAGGGGTGCCCCAAGGCTCGGTGCTGGGACCCCTCCTCTTTGCCATATACACCACCTCACTGGGCCCGATCATCCGCTCGCATGGCTTTTCATATCACTGCTATGCGGATGATACTCAACTCTATCTGTCCTTCCTGCCCGACGACCCCACTGTCTCGATGCGGATCTCGTATTGTCTCGCTGACATATCCACATGGATGAAGGATTATCATCTTCAACCAACCTGGCGAAAACGGAACTGCTGGTCTTCCCGGCCAAACAAGGTATTTATAACAACATTGATATTAAAATTGACTCTCTATCTCTTGCTGCAAGGAATCTAGGTGTCATTATTGATGACTTATTGATGATTACTGACATTCTTGGACCATGTTGCCGCCGTCTCCCGGTCCTGCCGCTTCGCACTATTCAACATCCGAAAAGTCAGGCCGTACCTGACCCAATATGCCACTCAACTGCTGGTACAATTGCAATACATTTCACTGATATATGTATGAAAGTATGTATATGTAGGTGACGAATAAACCTCTTGAATCTTGAATAATACAACAAAACATGAACCAGAAAACTGTGAGAATGGCTACAAATATCATAGTGTATTTGGCTATCATTGCTCTGTATCTACCAAACAGATTCTCCAACCACCCAGTCCATTCAAACTGCCCTTGTCCTGCATTTTCCTTCATCTCAATGGCCAGGGCTTCCAGCTTGTTGAGGGCCTTTGTGAACTCCTCATCCGGGGACATGTGGTTGGGGATCATGGTGCAGCAGGCTGCCACGATTGTCAGAACTGTGAGCACTGGCGCATCCCTCCTGCTTGGCTTAATGGGTTCCACGGCTGCATTGTATGAGTCAGATTTGCTCAGAGCGTTCAGGGATAAGTTTCTGCCAAATGTAGGCGACGAGAGTCCCTGTTGGATATCACGCCCCCTCTCTATCGGACTTCCCCCTTCTGCCTGAACCGTCCTTATACCACTGTCCAGCCAGGTGTTGCAGCCTACAGCTGCCTCTTCTCCCCTTCCTCCAGGGGTTCCAGGACCCTCCAACAATGGCTGGCGTGGATCCAGCTGGCCCTATTCACGACCTTCACTGCAGATGCTGTGACAAGCAGGATCTGGTATGGTCCTCTCCACTTGCAGGCGCTCCACCTTTTCCTCCAGAAGTCCTTGACCACTATCCAATCTCCGGGTTGGAGGTTGTGGAGTGGTCCCTCCCAAGGGGATGGTAGGGAAGCTTTAACCTGTAGGTGGCTTTGTCTAAGCACAGTGAGAAGATTATGACAGTAAGTCATCATTACATCATCTATTCCTTCTAGTGTTTGGGGACCAGTGGGTGCGGCCAAGCTTGTGTTCATGGGCCGGTCATGCAGGATCTCATACGGTGATAATCCTGTGGAATGGTTAGTGCGGCTG
This sequence comes from Zeus faber, assembly GCF_960531495.2. Taxonomy (NCBI): domain Eukaryota; kingdom Metazoa; phylum Chordata; class Actinopteri; order Zeiformes; family Zeidae; genus Zeus; species Zeus faber. The sequence goes on from NC_137190.1 coordinate 36,126,744, forward strand.
CACAATGCGGTTAGCACTAATGGTAGACACGTCACCCAGTCCATGCCTGTGTCCTCCATTCACCTTAGTTTGTTTTTTAATGTGCCATTAGCATGTTCTACCATTCATCCACTTTGGGGGTGGTAGGTGCAGTATATTTTGAGATTTATGTGTAGGTAGGCCGCTAATTGTTTGAGGGCCCCATTTACAAAATGTGGGCCATTATCTGAGGAGATTTTCCGGGGAGTCCTCCACCTAGGTATGATCTTCATAATCAGTTCCTTACTAGTGACACCGCATTGCCTTGGCCGTTGGGAACACTTCTATCCATTTTGAAAATACGTCAATCACTACTACGCAATGTTGTTTACCTTGGCATGGGTTGAGGTTGAAGTCCATCATCAGGTGGTTGAAAGGTGCATCTGGGACTGGTGTCGCAGATAGCATCGTTGGTTGGCTGCGATGGATGTTGTTCGTGGTACAAATTAAACTTTTTTAACAAAGATTTGTAAAGTAATTTGTAAATCTCCCCGGTGTTATATCTCAATGCTTCTGTATTTCACTCACCATTCCCCCTTTTGACACATGGTCCTTCCCATGGAGGAGGTATTTTAAGAATAACCTCCACTCTCTTGGGGCCTATTTCCATACCTTTTTCTGAGAGGACATGACCTAGATATGTTACTTCTGGACATGCTATTTATAGTTTTGATTTGCTTATTTTCTGGCCATTTTTTGCAAGATAATTTAGCAATAATACTGTGTCTGCATCGCAGGCTTGCTAGTTGGAGGTGCATTATAAATATATCATTAACATATTGGATTAGTGTCCTGCCGTATTTGAACGTGAAACCATCAAGGTTTTTGCCTAATGCCGCACTGAATACTGCAGGTGACACGTACCCCTGGGCCATGCGGGTCCAGGTATAACGTTTACCTTTAAACTGTGCTCTGGGTAGGTTATCTCCCAAATAGGAGCCTTTCTGTGTGGAGTTTGCATGTTCTCCCCGTGCTCACATGGGGTTTCCTCCACCTAACATCAGTAAGGACCCCCACCAAAAACATGCACACATCATCGTCTGACCAGCGATGGACATTCGTCACCAGGTCCCCGGGCGCGTCCACGAATGCTGCCCGCTGCTCCTGGCTGCGCCCCCGGAGGAAGGACAAGCCAAGGATGGGTTAAATGCAGAGGCCTCATTTATCGGCCACCATCCAAAGCATGTGCATGTGTGTGTGTGTGTGTGTGCGTGCATGTGTTGTAGTGTGGAGTGCTGTGTGACAATTAAAGATTCTTCTTCTTATGGTAAACGCAAACCACTGCTGAGATGTCTCTACAATCGGTATACTAGAGAACACGTTTGCCAAATCAATCACAGTAAACACCTACGCATCACCTCGGCACCGAGGCCAGGAGCAGATCTTGAGCTTCTGTTAACATGCACTTTAGGGGCCCTATGGCAAAGTCATAATCTCGTTTGCTTGGCACCAGGGGTACGGCTTATTGGACGAGGAACACCCAGTTCATAAGTTCTTGGGAGGCCCGGCCCTGGGTGACCACAGGGGTGCTCCCGGGGTCGTGGCTTCCCAACCAGTCTGTCTAGCCGATCCGTCCACCTCCCAACATCCTCCCGATCCTGGGCAGGATCTTTTTGTAATGATACATGGGGCATGCTTCCTGGTACATCTAAAAACGTAAACTCTTACTCATCCATTCCTACACTTGCCGTCACTCGTGTCTCATACCAATCGAGATATTTAGTCCTAGCCAGGGTTGTCTCTTTCCCTTTCTCAAACCAGTGACTCAATCTCAGAGACTGCTTTGACAGCTAAAAATGCTGACACATGTAAATCTTCTGCGGGCATGACATCTCCTACCGGACATACTCTGACCTTGGACCATCCATTTCTAAATCACAGGAATAATACAACAAGGGGGACCCTGAGCCAAATTTAGCCATCTGATAAGAGGGGTTCACATCCCTCACCACATGTACTCCTGCCCCGTTGCATACAAACGAAATACCTAATGCACACATTAAATCTTGACCACAGATTTATTGGACAAACCGCTGACCGTATCACCGAGTGTTTCACTTCCTCTCCCTCCCCATCCTCTACGAGAACGGGGACGGTGAAAGGCTCCACCGTCTTGGTCCCTTCGACCCCGATGGTACAAATTGTTTGTCCATTCAGGGCCAGGACGGGCGTGAGTTCAGACAGCTGTATGACAGAATGCCCTGCCCCGGAATCTACCAATGACTTAAACTTTTGTTCCATTACCAAGAGTGTAATTACGGGCAGCTCGGCGGCTGCAGTTATCATAGGAAAAATACCCACAAGGCATTATTTTTTCCATTTTCATTTTGTGGGGTCTGCTGGTAGTGTCGTTGGTGTATCTCTACCTGGATGGTCCGCTGAGTCGTCGTACCCATTGCCCCCTCAACATTCGTCCTCCCTGCTGTGCTCTCTGTCTGTCATGATCCTTCTTCTGCTGTGTTCCTGTCTGTCTCCCTCCCTCCCCCTGTCTCCCTCTCTGTCCCTCTCTGGCTCCCCCAGTCTGTCATCACACCACCTGTCTCCACTTCCCTCGTCACTCCATTTGTACTTAACCTGGTGCTCTTCACCCTGTCGGTGTCGGTTTGTGCTTGTTGCCTGTTGCCTGTCTCTGCCTGCGTTTTCTGCCTAGGTTGCTGTTTACCCTGGCCGCTCGACTTCCCCGCCGGCTCCTCTGCTCCTGGTCGTGAGTCTCCTGTCTTCCCCATCACAGTCCTGATCCCCTGTCTGTTGCCTGTTCCCCTGGACCCTGCCTGTTCCTTGGGTTCTCACCTGGACCATTGCACACATATGACACTGTCCCGCCGTCCCCAACCGCCATCACCTCCGTCACGCCAGACCCAGGCAAAATGCCCAGGCTTTCCGCAGTTTTAACATAGCAGGTGCTGTCTCTCACTTTATCCCTGTCCTTTGCCCCTCATGGGCCCTTGGTTCCGCTTGTCCCTTTGGGTCTTTCTCCTTCAGATGTTTTTCGGTGTGTACGGTGTGCGTACACACAAGGTCGAGCCAGGCTATTTCGTACCCGATGCAGGTGGTTTTAGTCATTCGGCTGATTTCAGGTTTTAGTCCATCCAGGAAACAACACTTAAATTGTTGTTCATAGTTAGAGTCTGGGTTTCCTCCCCGAATCCCCTCTTGAGGAGCCGTTATTCTGCTGGCGTGCCTGAACACGCCTCCCAGGCCCTGAGATATGCTCCCGTCACTCAATCGTCTTTCTGTGTACAGTCCCGTATGTTGGTCCAATTCATGGTCCAACAGAACAGCCCACTGATGCGGTCTTCCAGGTCCCGATACTAATTGTGTCAGGCTTGGTTCTCAGCACCCTGTCCTTCCTCATTGACCCACAGACCATACTCGGGGAAATCCCCCCGGCAATGATCCCAGTCTGCGCAAAGTTTGCGGTGCAGAACCACAACCACTTCTGTGAGGGTGGGTCGATGCACGGATCAGGACGCAAATGTCTTGAATGAAGTCTTCTGGGCCATCTTTCTTTGGTTCTGGGAGGCTGTTAATGATTGCTCCTACCTCTGCAGCTTTGTATGGCCAGAAGACGTCCATGACGGCCCCGGCTGGGCAGGCGGGATCAGGACAGGAAACCATGGGCATCTGGACAGTGATTGGGGCGCCTGGGGCATTTGGATTAGTCACCTGGTGTCCCCTCGCTATATGGCTTCTAGTCAGGATGGGGCCGGGGACGTTAGTGTGGTCATCAAAGGCAGATACAGCGCCGGAGTGTTGGGCATAGGGGCCGACGAGATCAGCACTGCAGCCGGCAGTGGCAATGGCCACGGCCCATTTAGACTTGGGTCAACTTTGGGAAACTGGCCGGAGCCATGGTTATTTTGCTCTGCAGATTTATTTACAGATTTATTTTCTCTTATAGCTTCTTTCTCCCACATACCAAAAATCCTCCAATCAGGGCATTGTTTCTTACGCCCTTTAACTTCATCATTCCTCTTACTTCATTCTCAACTGATCTATTTGTCTTGTGCTAAAACTACCATTTGCGGGAAAACCAAGTTTCTCCCAGAAGCCACTACCACTAAAAGTAATACCACTCTCCCACCATGTTTATCAACCCCAATTTTTGTTGGACCCGTCCATTGAGGGGCCCTTTAATTTCGACCAGACTTTCCCATACTGTCCGTTTACCCTTTAACACTTACAGTGCTTCTCTGTATTGATTCTATTTGTCGTTTTGTGTCCCAGACACCGAAACCTTTGCTACCTAAATAATTAAATTTAGGACCCTGACAGGGGAAAGTTTAACCTGTCCCCAGGACAATCGGTGTTAAAACAACCTTTTAGCCGTCTTGTGTCCCAGACACCGAGACCTTAAATATGTCCCCAACTTATATTCAATTGTTGTAATCTCACCTTTACACGCGTAGTTTGTTCATAGATCTCGTGTCCTAGATTCTGTCCGATCGGCTTGACTCAGGCACCTGCTTCTCCTCCCATTTAGATTACGTCACGGGCAAGTTTAGGCTTTCATGGTCCCAGACCACGGGTGTACAGTTCAACCTGTAAAGGAGATCGGGTCAGATATCTGGAGTTAGAGATCCTGCTGACAACGCCAAGAATTGTGGTGGAAATTCTAGCCACTCAGATAGTTGCATGGGGTGAGATAGTTCAGGTTAAACAGAGAATATGACAACTGTCACTTAGTCTAAGTTTATTGCATAGAAGATCGATCAGCGGGAAGCATTTCACAAGTCACACAGAAAAGTAAAGAGCATCTACCCCAAACCTGCCGCCTCAGGGGTTTTCTTATCACGTAGGTCACATGGACTGTTACTACGAGGGTGTCACAAAGGCAGTTGTTGAGGGTGTACACATATACATAGGTCACAAAGGCAGTTGTAATGGTTTCAGCAGTTTCAACATGTTTCATCATCTCAGCTTCAATATTTTTCCATTACAGTACTCCAATTAAGATTAAGAACGATTACTTTTTTTCCCCCCAGTTTAAAGGACACTCTAGCATAGATAGATCACAAAGACTACATCGTTGAAGGAGGGGATTGGAGCTCTTCTATGTGCGGACTATAAGATCCTTTCAAAGGTACTAGCAAATAGACTGAAAGACTACTTGGAGCTGCTGATCCATAAAGAGCAGTCCTACTGTATACCTGACAGATCCATCATGGGCAATTTGTTTTTAATGAGAGACATTTTTGATGTATTTAGATTTCATGGAGTTAATGTGGCTATTTTTTCATTAGATCACCAAAAAGCTTTTGATCGCATCGACCATGGCTTGTTGTTTTCTACACTGAGGGGTTTTGGGTTTGGTGAATAATTGATCACTCATGGGTATATTTTATTACAGTGCATCATGTAGAGTTAAGGTGGGCAGTGGGCTAAGTTGTCTCATTCATGTAAAAAAGAGGATAAGGCAGGGATGCCCTATTTCAGGACAATTGTATACTCTGGCAATTGAACCGTTGCTGTGTCAAATTAGAAATAAATTAACTGTACTCAATAGACTAAGAGACACACAAAATCTACCGCTAATAGTCTCAAGAGTATGCAGATGATATTAATGTTTTTATTAAGGATCAACATGACATTCAGGCTCTTGTGATAATTTACAGTTATACCAAGAGGCCTCCTCTGCTAGAATAAACTGGGAGAAGAGTGAGGCTCTGTGGGTAGGACAATGGGAGGAAGAGGTAGCTCCCACTCTGCTGGGAAGTATTAAATCGGGCAGCGGGGGCATGAGAGTCCTAGGAGTGTTCCTAGGAAACCAGGATTTTAAAAAAAGAATGGGGGTGGGGTAGTGGAGGAGGTTTGTGCCTGATTGTGTAAATAGAAATGGCTGCTTACCCCAGCTGTCGTATAGGGGCAGAGTTAAGTTTGTCAATAACTTGGTTGCCTCCGCCCTTCGGCACAGACTGATAGTCTTACCTCTACCAATGGGCCTAATACAACAGCTGCAGAGAACCATTGTGGATTTTTTTTAGCCAGGACAGCGCTGGTTGAAGGCACCTGCATTGTATATGTCAGTGTACAAGGGAGGACATGGACTTATTTACATTTCCAAATAAAGACTTTCAAGATCCAGGCTGCACAGAGACTACTACACAGCTATGGACTCAGCTGGCTGGATACTGCCTGGGTACTACTAAGGCAAGCAGACTGCTTGGGTGATGACAAACAGCTTTTCCTTCGGTAGGAAACTGACATGACTGGGCTGTCAGAATTTTACAGGTCAGTGCTAAGTATCTGGCAGATTTTCAAGACCCACTGAGATCCAGATCCAATACCGGAGATGTGGTTGTTTGAAGAGCCCCTGTTCTTCAATGCCTTCATGAATACCCAGCTTGAGGTCCAGCCTGCGTGAGGCTGGCATCCCCAAGCTGGGCCATTTGCTGAGGACAACAATGGACAGGTTGGATGAGTTGACTGGCATATGGTCCACAAGGTTCCTGGAGAGATTTGTGGAGGTCTGTGCGTCCTTGCCTCCCCCCAAGAGCATTTGCTGAGACCTGTACTCTTACTGACCGTGGGATGATCAATGTGAATATGTTTTCTCCTCTCTAACTGTCTCCAATGCTATAGGAGTCTGGCAGTGTTTCTGTCTTTCGTAACTCCAGTGCTGGAGGAGTTTAAAACTCAGCAAGAAAACAGCATATCACGCATGTGTCTAAATGTCCCACTTGTGCTCTCTCGCAGGGATGAAGGTGTCATGGACGTTTGAGTGTGTTGGCCCAGGCTCTTCACCGAAAGGCAGGTGGTGATCCCTGTACAAACCCCCTGTTGATAAACGGACGGGTGACCTCCAGTGGACGATTGTACATGGGGCGATACCTACGGACTGACATGTGGCACATCTAGATCAGAGTATAGAGGAGGGCTATCCTTTTTGCACAGATCCGTAGCCCATAGAGCACCTTTTTTGTTCAGTGTAGCAGTTAGGGAGTTTGTTTTCACAACTTCAGAAGTGGTTTAATGATTTAGAGCTAACTTTTTTTTTCAGATTTTTGGACCTAGGTACATGGCCAGGAAGAAACTGATGCAGGTCCTGATCAATATTCTTTCAGGAGTGGCTACACACACACACACACACACACACACACACACACACACACACACACACACACACACACAAACAAGGGATTAAAGCACTTTCCTCCAGGAGAGAGTACGGGGTGCCATGGTCAGGGCTCGCTACCACGGCATCAGGGAGGGATATGGACGCCCCTAGCTCCTATTTTTTTCAACCTGGAGAAGATGGTTCAGCAGTCCAGACAGATGGTCTGTCTCCATCTCCCGGCTGGCAAGGTGACCACCTGCCCGGCGGAGATGAGGGCCCATGCGGTGGCCTTCTACACCACCCTATTCAGGGCGGAGGGCTGTGATTGAGAGTGTGCTGCCGAGCTCCTTCAGGGGCTTCTTGGGCGCTGCCATCGGAATGGAGGAGCTCATCTATGCTGTGGGCCAGCTGGCACCTGGGCGCGCTCCTGGGATAGACGGTCGGCCTCCAGAGTTCTACAAGCATTTCTGGGGACTGTTAGGGGGAGATCTACACCGGGTGCTGCTGAAGTCCGTGCGGACTGGTGCACTACCAGTTTCCTCTCGGCGAGCAGGCCTTGACGGTGGAGCCTTTCACCGTCCCCGTTCTCGTAGAGGATGGGGAGGGAGAGGGAGTGAAACACTCGGTGATACGGTCAGCGGTTTGTCCTATAAATCTGTGGTCAAGATTTAATGTGTGCATTAGGTATTTTGTTTGCTCAAAAACTGGAGACCCATTGCACTGCTTTGCACGGACTACAAACTCTTCTCGAAAGTCCTGGCCAATAGGCTGAAAGGAGTTTTAGGGCTTTTGATTTCCAAGGACCATTCTTACTGCGTGCCATGCAGATCTATTAAGGACAATTTGTTTTTAATGAGGGATTTGTTTGACCTGTGTAATTTCAATAACATCGATGTGGGTGTCTTATTCCTTGATCAGGAGAAGGCTTCCGACCGTGTGGACCACGGCTTTTTATTTTCGACCTTAAAGGCATTTTGATTAAGGGGAAGGGTATCTTAACTATGTGCAGTTCCTTTACAGTGGAACATCCTGCACGATCAAGGTTGGTGGGGGGTTGAGCCGTCCACTCCCTGTAGAGAGAGGGATAAGGCAGGGCTGCCCCATCTCTGGGCAACTCTACTCCCTTGCTATAGAACCTCTTCTGCACATTTTATGGAACAGGCTGAGTGGGCTCTCCCTACCGGGGCTGGTCGTCGCTGCTTACGCGGACAATGTCAATGTTTTCGTCACCGACCAGGATGACATCCAGGGGTTGGTGGCTTGCTTGGGGATGTATTAGATGGCCTCATCTGCTAAGGTAAACTGGGAGAAAAGCGAGGCCTTGCAGGTGAGGAGGTGGGAGGGGAAGATGCCTCCTGAGCTACCAGGAGGCCTGAGGTGGGAAAAGAGAGGAATGAAGGTTTTGGGGGTGTTTTTGGGCTCGGAGCAGGACAAGATGCAGAACTGGGACGGTGTGGTGGAGAAGGTGTGTGCCAGGCTGTCCATGTGGTAATGGCTGCTACCCCATTTGTCCTACAGGGGGAGGGTGCTGGTTGCTAATAACTTGGTCGCCTCGACCTTATGGCACCGACTGACCGTTCTGAATCCACCCAGAGGCCTGCTAGAGGAGATCCAGAGGGCCATCGTCAACTTCTGCTGGTCCGGTCGGCACTGGATTAGAGCAGCAGCCCTCTATCTGCCAGTCCAGGAGGGAGGGTCTAGGCCTCATTGACATTGCATCCAAGGTCTCAGCGTTCCCCTCCAAACGGCGCAGAGGCTGTACAAGTATCTCGTCCGTGTCCTAACCTGCCTGTCTCCTCTCCCCGTTCAAGTCTTCCCATCCTGCTCCATCCTGCCTGGTTCTCTGTCCTTTTGTCTCTCCACCTGGAACCTGGATCTTTTTCGTAGACATCTGCTTGGTTCTGTAGGGGGAGTAAATCTTCGACATTGGGTGGCAGCAGGATTTTTGTTACAGTAACTTTAGTGGTCTTCAAATATTGATGTATAACAACTTTTATCCACAATGGCATTTCATTCAATATTTAATTCATTAAATATCAAATTGGATGTAAAAAAATATATACTATACTATAACACACTTGCAAACATTCATGACCCACAACTCAAAGTGGATACAACAAAATCCAATCTATTTGGTTAACTTAAATTTTAAACAATTTACCGGCAGCACATTTCTTAATGCCATAACATTAATCAAACAAAACTAACAAAAAAAATATGAAACTAAAAATAAAGAATATATAAATCAAATAAAAATCCAATAAACCAACAAGACAGAGAAATTACAGACCTTATCAAAAAATAAACATACTTTGTCAAACAAATTTTGTTCAATCGCATCTTGACCCATAAACAACGGCTTCAGCTGTCCTAATACTTTGTCCAGAGGGGTTGTCAACACAAGGTCACACTCAGCTTCAACTACTGGTAACTTAATTTTACTTTTTTCCCAAACTATTTTTCAAATTCCATCCAAGTGCTTGATATACAGAAGAATCAACTTTTAAAATAACAGTGATTCCAGAAAAATTAAAAGTTAAACCTTTTACTTGGCTGCACATCTATCAATTGTCGCTTCTCCTCTTGGTATTTAATCTTACATTTTTATGTCTATTATGGCTGTCGATTGATAAAAAAAATTAAGTAATTAATCGCACAATTTGCTGTGATTAATTGCGAGTAATTGCTTTTTCTCTTTTTTTCTTCTGGAGACTGACGTTTGTAGTACAGTAATGGATATTTAAATGTAAAAACACAGAATTAATGTAGAATCAACAAAACAAACTATATTTTTATTCAATTACTATTGTTTAAGAGCATCTTTTTAACTATAAACACAGATTCTCTCATGCAAACTACAGATTTCCAGTAAAACAATGAAGGTAATTAAAATTGACTGTCAGCTTGACAGGAATATTTCTTTGATTTATAACAGAAAAAAAACATCAAAACCAAGGCCTATATGTCAAAATGCAAGTTGAATTTAGAAGTTATCAATATATTGTATGCATAAATGATACATAAGCTATTAAGGTATAAATATGTTTTCATAAATCGTTTTAGAATATGTCCATTGCAGGTTTTTCTTCATTTTATAATCAAACCACAAAAAACTAACAAAAGGGGATACAAGAGTGACTGAATAGACTGGCCCAGTTATGCATGATGCCCTTTTTGTTTCATTCAATAACTAAATGGAGTACGATAAAATACATCTAAAATAAAAACACAATGTTTTTATGTGTTTAAAATAACATTTTGGGCGATAGCCAATTTTTCCAATTTCCAATGAACACAAGCATCACTTCGCTTTCTGTGCTCCTTTGAATGCAGCATATCATTCCCTGCTTGGAGCGCGCACAAGAGAGAGAGACGGATCGAATCTCTCTGCCGGATATAATAACAATAAAAAAATGCTATGCATAAAAACAAAAAAATGCCGATGCTAAGGCCCGCTGGAGGGGCAACTTAAGGCCACAATACACTGGGGGAAACCCTGGCATTAGTTGCGTTAATTTGTTAAACCGTTATATATTTAAAATTAATTACAAAATCAATGCAGTAATTTTGACAGCACTCATTTTTATCCATATTCTATTCCTATTTGTATTTATATCTTAATCTTAACTTTTATTTAATCTTTCCATTTTTATGCCCAGCACAGTAACTGGAGTTTGCAGAAAAGCATTTCACTACATGTTGTATTTGTGATAATGTGTATATGATAATAAATAAATATACCAATGTAATATATCTATAATATAATGTAATACATGTTTCATTTTATCAATATAAATAAATCTTTCAATCTTGAATCATTCCTGGTCTATGTTCCATTCCCAATGATATAGGAGGGGTTTCATGTGGTCAGGGCTACACTTCTGCTGGATAGGAACAATGAGAGTCCCCTATAGCATATATTCGCAGTGCCTAGCGTCTAATGACTCTCTGAATAAGGTGGTCATCACGTTCTATGTCGAGGACAGACACTGCTGACCCCATCGTACTGTGGTCTGCAATGGTGCCGATTTTGATGCTATGTGGCTGGTTTTACAATTACTCAGGTTCACAGTATCTTGCTATATTGGCTTATGTGTCAGGTTAAACATCAAATTCAGGATCATTTTGGGTGTTTTCTCTTAGCTGTGGGGAAAAGACATCAGTTCCCTTTCAGGTGGGATTACACACAAATGGTATAGTTTACTCAAACTATAATTCTCCAATTAGCTCAATTTTCTGGGGCCCCCACAATCCAATCTCTATTATATTTCTTGGTTATTTTTGACAATAACATACACAATTAATCACAGTTTGGTACCATACACATTCCTTAATGACAGCTGTTTCCACATAATTTACCGCTCTGCCTTCTATCACCGATTCCGGAGGGACACAGACTAAGGCCTCCTGGCCTTAGACTTAGACGGATGGCAACGTGGCCCCGCGATTCCGGTTATTCATCCACTATACCAATAGCAGGAACAATTCTATCTTCAACACTATCGTCCTTTAGAATTATAGGCCTCTCCATACTAGAGTTGGATCACAATCCTTTTCTGCTATGTGCCCGCTTCCTATTAATAACTGTCCCTTTTTTTAGTCAATCCAAAGTTGTTTTATCGAAAACCCTTCATCTTGTCATCAATTATGAATTACAAATTTGGCAATCTGACCAAATTCAGAATTTTGGTTCATACAGGAGGCAAGCGATCCCCAAGACATAGACAGTCAACAGCTCCTGACAGTCCAATGTTTCTAAAACTGATTTTTATGAAAAAGGCTCTGCTCGGCGATTTTTCCTAGTTTTGTCGTTAGCTGACTGGACTGCAGACCGATGCATGTCTGAGGACAGTACTTACATAGTTTTATTACAACAGGTACAACAATGGTGCACTCTGGTCTGATACCAAGGTATGAGCGCTGAGACACGGTTCTGTCTTATCTTATAGCCCCCCCCCCGATTGGAAAACTACTGGGAAGGCGACACACAGAATGAGTGAAAATTTACAGTTGTACAATATCGAAACTGAAAGTTACTGAGTTATGGGCAACAAAAGAGAGAAAGAGAGAGAGAGGGAGGGGAGAGGGATAGACAGAGAGGGGGAGATAGAGAGGTAGGAGGGAGAGTGAGAGTGCGGGGGAGAAGTTTGACCGAAGCTTGTAAAATAGACCTCACCTGCCTGTCTCCTCTCAATTCTCAATTCTTCCCGTCCTGCTCCAGCCAGCCCAGTTCGCTGTCCCTCCGCCTCTCCACCCGGAACCTGAATCCCTCCTTTCCAGTCCTCAGCGGTCCCATCCTGTCGTGCGCCACCTGGTCCGCTAGTTCTGCCGGCTCGTACCCGTTCTTACCCGACCGGACCCCGCCTGTCGTCTCCAATGTGTTCCCTCATAAACCTCCTTTGTTTACCCCTGTCTGCCTACCGTCTCTGTGTCATGCATTTGGGTCCCTCCTAGCCGTTATCCTAACAATTCCCTTTAAACTTCTGCCCTCTTCTCTTCTATCCCTCTCTCTTCTCTATGTATTAAGTGAGTTGTTGTTTTTTAGCTGGTGTGCATAGTGTTATGTGTTACATATGTTTGTGTGTGTCCAGTGGTCGTCCAGCCCGGCAGGTTCGCTGACGTCCTGTAGTGCGAGTTCGGACGGGAATTGATTGTTTGCGTTTCCGACCTGGAGAACGCATATACTGTACATCCGCGCGGCAACCAGTGAGGAAACTGCACAAGGTCACAGGTAACTTACAGTTTATTGAACCCAGTACTTTTGGTAGAACCTAATTTATTACAATTTACCAACCAGATTTTGGTCATATCTAGACCAAAATATTAGTGTAATACAGGTACTCCTCACATAATGAACAGAGTTCCGTTCCTAGGACCAGGTTGTTAAGCGTATTGGTCGATAAGCGAGGACCCGTGTTTCACGGTAAGGGGGCGTGAATGCTAGTGTAGTGAATACTGACAGACTGCAGGAACGAGACTGAGACTGAGAACAGTGATGCACGATGAGATGCTTAACACTGAGAAGCCCCGCACAGCGCGGTATTGTACGCAGCTTACAATATCGACTGGTCAGAGAGCTTGTCGTACGTCCGAACGGTCGTTAAACAGGCAGGTCGTTAAGTGAGGAGTACCTTTATTATATTTTATTATAATAGTATAGTATAGTAATATTATTGTGGTGTGGGGATGGTATGGTTTGAGCAGCCGCCCCTGACCTGGATCTAGGTAATTGGTGGATCCAGGATCAGAGTGGCTGCATACCTGTTGCTCGTTGGTTGGTGTAACGACCAGCAGGTAAAACCCCCATCCCCACACACACTCAAGAGAGGAGCCCTGTCATGACACATGTCTATCTGCTCCTGGGCTTATTCCAACTAGCCCACTCTCTACAATAAACTGGTGTCTACAACCCCGTCTTTTGTGTCTCTGTGCCGGTGGTTCCTGAAACGTCACTTAAGTGGCGGGTGGTAGAAGAAACTGCCACAATTATATTAGTATAATTTTTGATCTTTTAACAGCTTCTGACTGGATTATCCTCCATTTGTTCAAAATATATATTATATGCATAGAGGGTTCCTAGGCAGCACCGAAAAGTATGGAATTTGATTTTAATAATTTACAGGTCTGGATTTGTATTGAAAAAGGAAAAGAGTATGGAAAAATATTTGTTTTTCATGGCGCAGGCAGCCAGCGCAGTCAAAAAGTATACTAGTGTGTGAGAGAGTGCGGGCCAGTAGGGGTAGGCAATACCACAGAATTTGATTTTGATCCGATATCAAGTAATACGGGGGAAGAATCACCAATATCGATACCATGAAAGGGGGGGGGGGTTAAGTTGCCATGCGTGATGCAACACAAGTGAATCTGATAATTTGGCTCAACTTAGCTCAGCAATCAGAGCTGGCTCGTTCGGCTCCAAAACGGCTCTTTATTTAGTACCACTTCTGGCTTTTATAATTCAGCCAAATTTAGCAATGTTTTGACTTTTAATTGGTATGCGTGTGTAACCAGAGTGTAAATATGTTATAAATAATTTGTAAAGTTCGCCAAAATATATTCAATGGTACTTTTATCTTTACACCTGGCACTTTTATTTTTCACAAGTTTTAAGCTTCCAGCGTAACAAGGTGGAAGGGTAAAGTCACTGAAACTTCCAGTTCCGGTCCCCTGTATCCATGTGGACCAGAGTGTCATGATCCTTCTGCTGCCGTGTTCCTATTTGTCTCTGTCTCCCTCTAGCTCCCCCTGTCTGCCGCTAGGGCTCTCTGTCCCTCTCTACCTCCCCCTGTCTGTGCTTCATGTCACTTCAGTTCCCTGTTACATTTACATTTACGCTTTTATCCAAAGCGACTTACAAGGGAGAATAACATTCAAGCTACTTTGCAACAGAAACATTAGTGTAACAATAAATAAATACTGCTAAGTAGTGTTAAGTAGTGCTAAAAATTTCCCTAAATGAACAACTTTGGGACTTTTTTATCCGTGGAAGCAGAGTGGCCGGTGGAAAATCCTACTCGGGAAACACTCTCAACAAACAACAACAAAAATGGAGCCGCTGTTCCACATGCAGGCCCACGGAGGAAGCACCGAGGTAAACGAGGCGGCATTCGGGTCAGAATGAGGACGCAAACCTTACCGTCCACCTCTGCCAAGCATCCTTCTTGTCAACGTCCCAGTCCCTGAAGAACAAGATGGATGAACTTCGAGCGAGGATTAAATTCCGAGACACGAGGAACTGTTGTGTCTTCTGTCTGACGGAAACATGGTTGAACCCACTGGTGCCGGATGAAGCCATACGTCCAGCTGAGACCTTCTCCGTGTTCCGCGGCGACAGAACGGGGGAGTCGGGAAAATACAAAGGTGGAGGCGTCTGCCTAATGGGGAACAACCGCTGGTGTAACCCTGACAACACCTAGTTTCTCTCCCACTCCTGCTCGCCGAACCTGGAACAGCTGACCATCCCATGCCATCCATTTTATCTCCCCCGGGAAGTTAGCACGGTGATCATCACAGCCGTTTACATCCCACCACAAGCAGACACCGACGCAGCTCTGTCGGCCCTGTATGATGTGTTGTGCGGATTTCAAAACAAACAAACTTTAACAGGGCCAACCTTAAAAAAGTTCTGCCTAAATTCCACCAACACATCACATGTGCCACCAGGGGAGATAGAACTTTGGACCATTGTTACACACCTTACAAGAACAGATACAAGACCGTCTCCCTCCCTGCTTTCGGGAAATCTGACCACGCCACGATCTCGCTGGTTCCCGTTTACAGGCCTCTGATCGCGCGAGAACTGGTGGGAGCGGTGGACGGACCAATCAGAGGCTGCGCTTCAGGACGCTCTGACTGACGTAGACTGGGACATGTTCCAATCAAGTTCAAGTGACGTCAGCGAGTTTATGGAGGTAGCAGTGAGTTTTGTGACTACCCTAGCAGATAATATCATTCCCACGGTGAAAGTTCGGATATTTCCAAACCAGAAACCGTGGGTTGATAAATCCATCCGCTGCGCTCTGAATGCTCGCACGGCGGCTTACAACGACGGTCTTGTATCCGGAAATATGAACAATTACAAAGCGTCGTCGTACAATCTGCGGAGGGCAGTGAGGGACGGTAAACGGACGTAGAGAGAGACTGTGGAGCTACAGATGGAGCGGGGGGACACAAGACGCTTGTGGGAGGGGCTGCGGACGATAACAAACTACAAGAGCAGCCCCTCCCCAGCCACGAGTGTGGACGCCTCCCTAGCCAACGAACTGAACTCCTTTTATGCTTCGAGTCTGTCAACAACACCGCTAGCTCGCCGGCTAATTGGAGTTACACCGCTGGGGATCAGTGTCCGTGCATGAGGTCGGGAGGGCTCTGATGCGGGTGAACACCAGGAAAGCTGCGGGCCCAGACGGCATATCTGGGCGAGTATTGAAGACCTGTGCTAACCAGCTAGCTCTGGTGTTCACCACAATATTCAACATCTCCCTGGCTGAATCAGAGGTCCCGTCCTGCTTCAAGAGGTCCACTGTCATTCCTGTCCCTAACATCGCCTCTCCTGCCTGCCTGAATGACTACCGTCCGGTGGCCCTCACCTCGGTGGTCATGAAGGGTTTCGAGAGGCTGATTAAGGATTACATCTGCGCCTCCCTCCTCTGCACCTTGGACCCCTTGCAGTTCGCATACCGGCAGAACAGATCCACGGATGACGCAGTTTCCCAGGTACTGCACACCACGCTCACGCATCTGGATGGCCAGAAGGGGGCCTATGTGAGAATGCTGTTCATCGATTACAGTTCAGCTTTCAACACCATAGTCCCCACCAGACTGGCTGTCAAGCTGAAGGAGCTCGCACTGAATGCTCCGCTGTGCGCCTGGATCCTGGACTTCCTCACAGCCCGCCCCCAGGTGGTCAGGGTGGGGAAGCACAAGTCAAGCGTCCTCACCCTGAATACAGGATCCCCCCAGGGTTGCGTCCTCAGCCCCCTACTGTACTCCCTGTACACACATGACTGTGCGGCCAGGTCCAGCTCCAACACCATCATCAAGTTTGCTGACGACATGTTGTCGTGGGCCTGATCACCGACGGCGATGAGAAGGCCTACCGCGAGGAGGTGGCTGACCTGTCACTCTGGTGCCAGGACAACAACCTACACCTGAACGTCAGCAAAACTAAGGAGCTGATTGTGGACTTTAGGCGAGGATCAAAATCGAGGATGCACGTGCCCTTGGTGATTAATGGGATTTCTGTTGACAGGGTGAGCAGCTTCAAATACCTGGGAGTCCACATTACAGAGAAAGGCGAGGCAGCGTCTTTACCACCTCAGGCAGCTGAGGAAATGCCTGGTCTCGGTGAGGATCCTCAAGTCCTTCTACTCTGGAGCAGTGGAGAACATCCTGACAGGCAACATCACTGCCTGGTTTGGGAACTGTACTACTCAGGACAGGCGGGCCCTGCAGAGGGTGGTGCGTTCAGCTGAACGTACCACTGGAACTACCCTCTCCCCCTTGCAGGAGTTATACACCAGGAGGTGTAGTAGCAGAGCCCGTAGGATCATGAAGGATCCTCATCACCCCAACAACGGACTGTTCCAGCTGCTGCGGTCAGGCAAGCGCCTCCGCAGTCACATAGCAAGAACAGAGAGACTGAGACAGAGTTTTTTCCCGCAAGCCATTAGAACTGTCAATGCTGACCTCACCAGGGGTCCTCACTGAGCCACACACATAGGCTCCACTACCTACTGTACTATATGTAGCATACTGTACCGCATACTGTGTCACTGTTCAGGGTTGTTCGTGATGCCGTATTGCTGCGCCATACTGTTGTACACTGTGCTGTATTATCCCAAGCACTACCTCACTTTATTCACATGCCACTTTAATGCACATATCTGTATATACATAATTGCCTATTCCATATACATAAGCATATTCCTTCTTTCTAATCCATTTTATCTCTTTTTTTTTTATTGTATTTTATTTTATTCTGTATATTTTTATTTTATTCTATAAGTATTCGACTTACTGTATTATGTTTTAGGAGTCAGTTAGTTGGTCTATGAGAAAAAAATTTTTCCTAGGACATATTGTGTGTTATCACCGGGTGCGTTGCATTACATTTCACTGCATATATGTATGAAAGTATGTATATGTATATGACAAATAAACCTCTTGAATTTTGAATCTTGAATCTAAGTAATTGTAAGTTAGGAGAGGAGGTGCTCTCTGAAGAGCTGGGTCTTCAAGTGCTTCTTAAAGACAGAGAGGGAGGCCCCTGCTCTGGTGGTTTTTGGCAGCTCATTCCACCAACGTGAAACTACAAATGACAATAGCCTGGATTGCCGTGGTTGTGCAGCCGGCAGAGCCAGGCGACACTCATTTGACAAATGCAGCATCCCGGGGGTAACATGTGCTTTTACAAGAGCATTTAAGTAAGTGGGAGCATTCCCAGCAATCACTCTGTAGGCAAGCATCAGAGACTTGAACTTGATGTGAGCGGCTACAAGTAACCAGTGGAGCTCGATAAGCAGTGTGCTCTCTTTGGCTGGTTGAGCACCAGTCGCACCACCGCATTCTGTATCATCTGCAGTGGCTTCACTGACAAGCCGGCAAGCCTGTTAAGAGAGCGGTGCAGTTGTCGAGGCAGGAAATCACCAAGGTTTGTACCAGCAGTTGAGTGGCATATTGGGTCAGGTACGGTCTGACTTTTCGGATGTTGAATAGTGCGAAGCGGCAGGGCCGAGAGACGGCGGCAACATGGTCCGAGAATGTCAGTTGGACAGTTCCGTTTTTGCCAGGTTTAGTTGAAGATGGTTATCCTTCATCCACGTGGATATGTCCACGGCAATCCGAGATCCGCGTCAAGACAGTGGGGTCATCATGCATGAAAGACAGATAGAGTTGAGTATCATCCGCATAGCAGTGATATGAAAAACCATGCGAGCGGATGATCGGGCCCAGTGAGGTGGTGTATATGGCACAGAGGAGAGGTCCCAGCACAGAGCCTTGGGGCACCCCTGTGGTGAGGTGGTGAGGCACAGACAACTGGCCTTGCCATGTCAAACTGAACGAACGCCCAGTGAAGTAAGATTCGAACCAGAACCAAGTGCACTGCCAGAGATGCCCATACTTGAGAGTATGGACAGGAGTATGCTGTGATTGACAGTGTCAAAAGCAGCTGATTAGTCTCGCAGAATGAGAACCGAGGATTGGGCAGCAGCTCTAGCAGTTTTTAAGGCCTCCGTCACAGACAACAGGCCTGTTTCAGTGGAGTGACCGCTTTTGAAGCCAGATTGAAGTGTATCAAGAAGGTTGTTTCTGACAGGAATTATGTAACCTGTCTAGAGACCGCCCTCTCAATTGTTTTGGAAAGGAATGGGAGGAGTGAGACCAGCTGATAGTTTTCCACTCGAGTGGGGTCGAGTGAAGGTTTTTTGAGCAGTGGTGCTACCCTAGCCACTTTGAAAGCAGAGGGGAATGTGCCAGAAGTGAGGGAAGAATTAATCAAATGTGTGATTTACGGGGTGACAGTCGGTGATATGGCTTGAAGGAGGTTAGATGGGATCGGATCTAGCGGACAGGTAGTAGGACGGCTACATTTTAGTAGTTTAAATACCTCACCCTCAGCGAGAGGGGTAAAACCAGGGAACAATGAGCCTTGAGCCCGAGAATTGTTTGGAGAATTGGCTGCTGATAGCTGCCACTTTGTCAGTAAAAAAGGAGGCAAAGCTATCAGAAGTGAGGTTGGTAGCTGGAGGAGGTGGTGGAGGGTAGAGCAGAGACTTAAAGGTGGAGAATAACTAACGTGTGTCCGTGGCACCGTTGATCCTGTCATTGAAGAAAGCCTTCTTAGCAGCAGTGATGCTGGAAGAGAAGGAGGACAGCAGTATCTGGTAGCTTGCAAGATCTTCAGTCGCTTCGGATTTGTGCCATTTCCTCTCGGCTGCACTACACACCTGTCCCCAGTCTGTTATCACACCACCTGTTTCCACTTCCCTCATCACTCCCCTTGTACTTAACCTCGTGCTCTTCACTCTGTCGGTGTTGGTTCGTGCTTGTTGCTAGCCTGCTCGTGCCGCATGCGTTTTCTGCCTAGGTTGCTGCATGCCCTTTCCCCCGTTCCACATCCCTGCCCTGGCTCCTGATTCCCCGCCGGCTCCTCTGCTCTTGAGTCGGGCTTCCCTGCCTGGTCTCCTGTCTCCCCCGTCACAGTCCTTGCCAGTCCTGATCCCCTGTCTGTTGCCTGTTCCAGATTCTGTATTCCCTCAATAAACCCCTGTCAATATTCCCTAACCGTGTGTCTTGCAATTGGGTTCCTCATCCTGACCTTCCCCCACCCGTGACACAGGGGGCTGATTTTGATTTGCAGCAAAGCTGGAGTCCGTGTGCCAGAGTTTAGTTGTGTTTTATTTTATTGTGAGGCACTGGTGCAATAAAAGTCTGTTGCTGGACCCGAATCGCATCTTGCGTACTGCCTTCCATACAAAAACAAGAGGGTTACATGTGCACATACAGTATAACACAGCGCCGCGACCAATTTTAGCATTTTTTATTTTCATTTCTTTATCCTTCTTCCTCGATTACGACACCATACGTGATCGATAAAGTAGTGCACTCGTTCTCCGGTAAGAAGACGGGGAGCTTGAATTTATAACAATACATTTAGTCTACCATGTGAGGTGTCTGGAAGGTTTGAGGTGAATAGGTCACTGAGCTCCCAAAGCTGAGATATAGTGCAGTAATAATATTAACGTATGTTACTGTAGATTTATTGCTTCCATGTCATACGGAGAACGAAAATAACAACGGGTCTATTCAGAGGCCCTATGGGAGAGGAATTGTGTTGATTCCTCCAGCTTGGCCAGAGGAGGAAATGTTTAGATTTATGGCAAGACAGAGGCTGAGCTGACACCTATGGGTTGGAACCAGATGTGGTATGTTATCTCTATACAGCTTTTAAAGTGAGTGCTGAGCGCTGCTTGGCAGAGAATCCATCCGGCTCGGTTCTGTCCTGGACGTCCTAGGCGAGTCTGGTTCGATGCTGATTTGTGTGATAAAACTATTATTTTAATCAAGTCGGCATCAGCGGTCACTCCTTCTTCATCAACACATCAAAATCACCCAGAAACTACAAAGTGGCGTCACGAATCAGGATCTGTTGGGCCTCATCTGCCACTGCCGCCCCGCTTCAGAAGATACCACTTTAGCGCTTCAAGGTTGAGTTTTTAGTTACAATACAAGCTGTTATGTTGTCTGAAGCGGTTGTGTTTTGTGCGGGTAGGCTGCACTGACAAGAGCAGATTGTGCGGAGATGGAGATGATGTGTTGATGTGTGAAGTGAGTTTCCGTCTAAATTGGGGTTTATTAAGTTGTAAAAGACGTAAATAAGGGGAAACAAAGAAAAAGAGAAATAGAGAATAAAGACAAGAAATAAGGTAAAAGAGAATGAAGACGAAGTAAAAAGTAATATTAGAATAGCAGAATTAGTAACTCAAACGCAGTTAAATAACCATGCAAGATTAAATTAAGACAGGGCCCATATGTTTTTAACGGGAACACATGTGTACATTAGCTGCTGAGTGAAAGTTGGCCGTATGAAAATATAATATAGTCAAATCGAGGTAGGAAAAACAAAGGGGAAATAACCCTGGCCAGGGGAATTGACTCAAGATAAAATTATATAAATAAAGATAAAAGAGATGAAAAGTGAAAAAGAGATAAAAGTTAAAAGTCTAAAGTAAGATGAAAAAGATGAAAGTAAAGTGAAAAACAGATAAAAGTTAAAAGTCTAAAGTAAGATGAAAAAGATGAAAAGTGAAAAAGAGATCAAAATTAAAAGCCTAAAGTAAGATGAAAAAGATGAAAACTTGAAAGAGATAAAAGTTAAAAGCCTAAAGTAAGATGAAAAAGATGAAAAGTGAAAAAGAGTTGTGTATGTCACACTGAATTGTATTACAGTGTGTATAAGAATTTAGATTGAGCCTAAGACACTGAACTCTTCTGTTGTTCTTTTTCTTTTTTCTTTCTTCCTGTCTTTTACAATGCTGAGTGAAAGCTGGGGGAAAGACAGAGAAGACGGAATGAGTCTGAATTGAATCATCCAAAGGGCAGATGACAAGACACCTGGCAGATTTTCACAGACACTGAGGCTTTTGGATGACAACGTTCTGGAATCCTGAGTCCATCTAAAACAGTTAAAGGCCCGTACGGTTTTATCCACAAACTCTTTCAATAGACACCTGCATTTACCCATATGTCTATACATTTAGTTATAATACAGTATATGTGTTTAGCTTGTTTTCACATATAGGTTTGTAGTAGTTCTTTTTCATACATTGCATTTGCAATTATTTAGTGAGAGACTTGGCAACGGACTGACTAATTAAGGCATTTGCCTAATTAATGGAGTATTATTGATGGATTGATCACATGTGGAAAAGCTGATTTGATTTAAATACTGGTTAGATCTGTGAATATTGGTTTCATTATCTGAGAATGGTTTATCTAGGCTGTTTTGGGAGTGAACATTGACATAATTTTGATAATTTAACATAAATGAGTGTGATCAGATGCACCAGATGGTGAATAAGTGAATTGGCTTTCACAAGTGGGAAGCGATTGTTCTCCTTTGGGGTTGGAAAATTCAGCTGTTTTTGGTTGAGTGTGATTACACAGGGCTTTATAAACACATTTTTAAAATAATTTGATTCGATTTGCAATAAAATAAAAAAAGTGGATCATTAGGATGTCAGGCAAGAAAAGGAAAGAGACGCAAGGAGAAAAGACAAACAGAACAGAACAAACAGACAAAGTAGACAAGAAATAAAGAAAGATGAAAAGGAAACAGAAAATTGATGGAGAAGATTACCACACCGTTCTCACAGACAGCATCTGTACAGAAGCCCCCGACTTATGAGAAGGAGGTGAAGTTCACTGATGTTTATCCCCAGCTCCCAGTGATGACACAGAAAGGCAACAATTTCTTCAAAGATGAAGATGAGCAAATAATAGAGATAGGTAAGGCTAAAACAACCATCAAGATGTATCTGAGTTCCAACAGTACTAAGAGAAGGAACCTTCCGGGAAGCAGACAACGAGTGAGAAGTCTGGAAATAGGAGAAGAGATTAGGAGTAACTCTGACGAAGCTACTGGAGGATACGACCCCGCAGTCAGACAGATGTTGGCTAAAGCGGAGAAAAAAGGAAATCGACCAGTGAGGAAAATGGCTCCAGGAACGGACGACACGGATGAGAGTGAACAAGGTGAAAGCGATGAAGAATTGAGAAAGAAGGTCCTTCCTGTTTTCAACCGTTAGCAGCCAGCACTGGGGTAGGAGATGACAGACGCATGGTTTTAAGAGAGATATGAGAGGAGTATAGACAGATGCCTCGAGGACATAAGTGACTCCATCCAGAAGTTCAACAAGTATTGGAAAAACAAATACACAAATTGCAAATAACGGAAAATTAATTACAGAAGAAAAAGCCTCAAAAGTCAGACACTTCGAGGTATGGACTACGTCCAAGAAAAGGAAAGAGACCCGACAAAATGTGTCCAGTGATAATTTGAGGACAAAACTTAGAATACAAGCCTTGGCAGAATACAGACATGTCTAACATACTTGAAAACATAACATACTTTAACCGCTCTTCAAGATGGAGCACATCTGTGGATCTCAAAGCTGGAAGAGGTTTTGGTGGGAACACAGCCTGCCATGGGAGATATTAAAAGACTTTTGGCTAGCCTCATTGGAGTCCCAGCTATGGAAGAGATCCTGCAGGCGGCAGGCCTTAACAGATACTTGGCAACTGCGGTGTATGATCCAGAATTGTTTGCTGCAAGTAGAGGTTGGATGTGGAGAGCATTGAAAGATGCATTTCCAACAAACGTACACCCGGACAACATCTTTATCGAGGCATTTGGCCCACAGGAAAATCCAAGAGCTTATGTGTCAAGAACTCATCAAGTGT
Source organism: Zeus faber (assembly GCF_960531495.2). Taxonomy (NCBI): domain Eukaryota; kingdom Metazoa; phylum Chordata; class Actinopteri; order Zeiformes; family Zeidae; genus Zeus; species Zeus faber. The sequence goes on from NC_137190.1 coordinate 36,150,283, forward strand.
GGAGAAATGTCACAGGAAATGATACAGATCTGAATCAAATGGAGAAATCAATTCTCTGAGCTAAAATACAGAAGGGGCTGGCTCTACAACTGAGGAGCAAATTGGCGGAAGTGGTTGGTCTTGGAAGCATGACCAAGGGTGTTTTTACGGACCACATAGCACATCAATTGGAGCTATATCGGACAAAGGAGCATGACCAGAAGGAACAGGACCAGGAGACTCTCAGAAAACTCAACCAAATACTTTTTTTTTTCATCTGCTACCCCTTCTGGGGCATAGGCCGTCAACAAGCGATCTCCAGGCATCTCTATCTTGGGCTGTCTTCTCCAGTTGGGTCCCGGTCATCTTCATGGTCTTGGTGTCTGCCTCCAGGTCTCTGCGCCAGGTGTTTCTTGGGCGACCCCTTTTCCGCTTTCCCTGTGGGTTCCATTTAAGGGCTTGTCTTATAATGGAATTTGTGGGCTTTCGCAGGGTGTGGCCTATCCAGCGCCATCGGCGCTTCTTAATTTCTTCTTCCGCGGGCAGCTGGTTTGTTCTTCCCCAGAGTTCAGTGTTACTGATGGTGTCTGGCCATCAATGTGGAGGATCTTCCGTAGGCAGCTGTTAATGAAGACCTGTACTTTCTTGGTGGTAGCAGCTGTTGTTCTCCATGTTTCTGCTCCGTATAGGAGGACTGCCTTGACGTTGGTGTTGAAGAATCTGACTTTGGTGTTGGTGGTCAGTTCTTTGGAGTTCCAAATGTTCCGTAGTTGCACGAATGCTGCGCGTGCTTTCCTGATTCGTGATTTCACGTCTGCATCTGTGCCACCTTCCTTATCAATGACACTGCCAAGGTAGGTGAAGGATTCAATTTCCTCCAGTGCCTCCCCCTCCAGCATGATTGCGTCAGTGTTGGCTGCATTGATCTTGAGGATCTTGGTCTTTCCCTTGTGGATGATGAGTCCCACTTGTGCTGAGGTGGATGCCACGTTGTTGGTCTTCTCCTGCATCTGGTGTTGGGTGTGTGACAGTAGCGCCAGGTCATCGGCGTAGTCCAAGTCATCCATTTGCGTCCAAGGAGTCCACTGAATGCCGTTCCTTCTCTGTGCGGAAGAGATCTTCATTATCCAGTCGATCGCTAGCAAGAAGAGAAAGGGCGAGAGCAGACAGCCTTGTCTGACACCAGTCCTCACTTGGAATGCATCTGTTAGCTGTCCTCCGTGGATGACCTTACATGTCAATCCCTAATAAGAGTTCCTGATGATGGACACGATCTTGGTTGGCACTCCGTAGTGGCGGAGGAGCTTCCAGAGGGTCTCTCTGTCTAAGCTGTCGAAGGCTTTCTCATAGTCCACAAAGTTGACATACAGGGGTGAGTTCCACTCTATGGACTGCTCTACAATTATGCGGAGTGCTGCAATCTGGTCTGTGCAGGATAGTTTTTTGTGGAAGCCGGCCTGCTCGTCACGGAGTTGTGCGTCAATGAGGTCCTTCATCCTGTTCAAGATAACTCTGTTAAAATACAAATACAGTTGGTGGATAATAAGAAGAAGGAAAAGAAACAAGCTGTGGTTATGCAGAGCCAGTCACAACCAAATCAATTACCACCACAACCACAGCAAGGACAGATTCAGGTTCAACCACCTGTGGTCCCCACTGTCTCCTTTCCACAGCCAGTTTTTGACCAACCACAAACATGGAGAGGAAGAGGTCAAGGAAATTCAGGAAGAGGAAGAGGAGGAAATTTCCAACAGTCTCAAGGAACGTGTCATAATTGTGGACAACATGGTCATTTTGCACGTGACTGCTAGAGGTTCAGAGGAGGCTTCAGAGGACAACCACAGCCACCCAGGGGACCGGCGAACCCTTACAGGGGTCTGGAACCTGTTTTTTAGGGTTGCCCGGAAGACTGGAAAGGGAGGGGTCAGCTGGTAGTATCAGGGCCAGAACAAGATCCAAAAATAGAGGTGAAAATAAATGATAAGCCATTGAAAGTAATGACAGATTGCGGAGCAGCTTTCACCTGTGTTCGGCCTGAAGATGCTATACATCTCCCCATGTCTGACCAATTGGTATGGACAATCAGGTTTAAGGGTGTTAAACAGCTGATTCCTCTCGCAAAACCAATTGAGCTCTGCTGTAGAAATCGGATAATCACACTACCTATATTGGTGTCAGAAAATACGCCCATTGCACTCTTGGGAAGAGATGCTATGTGCAAACTAAATTGTACAATACGGTGTACACCAGACGGCTGTCTGGTGGATGTGCCGCCTGATGTCTACCGCCAATTATTTATCCCACCAGAGACCGAGACTTTTTCCGTATATTGGATTGGAAATCTTAGTCCAGAGCTATTAGAGCCAGCCTTGGGAGAAGTTCATTGTGGCAAATATGCCTGATGCTAAGCTGAGTATCCACATCACTGCATGCTGAAATATTTCAAGAAAGTGGGCCAATCGGATCCGGATGAATGGTTGAGTAGTCAAGCTGACCTCATGCTGCATAATTGTGGGACCACGAGGAGCAGCTATGAAGATAAACACAAATGAGTATCTCGAGAAAGACTACAACATTGAGAAAAGTGTGCCACATGTGACTTTATTGGTGGCCGAAGGATTTGAGCAGAAGCAAATAGGAGAAATGATGGCAGAAGCTGAGGAAGCCATTTTTTCAGCAATAAAGGAGAATCTTGCTATCTGGATAAGTGAAGAACAGAAGTTCATGAAAATCATGATTTCAGCTCAAGGACAAGGACAACCACAAGTGATACAGATGACACATGAGTCAATGTTCAGCGCTGAATTGGACTCAGACAGCATGAGAGAGGAGATACTGCAACAAATTCCAGAATGTTTGTGGTCACGACATAGTGCTGACATCGGACTTGTGAAGTCAGCCCAACCGGTGAGAGTTGAACTGAGACCAGGAACCAAACTTCTTTGGAAGAACCAATACCCACTAAAGGAGGAGGCAATCCAAGGCATTGAACCACAAATTGAAGGACTGTTAAAAGCAGGTGTTGTTAAAATATGTTTGGATCCTCAGAGCAATACGCCTATATTGCCTTTAAAGAAACCAGATGAGTGCTTTCGCTTGGTACATGATTTAAGAGCCAAAAATTAAGTGGTGCTTGATTTTCCAGCAGATGTACCTGATCCACATACCTTGCGACCCAAATTCCTCCAGAGGCTACACACTTCACAGTGTTGGATTTGTGTGGAGCATTTTTTAGTGTTCCATTGGGCGAAGAAAGGCAAGGGTTTGTTGGATTCACATACAAAGGCCAAACCTTCAAGTACAAGAGGCTCCCTCAAGGATTCAAACATAGCCCGCACATTTTCAATAAAGTGTTGCAGGATGACTTGGCTGGGATTGATCAGATCTTGAAAAGTACTGTCATTCAGTATGTGGACGACATCGTCATCTGTTCACCGGATAAGGAAACGTGCATGAGGACTCAATTAAACTGTTACATCTATTGGCAGACAAAGGACACAAGGCCTCTCAGAAGAAGCTACAGTATTGTCAAGAAAAAAGTTGTTTATTTGGGTCAAACAATAACCCATGGACACAGACGCATCCCTGAGAGTCATTTGGAAGCCATTCGAACGGCACCAAAGCCTAGAATAGTTAGAGAGATGATGACGTTCCTTGGCATTGCGGGATAATCTTCAGCCTGGGTAGAAGATTATGCCTGCCTAACAGGGCCTTTGAGAGCCATGATAAAAGAGACTGGGAATGCTCAACTCCATTGTAACCTCACCTGGACACAGGAAGGTCTTATGGCATTTGAAACGATCAACAGAGGCTACAAGAAGCTCCAGCGCTAGCTGGATGGAAGCAGCCAGACTACTCAAAGAACTTTTTGCTGTATGTGGCTATGTCCACTGGAGGCAAATATGCATGTGCAGTTCTTTGTCAACCCACAGGTACAGGGACAAGCCCTCAACCTGTTTCGTATTATTCTACTGCCTATTCAGAAGTAGAATTGGGGCTACCACGGTGCTACAGAGCAATGGTGGGAGTATATCTAATGTATGAGAAAGCATCATCAGTAACTATGGGTTACCCAGTGTCAATTCTGTTCTGTTCTGTTTTTCTTTCAGGACCAGTCAGAGGGTGGCTGTGTCCAAGGATTCTAACAGCCTGATGGACTTAAACACTCGAACATGGACACTCGAAATTGGAGGATGAAAATGGACGGCGGACCCTGAATGAGGACATCATGATCAGGAGTGTCGAGTGAAATATCATTAAAAGTTGATGGTGTTAAAAAAGCAACAGATCAAGACATACATATGTGTCCTACATGTTTTTATAATATTGGAGTTTGTTTATTACAATGTAACCTGTATTAAGATGAATATTTTGTACTCTACACTAGATATTTTTAACAAGACATGTTACTTTGATTTGCTATTGTTTTCTTTGAGTTGTCTGTAATAGAATGAAGTGAATACATTGGGACCTCAGGTATTTTCTTTTTTTGCTGTTTTTGGGAGACATTGGTGCTAGGCAGGGAAAGGTCCACTGGAAGGTCCGATGGGTCGACCAGCCTGACTTTGGACAAAATTTTTGATTTATTTCTGAGGTTCTAAATGTATGCATTTATATGTAACATCCTATACAGTTTTCTACACCCTTCATCTTTTTCTGTTAATTGATTTGGAGTACAATAAGTGGTTGCCTGGGGCAGAGGGACCGTGAGAGAATTTTCCTGTCTTGATTGTTTGCTGGATGTACTAAGAAAGGTAGCTGCCAGATGGGTTTTTTGCTCTCACATTCCACAAATTTGCTGTATTGCTACGACTAAGCATGGTCAGAAGGGTATATTATAACCAATTGTGTTTGTTATTAAGTGACTTCTATTAAGCCAATTAACATCGTATGTTCAGTTACTCTTCTCTCTGTCGAGACTTTGTATAGTCTCGAAGGGGGAATATGAGGTGTCTGGAAAGTTTTGAGGGGAATAGGTCACTGAGCTCCCAAAGCTGAGATATAGTGCGGTAATAATATTAACGTATTTTACTGTAGATTTATTGCTTCCATGTCATACAGAGAACGAAAATAACAACGGGTCTATTCAGAGGCCCTATGGGAGAGGAATTGTGTTGATTCCTCCAGCTTGGCCAGAGGAGGAAATTTAGGAGTTTAGATTTATGGCAAGACAGAGGCTGAGCTGACACCTATGGGTTGGAACCAGATGTGGTATGTTATCTCTGTACAGCTTTTAAAGCGAGTGCCGAGCACCACTTGGCAGAGAATCCATCCGGCTCGGTTCTCTCCTGGACGTCCTAGGTGAGTCTGGTTTGATGCTGATTTATGTAATAAAACTATTATTTTAATGAAGTCAGTGTCAGCAGTCACTCCTTCTTCATCAACACATCAAAATCATCCAGAAACTACACATGTATGGAACACCAGTTTTAAAATGAAATGGCTGAGTAATAAGTAATTTCCTTGATAAAATAATAGAATAGCGGCCTCAATTTTTCAATCTGATGTAATATTACAGTTGTAGCTAACAAGGCAGCATGAGACTAATGCCATGATGAACAAACAAGATTAAAGCCAACACTACCAGAATGCACAATAGCTTATTCCCTCAGGCTATCACTTTGAAACACAGAAAATACACAGACATGCTTCAATTCGTAGCACTTTGCACTAAATTTTATTTGTTACTTAATTAAACTTAAGCTCATGTTGACCTTTAATATCTCTTGTCTTTTCTGATCCTGTGAAACTCCGGAGATGGTTGTATGACAGTAAAACTAAAATAAACCTGAAGATAACTAAGCTTTGTTGATGTGATGCTCAGTTAATGTGAACATTTCTCTGTACTTGCTCCAAGATTTAATGGAAGATTTTGTGGATTTCAAGCATCTGCACAAGCCCTGAGCCAGTTCAACAACCTAATACCAGCACCAGCAACTCCTAAGGGAGATGAACAGCAAACTCGCTTTGAAGAACTGCAAAGACAACATGGTTTGACACCTCCTCTACAGTGGGAATCTGCTGTAGAGAATTACACCACCCTGCAGAATATGGCTGATCTTTAATATAGTCTATTTCACCAGAGAGAACAGAACACACACACACACACACACACACACACACACACACACACACACACACACACACACACAATCACCCCATTGTAACATCCAACAACTATGGGGATAGCCATTATGGGAATGCCGTCTTCCCGTAGAGATGGTGAAATTAAATTAGATCAATAGTAAAATTCTACTGCAGGTAATGTACATATTGACTTTTTCTGTGTCTCACAGGTCTGGGTTGGTGGGTCTGCCCACGGTAAAGAGAGATTGCTTTTCCGTCTTCAACTTCCTGGACGTTGCTGAGCCCACCGCGGCCAGCGCATCCTCCACAGCACAAGGTACAGCACAGAGCCTCCAAATCCGACTGCTCTGTACCCCTTATGTCTGTGTCTTCCAGTCTACCTAGAGCCCTGAGAGAGAAGCGTACTTCAAACAAAGAGTATTTCATGTGGAACACATTTCTATTTTTTAAGAACAAGCTGTAGCTATGCCCATCAGCTACCTCTGTTGAATACTCCTGTCTTTTTCTCTATATTATTAATACAATGCTCAGAGCAATATGTCCAAGTCTTCTTCAGCAGTTCTAGAGAAGTTCTGCGTTTTTGTTTTTTTACTCAAAAAAATGTTCCTTTATCACAATTCTACTCTCAAACCCTTTATCACATTGCTAGTCTTATCACAGTTACAGTGTCAAAGACCTTTATCATACTTTCACTCTGTCGCAGTTTCAATCTCAAAGTCATTTGTCACAGTTTAATGATAATTTGTGAGTAAGATTTTAACCTGGACCCTTAGACAGAAAGAGAACCCCTCCTGCAAAAGTTTAAAAAAAAAATTGTAGAAACCTTGACAAGGGACCAGAGAGAGGCATTCCTCTCTCTCTTTCCTCTGAAAGTGAAAATAGTTAAAAGTTAAAGGCTTAAAAGAGGAAATAAGAAGAAAAATAAAGTTTGAGAAAAGTGGAAAAACAGGGCTGAACCAGCCTAGGAGAACTAGTATACATTGAACATGCAAGATGAAAGAATCTGATTAAAAAGATAATTTGTTAAAAGTTTGGCCAAAGTGAAAATTTCAATGAAATTAGAGAATTGTAAATGAGTCTACGTTAAAATATAAAGTTAAGCGCTGTTGAAGTCTTTGGAGGATCAGACTACTGCTGGACAGACAGTCTGTGTGTGTGTGTCTGTGTGTGTCTGTGTGTGTGTGTGTTTGCCGCGGCTAAAGATGTGTGAAGAGATCTGTGTATTGTTTGTGTATATGTGTAAATGATATAGAGAATATATGTGTTATTAAATAGGTATACATAGGTGGTGAGTGGTTTGAGTAATACATAAAGGAAAGACATTTTTGCCTCTTTAGTGATAAGACATATATGAGCCTTTTTGAAGGATGTTTACACATTTGATAAAACATATATGAGCCTTTTTTAAGGACGTTTGTACATTTGATAAAAAAATATGAGCCTTTTACAGGACGTTTATAGATGAGATAAAACATATATGAGCCATTTTTAAGGACGTTTATATGTTTGATAAAACATATATGAGCCTTTTTAAGGACGTTTGTATATTTGATAAAAATATGATAAATTTGATAAAAATATGCTCTACGAGAAGGAGTAGAGCAACCAGCAACAGTTTGCTTACACATGCATGTAGACATTCAGAAAAAGAAAGAAAAATCTCCTGTTCTTATTTTGTAAGTAGGATTTGTGGATTGTTTGATTGGTGTGTGGGTTCTTTGTCTTTTTCATGTTTGTTGTGTGTGTGAATGTGTTTGCTGTGAGTTTTGTCTGGTTAAAATAACAGGTAATCTTAGAAGGAGAAGCTGGTTTTGGCTGCCAGAAGATAGGTTTGTGTCTCGGCTGCTGAGTGAGAGAAAACAGCTCTGATTGTTGACTCTGCGCGTGGCATAAGGGAGCAAAAACAGGATGTTCACTGGCTGACGACCAGTCCATTCTGAAAGTTGTGGCTAAATTTAAGAGGTGGAGCAAGGGGTGGTGCTTCATACAGAGTGGAGATTAGTTAACTCCTCCTGACAAGAGGGGCTGTGAAGAGGCCCCCTCCTCTCTTTTTCTCTTAGTATGATAGAAGAAAAAATACAAATTTAATTTAATTAAATCTATAAATAGAATAAAAATAATTAATTGAAGGTGATATCAGATTGACTAATATACTCTTTAGATTTCAAATGCATTGTATGAATAAAAGTAAATATTGCTTTATTTCAAATGCACGAGAAATAAGAAAGCTGTTAATGCATGTCTCACTGAATTATATTACAGTGTGTATAAGAATTTAGAGTGGTCCTAAGACACTGAACTCTTGTGTTGTTCTTTTTCTTTTTTATTTCTTCCTCTCTTTTACTATGCTGAGTGAAAGCTGGGGGAAAGACAGAGTAGATGGAATGTGTCTGAATTGGATCATCCAGATGATGGGCAGATGACAAGACATCTGGCAGTTCTTCACAGACACTGGAAGCTTGCAGATGACAGGCATAGGAATCCTGAATCCAGTTGTACAAGGCCAGTGTGGTTTTATCCACAAACTCTTTCAATAGACACCTGCATTTACCTATATGTGCATACATTTAGCTATAACCGACATAATTGATACATGTTTAGCTTGTTTTCACATATAGGCTTACAGTATTTATTTTTAATATATTAAATTTGCAATTATTTAATGGGAGACTTGGCAACGGACTGACTAATTAAGGCATTTGCATAATTAATGGAGTAATATTGATTTGATTGATCACTTGTGGAAAAGCTGATTTGATTTAAATACGGTTGAGTGCTGTGATATTGGTTTCATTATCTGATTATGGTTTACCTTGATTGAGGCTGTTTTAAGATTGAACATTGATATCATTTTGATCATTTAAGATAAATGAGTGTGATCAGATGCCTAAGATGATGAACAAGGGAATTTGCTTTCATAAGTGGGAAGCTATTGGTCTCCTTTGGGGTTGGTAAATTCAGTTGTTTTTGGTTGAGTGTGATTACACGGTGCTTTATAAATATTTTTTAAATAATTTGATTCGATTTACAATAAAATAAAATAACAGGGTCATTATGATGTCAAAAATGGATACTAAAATAACAAAAGTAATCATTCCTGTTGATGTAGTGGGAAGAATAATCCACTTATTAAAGATATTGCAAAAACATCAGGAAAATGGAACAAGCATTGGCCTGACATTAAACAACCATGGCCAGTTGAAGGAACTCTTAACCCAGATGTGATTAAAACAATGCAGGTGCTTGTGTCCACATATAAAGTAAATCAAAAGAAAGGTAAGAAAGGAAAGAGACGCACGGAGAAAAGACAAACAGAACTTGGCATTCTGCAGCTGTTCGAAAAGGAGGGACATGAATTGTTTGAAGCTGCAAAAGAAAAAAGGGAATGGAGCATACAAGAAGCAAAGAAAAATGATGAGGAAACAGAAAAATTGATGGAGAAGATTAAGGCACCCTTCTCACATACTGCATCTGAAAAGAAGCCCCCCGCCTAATAAGAAGGAGGTGACGTTCACTGATGTTTATCCCCAGCTCCCAGTGATTACACAGGACAGCAACAATCTCTTCAAAGATGAGGATGAGCAAATAATAGAGATGGGCAAGGCTAAAACAACCATAAAGATGTGCCCAAGCTCCAACAATACAAAGAGAAGGAACCGTTTGGGAAGCAGACAACGAGTCAGAAGTCTGGAAATAGGAGTAGTCCCAGCGATGGAGAAGTCCTGCAGGCAGCAGGCATTAACAGATATGTGGCAACTGCGGCGTATCATCCAGAATTGGTTGCTGCAAGTAGAGCTCGGTGGTGGAGAGCATTGAGAGATGCATTTCCAACAAACGTACACCCGGACAACATCTTAATTGAGTCATTTGGCCCACAGGAAAATCCAAGAGCTTATGTGTCAAGGGCTCATCAAGTGTGGAGAAATGTCACAGGAAATTATCCAGATTGGTATTTGTTTTTTTTAGGTTTCCTCCATCTAACGTCAGTAAGGACCCCCACCAAAAACATGCACACATCATCGTCTGACCAGCGATGGACACTTGTTACCAGGTCCACGGGCCCATCAACAAATGTTGCCCACTGCTCCTGGCTGACCCCCCAGAGGAAGGACAAGCCAGGATGGGCTAAATGCAGAGGCCTCATTTCACCGGCCACATTCCAAAAACATGTGCGTGTGTGTGTGTGTGCATGTGTTGTAGTGTGGTGTGTTGTGTGATAATTAAAGATTCTTCTTCTTCTTCTACAAGTGAGGAGCAAATTGGCAGAAGTGGTTGGTCTTGGAAGCATCACCAAAGGTGTTTATCCGGACCACATAGCACATCAAGTGGAGCTATATCAGAAAAAGGAGCATGACCAGAAGGAACAGGACCAGGAGACTCTCAGAAAACTCAACCAGATACAGTTGGTGGATAATAAGGAGAAGGAACGGAAACAAGCTGTGGTTATGCAGAGCCAGTCACAACCAAATCAATTACCACCACAATCACAGCAAGGACAGATTCAGGTTCAACCACCTGCAGTCCCCACTGTCTCCTTTCCACAGCCAGTTTTTGATCAACCACAAATATGGAGAGGAAGAGGTCAAGGAAATTTAGGAAGAGGTAGAGGAGGAAATTTCCAACAGTCTCAAGTAGCATGTCATAATTGTGGACAACTAGGCCACTTTGCTTGTGACTGTTACAGTTTCAGAGGCTTCAGAGGAGGCTTCAGAGAAGGTTTCAAAGGACAACCACGGCCACCCAGGGGACCAGCGAACCCTGACTGGGGTCCGGAACCTGGTTCCCGGAAGACTCGAAAGGGAGGTGTCAGCTGGTAGTGTCAGGGCCGGAGCAAGATCCAAAAATAGAGCTGAAAATAAATGATAAACCATTGGAAGTAATGGCAGATTGCGGAGCAGCTTTCACCTGTGCTTGGCCTGAAGATGCTATACATCTCCCCATGTCTGACCAATTGGTACGGACAGTCGGGTTTGAGGGTGTGAGACAGCTGATTCCTCTCACAAAACCAATTGAGCTCCGGTATAAAAATCTGAAAATCTGAAAAAATGAAAGTATGTATATGTATGTGACGAATAAACCTCTTGAATCTTGAAAATCACACTACCTATATTGGTGTCAGAACATACGCCCATTGCACTCTTGGGAAGAGATGCCATGTGCAAACTAAATTGTACAATACGGTGTACACCCGACGGCTGTCCGGTGGATGTGCCACCGGATGTCTACCGCCAATTATTTATGGCACCAGAAACCGAGACTTCTTCAGTATATTGGATTGGAAATCTTAGTCCAGAACTATTAGAGCCAGCCAAGATGTGGGAGAAGTTCATTATGGCAAATATGCCTGATGCTAAGCCCCCTGAGTATCCACATCATTGCACGCTTAAATATTTTAAGAAAGCTGGCCAATTGGATCCGGAGGAATGGTTGAGTAGTCAACCCAAGCATGTTCAGCTGACGTCGTGCTGCATAATTGTGGGACCACAAGGAGCAGCTATGAAAATAAACACTGATGATTATCTTGATAAAGAGCATGACATTGAGAAAGTGTGCCACATGTGACTTTAATGGTGGCTGAAGGATTTGTGCAGAAGCATATCGGAGAAATGATGGCAGAAGCTGAGGAAGCCATTTTTGCACCAATAAAGGAGAATATTGCTATCTGGATGAGTGAAGAACAGAAGTTCATGAAAACCATGATCTTCCTCCTTGGAAGAACCAGTACCCACTAAAGGAGAAAGCAATAAAAGGGATTGAACCACAAATAGAAGGATTGTTAAAAGCAGGTGTAGTGGAAATATGTTCAGATCCTCAGAGTAATATGCCCATATTGCCTCTTAAGAAGCCAGATGAGTCCTATCGCTTGGTACATGATTTAAGAGTGGTAAATGAAGTGGTGGCAGATTTTCCAGCAGATGTACCTGATCCACATACCTTGTTAGCCCAAATTCCTCCAGAGGCTACACACTTCAAAGTGTTGGAATTGTATGGAGCATTTTTCAGTGTTCCATTGAGTGAAGAAAGTCAAGGGTTGTTTGGATTCACGTACAAAGGACAAACCTTCAAGTACAAGAGGCTCCCTCAAGGATTCAAAGCATAGCCCTCACATTTTCAATAAAGTGCTGCAGGATGACTTGGCTGGGATTGATCAGATCTTGAAAAGTACTGTCATTCAGTATGTGGATGACATCGTCATCTGTTCACCAGATAAGGAAACGTGCCATGAGGACTCAATCAAATTGTTGCAGCTATTGGCAGACAAAGGACACAAGGCCTCTCAGAAGAAGCTACAGTATTCTCAATAAAAAGTAGTAAATTTGGGTAAAACAATAACCCATGGACACAGAAGCATCTCTCTCTCTCTCTCTACGTCGCCCTCAGACGAGCCTTCCATCGGCGTCTCCAGTCATCCCTGTTTTCCATACATCTGGCCAGCTCCTTTGTGCTTTCCGCACCAGCATCTTTCCTTCAGCACGTCCACATAGGTAGATGCGTGACGTCCTCTTGATCGATGCCCGTGTGTTGGTTCCCACAGTACAAGCTTTTTGGAGTTCTCGGTGGCGGTGGCAATGGCCTGCTAGTCTCATCCTCCTTACTGCTATCTTCTCTGATACACTGGGTTGTGCCCCATACAGACGTTGGTTGGTAATGTGTTTGTCCTGGTTGATGTTCAGTACCACACGTAACATTCTGGTGTAGCACCTATCCTGAGAGTCATTTGGAAGCCATTCGAACGGCACCAAAGCCTGCTCAACTACATTGTAACCTCACCTGGATCAAACAGAGGTTCCAAGAAGCTCCAGCACTAGCGTTGCCTGACTATTCTAAGAACTGGGGGGTAGCTCAGGAGGTAGAGCTGGTCGTTCAGTAATCTAAAGGTTGCTGGTTCGATCACATTCTCCTCCTGCAAGCATGCTGTAGTTTCCTTGAGCAAGACACTTAACCCCTAATTTCTCCTGATGGCTGCGTCCATCGGTGTTTGAATAATTGTAAGTCGCTTTGGATAAAAGTGTCTTCTAAATTTAATGTAACTTTTTGCTGTATTTGGCTACATCCACTGGGGGTAAATATGCATGTGCAGTTCTTTGTCAGCCCACAGGTACAGGGACAAGTCCTCAACCTGTTTCGTATTATTCTACTGCCTATTCAGAAGTAGAATTGGGTCTTCCACTGTGCTACAGAGCAAGTTTATCTAATGTATGATAAAGCATCATCAGTAACTATGGGTTACCCAGTGACAATTCAATACAATACAATACCCATCATAGTCTCAGAAATGTTTTGAATTTTGGTAAATGTACATTGACTATGTCTAGGCTAAGAGACTATCATAGGCTCTTAGAGCAGGAAGATGTCACCTTAGTAAGGTGTGTCACGGTAAATCCAGCTGAGAATTTGCCAACACCAGAGGATGAGGAGCCACATGATTGTGTTCAGGAAGTAGAGGGATATGCAAAACTCAGATCAGACTTGCAAGCTTTCCCACTGCATTTGTCAGATGTGGACTATTGGACTGATGGGTCCTGCTATCGAATAGGAGATACATTGAGTGCTGGTTATACAGTAGTCAAAGCCCAGGGAACTGAATTAGTTGTTGAGAAAGCAGAAGTAGTACCACAACCTGCTTCTGCACAGCTTGCTGAGCTTGTGGGCCTGACTGAAGCTTGTCTATTGGCCGAAGGCAAGCGAGTAGCAATATATACAGATTCTGCATATGCAACAGGACTTGATGTTAGCAGTGTGCCTCGCGGTCAATGAAAGTATATGTTGTATAATGACAGGAGATGGGTTAAAGTTCAAGATGACTGTTCCCTTGTCATAAATAATGTGCTATGGGAAGATCAAGGAGAATATATAGCAGATATTTGGATCCAAAGTTTAAATATATCCCAAGGCAAAATTATTGGGAAGCGGGATATAGAACTCATAAGATAATGCTTGTAGTAAAAGGTCTGGTTACTAAAGAAATAAGTACAATTGCTCAAGAAGTTCAAAGGCAACTAGTCACACCAAGGGTGACTGTTGGACCGATGACATCTATTATCTTAGCTCGGGGTATTAAATACTAAATACTACGTAAATACTACTAGTAGTATTAACGTATCATCGTCAGTTACTACTCTAGCTAAAACATTGGCAGAAAAGGATGTTACAACAACGATGATGACAACTTCTACTTCTGTAACTCCTGGTAATCATACAAGTGAGGTTGTGAGGATGAGATCCACTACCAATAAAACAATGACGACTTTTTCGGTGTCTACAAAGTCTGTAGATAAGACGCTGACACCTATCACTACATCCCCATCAATTAAGAAGTTGGTAAATATAACTCAGAAGCCTATGGTGAAGTTGGAAATTAATTTGAAGAATAGCAAGGAGAGCTCTGTAATTGGAGAACCAATTGCTGAGGAACTTGATAGGGATTCAGGTGAAATAGTTCAGATGACTATGTCGGATGTGGTCAATGATTTTCTTGATGCTGAGTGGACATCAAAAGACACGACTGAACATCTTCATGCATGACAGAAGCGAGAAACCCTGTGGAAAGCACATGGGTTTGATTCCTCGGTGCTGCAAATAGCAGACCCGTGGGCAAATAGAAATCTGTGCTTCCAACAGATAACTCACTCCGTTAGAATGACTACTAATTAAAATTGTCCGTGTGTGGTGAGAGTTCCAGCTCCAGGCACATGGCCTTCAATTCTAGAGACGGTACCGGAACCTTTTTCTCCTGAATGTCAAAGTAATGCGTTATCGTGGGTGCTATTCAAACAACAAGCAGTGAATGAAATATGGATGGCTGTGTCGGTCAATCTATTTTGACCTGGACGTAGGTGTTCCTGGTTGAAAGAATGATCATATTTAAATCTTCTTGACAAGTATGAAGATATTACAATAGCAATACCTGATGCTATGGAAATGACACCTGTGAAAGGTAGAGCTTGTTTTTGTTCAAATGATACTCATGGTGGAGATGGTATGTTTATGGGAATATTAGAATGTGAAAGCTACATGATGCAATTTGAACAAAGTGTACAAAGGACGGTTGATGACACATATACAAGGACCTTTCATGCAACCCATCGTCGACAGAGTTCTTCTTCTTCTTCTTCTTCTTTCGTATATCATCAGATGGCCAACTCAGTGTCATATAGCCACGCCCTCGTCTCCAGTCCTAGGTCAAAAAGGCCAGCTTCTGAGGGTGGGCTGTATAGGGGGCAGCTGGTGATTATGTGCTCGGCAGTCTGTTCAGGTTCGCCACACTCGCATGACGCACTGTCGGATAGGCCCCACTTCTTTAGAGAGGACTTGAAGCGCCCGACGCCAGTACGCAGGCGGTTCAGCGAGGTCCATAGGTGGCGTGGTATGTCTTCTCCTTTTACACCTCCTCCTGGGTCCCGGATGTATCGTTGGATGCGGGAGGGCGCAGCTGACTCCCACGATTGTCTCCAGGATGCTGCCAGCCAGGCGTCCTTGGACAAGTCGTCAGGGATCGACTGTAGCATCTCTTGTGCTGCCTTGTTGTAGGGATGGCGAGACTTGAGCCTGCATGGTGGTGCCGGTGTTGTTGTGGCTTTGTGTAGGATGTGCCAGTCGTTCTTCTGGGCTTTCCTTGCCAGGGCGAGGGTAGCTGCTTCCCGTCGGAGACTGGGTGGGGCGATACCAGCTAGGACTGGCAGGTAGGACACAGGGGTGGGTTTCAGACAACCAGTTACTATCCGGAGGGCGCTGTTGATGACAGTATCCACCTTGTTCGCATGTGGACTTCTGCTCCAGGCAGGGGCACAGTATTCCGCTACGGGTAGGACCAGGGCTTGCGTGGATATGCGTAGGGTCTGGGGGGAAGCTCCCCAAGTCGAGCCTGCAAGGCGGCGGATGAGCGAGACCCTTGCATACGCCGAGAGCATACGCCGAGGTACTTGGGGGCTTGCTGGAGCTCCAGGCGGATGTTGCCAACATGCACGTCCAGTTCCCTTCTTGCCTCCCGGTTGTAGAGGTGGTAAGCTGCAGACACTGTTTTGCCCATGCTGAGCTGAAGGTGCCACTTCTGGAGGTAGTCTGCCAGGATGCCCATGTCTCGGTTGAGGCCTTCTTCCATAGTGTTCCATGTTGGGCATCGAAGCATGATGGCCAGGTCGTCCGCATAGCCGTACTTCTTGGATGTTGTGTCTGGCAGGTCGTGAATATAGATGTTAAATAACATTGGTGAGAGGACAGAGCCTTGCGGGACACCGTTCTTCAGCCTTCTGAGCCTGCTGGTCTGGCCATCGCTGGTTTGTAGGATGAAGCTATGGTTAGATAGCATCTCCATAATAAATCTCACCATGTGCCGGTCCGGGATTGTTCTCAACAGTTTCAGGTGTAGTCCACGGTGCCACACGGTGTCATAAGCGGCTGTCAGGTCCAGGAATACTACTCCAGCTTTCTCATTATCTTGGAAGCTGTCCTCGATGTCCTGGGTGAGTAGCGTTACCTGGTCCACCGTTGACCTGCCTCTGCGGAAGCCGGCTTGTTCCGGTGGGAGTTGAGGGTCCACCACTGGCTCAATGCGGCTGTGGATCAGCCTCTCCAGAATCTTGTACGGGACACAGAGCAGGGATATGGGCCTGTAGGACTTCGGGTCTTCGGCGGGTTTGTTCGGCTGTCGACAGAGTAAAACTTTAAGAGTAAAGAATCAAACTTTACCGGGTAATCTGACTATAGGAACATTTAAAGATATTTGGTGGGTATGTGATAATAAAGCATACTTATTTCTGCCGTATGGGTGGATTGGATGTTGCTATATGGTACAGTTGAAACTTCCTTATGATGTTTTTGTTATCCGGAAGGGACAAGAGCCAGATGAGGGTAACTCTACAATGACTGCCGAAAGTAGGAAGAAAAGAGACTTGGCACAGTTTCATAATTTGGAGTCTTATCATTGGGGGATATCTTCAGGAGAAAAATGGGCCATAGGATTGTTTCCATGGTATGGGGTCACATTCTGAGCTGATCATATTGATAATATCACATATACCCTACAAGGTTTTGCAAATGAGACCATAACAGGTTTTGATTATTTGTCAAACACCCAGAGGAGCCATCGATTGACACGACATGAAACACGACATGGCTCTTGATTAAATTTTGGCCAAACAAGGTGGCCTCTGCGTGGCTTTAAATCTAACCGGAGATGCCTGTTATTGGTTGATCCCTGATGTCGCCGATGACATGACAAATGTCATAGATGCGTTGAAACTTATAAGGGATGCGTTTGGGCCATCAGAAGGAGCAGGGTGGTCAGCTAATGCTTGGTTGCAAGATAAATTAGGACCACTAGGAGCTATAGTAGTTCAGATTCTGGGAGCTGCTCTTCTATCACTGTGTGTGATGTTTTGTTTTTGTACGGTGTTGTTGACCTTTGCTAAGGCCATGATTTTAAGATGGGTAGGAGTTGTAATGCCGGGAGAAAATGTTCAGATGCCACTATTGGGTGGTAATGACGTCAGTGAAGATGAGGAGGAAAGAGTGATGAAGGAGGAGCTAACACTAGTAGAGAAATATCCATTCTGAACATCTGATTCCGTCATAGACTCAATACTATTTTTGACTGGGAAAATGCATGGACAAAGGGGGGAAATGGAAAATGTTAATCATATATTGGAATAATGTTAAAGTATAATGCAAAAGTGAAATTATTATACTGTATTTGATGTTTGTGCAAGATACTGGCTGGTGATTTTTTTCTTTCAGGACCAATCAGAGGGTGGCTGTGTCCAGAGATCCTAACAGCCTAATGGACTTGAACACTCAAACATGGACATTCAAAAATGGAGGATGAAAATGGACGGCGGACCCTGAATGAGGACATCATGATCAGGGGTGTTGAGTGAAATATTAAAAGTTGATGGTGTTAAAAAGCAACAGTTCAATACATAATATATGTCATGCATATTTTTATAATATTGGAGTTTGTTTATTATTGTATTATTGATGAATATTCTGTACTCTACACTTGATATTTTTGGCAAGACATATTACTTTGATTTAGTATTGTTTTCTTTGGAGGTTTCTGTAACAGGGTGAAGTGAATACATTGGGATCTCAGGTGTTTTCTTTTTTGTGGTCTTGAGGTACATTGGTGCTAGGCAGGGAAAGGTACACTGGAGGGTCCGATGGGTCGACCAGCCTGACTTTGGAGAAATATTTTGATTTATTTCTGAGGTTCTAAATGTATGCATTTATATGTAACATCCTATACAGTTTTCTAAACCCTTCTTCTTTTTCTGTTAATTGATTTGGAGTACAATAGGTGGTTGCCTTGGGCAGAGGGACCGTGAGAGAATTTTCCTGTCTTGATTGTTTGCTGGATGTACTAAGAAAGGAAGCTGCCAGATGGGTTTTTGCTCTCACACTCCACAAATTTTCTGTATTGCCACGACTAAGCATGGTCAGAAGGGTATATTATAATAATTTTGATTGTTAGTATGTGATTTCTATTAAGCCAATTAACATCATAAGTTCATTACTCTTCTCTCGGTTGAGATTTTGTGTAGTCTCGAAGGGGGGAAATATGAGGTGTCTGGAATGTTTGGGGTCCCAAGAAAGGCCTCATTGTATAATATAATTACTAACAGATGTTTCCAGGGGTCCCAAGAGAGAGAGCCCATTGCCAGGGGCCCCGGTGATAAGGGATGTGGAATTTGTTTAGATGTATGTCAGGCAGCTAAACTGTGACCCATAGATTGGAATCAGATGGGCTACGTTGTCTCTGTACAAGTATAAAGGACACTCCCTAGTTCCATTCGGTTGGGAACACATTTGACTTGTTCTCTCCCAGACATCCATGGCAAGTCTGGTTTACTGCTGTTCTTACTTGTAATAAACATAATACTGTAATCAAGTCAGCGTCAGTGGAGAGTCCTTCTTCATCAACACATCAACAACAAAGAAACTACAATACCATCTGGATAAGGGGTGGATGATAATACCAGGTGAAAAGCTGGTCTCTGACCACCTCCAAATGTGATTTTTATAAATTCTTCAGTACTGGAGGTAAGTTAAGGTAAGTTTCATTTAGGATTTAAATGTACATTTAATACAACACAGACAATTAAGTCTATTATATAATTATAGAACCCAGAATCACAATTGGGGTGCCGCCCCTTGCAGCCGCCTGCACGAGCACCTTGTGTCGATTACACGCATTTTAGTATTTTTTGTATTTTTAGAGCTTATAGAGCCTATTGTGGGTAATGAAATTTCACTGCATATATGTATGACTGTCTGTATATGTATGTGACAAATAACCTCTTGAACTTGATCTTGAACTTTTGAGAGAGCATGCTGTGTCCTTGCAAGAAGACGGAAGTGAGTGTTGTGGTTTAGTAAGTAACCTGTTATGGATACATTTTGTCACCCCACATGAAAACCCAGAATTTCGATGCAAGAACAACCAAATTTAATACCAAATTTAATATAAAGCTATCCTTTAAAAATACTTTGAAAAGTAGTACACTCTGTAAACAACCAGATAGAGCCACATATGACCAATAGAGGGCACTATCTCCCGAGGTCATATAAGGGACAAGCTGTGACTGAAGAGTCAGCAGAAATCAGTCTTTCTTGTTTTTTGGAAACTGGCTGTCTGTAGAAAACTTCAAATGAACACCATCTTCGAAATAAGGAGGGTTTCGCCTCGGACAGCAGAGGACAGCTAAACAAAGAAACAAGACTATGATTAGCTCAAAACACATTTCTGATTTTTTTGTTACACTAAAAGATGCAAGATATGTAAACGAGCAAACACCTCGCCATGACTATAAAGATATGAGAACAAAGGAAGAAAACAGTTCGGGTTTCGTGAAATCCACTCTGAGTTTCGTTGTTGTGTCTGTTCTTTTCTGATACACAATAAAACTTGTACGCATCAGCTTCTGTTCGGTTCCAGTGATTTCTACCAAGTTTGAAGGTCTGAGTAAGATAAGAGTGCTAAGCAGAGACCCAGTTTTTTCAAACCTCTGGCTGAGTTTTTTTTTTTTTTTTTGCAGGCTTTCTCCTTCACAGGCCTCGGCTGTGAATCTTTTCCACTGCAATAATTCACAGGCCTTGGCTTAAAACTTTTTGATCACGAAAATCTACAGGCCTCGACCTGAATCTTTTTGACTATGATAAATCATACATTTCGGCCCAAATCTTTTAAGCGACAACAATTGGCGAGCCGAGCCAGGATGATTAAAACGATGATTAAAACGAGAACGATGATTAAAACTGAGACCTGGTGAGGAGTGGACCTGCATATTCGGAGACACTAGCGGCCACAAAAAAAAATATTTGAAGGTAGGCAGAAGCCTTTTCTTTTTCTGCTAATTCGATTTTTGTGTGTCTGGGTGCAGGAGCTCCACCCAGGTCATAAGGTATCAGAAAAGTCTCTTCTCCAAACTAACCTAGAATATTGACAAAAACTGATTGTGACAGTTTGACCACTCTCACTGTCTGTTTAACTGCCTATCAATAAGCGCGCATTGATGGGTAGTGTATGAACAGCAACTAACAATCAGTCAAGCACACATTCAAGCTCTTTATCCACGAAACAAACAATCTCTCTCACCATGGCTCTGTACTGCAGACTAAAAGAGTCAGGGTGGGGGTGGACTCTTTAAGTAGTGTCAGGAACCTCACCAGCCACTGATTGGGCCAATTGGGCCAAACCATGTTTTCTCCAAGGTTAGGGGTGTCATAGGAGGACACTATCATGGACAATCAAGGATCTACGAGCTCAGTTTCTAAATGGACATTGACTTTGAGAAACATTGATCTACAAGCTGATATGAACGTTTAACATGCATGTTGTATTTATTTGAGTTTATTTGTGTTTTGTTTGAAAAGATGCCACGGTATTCGGATCCCCCTGTTGGTTGGGCCTGTCTAGTGGGAGGGGCCATAAGTTATATAAGGTGCGAGTTGCTCTCTTTTTGACAGTCTGCTGTCTGGTACCTGAAGTGTCTGTGCTGAGCCGGGGGCTCAGCTCTCCATGAGAGTGTCGAATATCTAATGAGGTGATTATTCTATTATGTTGTAAACCATGGTTAAATGCATTTATTGAGTTTTGTTTGATTTAATTTGACTTTATTTTAATGTATTTGATTATGTGATTATTGTTTATTTGAAGTTATTGACAAAGTATTTTGAATATATTTAGAATGTGCTCTATTTCAGAATTGGGTTTGAATATGTTTATTTTCTATTTCCAGATATTTGGGTTTTTGGTCTTCTCTGTAAGGTTGCTGCACTTGACACTTGGGGTAAATAAATGTTAAAATCAATTTGAAACTGTGTGCCTTGGCATCCTTTGATCTTGAAAGTCCGGTTGTACAAGGGTTGCATTACCCTCACCCGAGACGGGGTGTGACACTGATGCAAATAATCTGTATGCATGTGTATTTCTAAAAGCCCATGGTGTGGAAAAGAATAAGTGAGTCTTTGCTGAATGCCTCTATAATTGGTTGGTGTGTGGTTTGTCTCGTGTATGCAGGAGGATTGGTATGGTTAACACTAGCTGCCGCCAAACATACAGAAAAACCATAGAGGAAAAGTGTAAAATACCACATCCATAGTTGTAGTTACAGCACTGAGATATTCAATGAAATCTATTGGCAAGATTATTACGTTTATTGAAAAAGAATAGTATACTATTAGTTTATAAAAGTTCAAGTGGCTTTCTCGTGAGTTTATAGGGTTAGGGTAACTCTAAGGTTCAAGCGACCCTCTAGTGTTGAGAACACACGGATAGGGAAAACGAACTAAGAGTGTTTATAGGTTAAGAATTGTCTAAGAGAGTGGACAATCGCGCCCATCGCTAGAGAGGCGACACTAGGCGAAGGAATTCTATATAAGCGCTTTTAAATATTGCTATTATAAACTATGTGTCTCTGTGTCTGTATCCAAGTTAAAAAGTGTTACATGAACCACCTGGAGAGAGTCAGGAAAAATACGCAGAGACACACGTGACACACAAGTAAACACACAAAAAAAAAAATGGTGTGTGGCGGCGCAACAACAATCCGAGTACGACAGCCACCGTCGTACCAGAGGGGTTTGCTATAGAAGGCCGTGACAAACTTCAAATCCACAGCCGAGTATTACCGTCAGTCCCAGGCGAGCCAGGTGAGAGACGGGCAAATGAACATGCTTCAGGACTAAGTGATTTAAACAATAGTCAAATAGTGCCCTATGTGATTATGGTTAAGTAGTGGTGGTTTGCAGATTAAATGAAAATCAAATTGAACTTAAGTGTCAGTTAACAACAGCAGTCTATGTTGGGATAGGATGAATAATATTGACCAGCTTGGACTGTTTGAGTGTGTTGAGAGAGATGATTGTGATATCTATCATAGTGGTGTCATGTTGTAGCAGGTTGCAGGGAAAAAGTTGCTGGAAGTTGCTGGAAAAAGTGTCTGTTGGTTCCTTACAATGCAATTTTGGAAAAGGTGAGAAAAAGGATGTTTGCTTTCAGAACTGTAGCTTGTGCTTTGTTCATATATTTTATCGCATTCTAAATTAATAAAACTAAATGTTAGAGGTGTGGAAATTTTATTGTTTTTTAGATGCAGAGTACCACCGCCAGATTTCGGCACGATGCGGGGAGGGCTCTGAGATGGGACAGCATCAGGACTGCAACCCCGGACCCGCCCTCCCCGGTGTTTGCTGTCGGGTTCAGAACAAGGGACAAAGTTCTGTTATGTAAAATGAAATGCAAGCATCGACTTTTGCTCTTCCTCCTCTCCACCGACGAAAATTAAGTGTTTGGCCTCCGACTGCCGCCAATGCACAACCAACCCTAACCAACAATGCTCCTACGGACCTGCATCCGGTGATGCTACTGCATCGGACAAAGCATCAAACCGAATGACTGCAGTCGGAATGTCTTTCTGCTCAAACTGGGAGCTGTGGAATTGCTTCAAGTCCTGGTGGAAATTTGATCTTTGTGGTCCCCGGAGGTGGCCTGTGTGCATGTTCGCAGCCATTGTCAAATCAATCTGTCCATCCTGATAGTATACAGATAATTAAATATTATCTAAGAAAAATACATTGCAGCTTGAGTATCTGTGATTTGAGATTAAGTTATTTTAAAAATTCTAGGGGATGGTTTGAATAGTTATGTAGTAGAGTTAAGGTCATTTATAGACAAAAGTGATTCATTGATTGTATTTAACATGTTAGTAATAGCCCTTCAAAGTTTTAGAGGGTCTCAATTTGAATGCTGGACATGTTATCATATTTTTCGGTGTTAGGTAACACAAAGTGACCAAGAGACAATAGATTGTTGACCAAATATTATTGTTCATCACCAGTCAGCCATCTATTAGCTCGATGACTGCTGAAGATCTCAAGCTTAATATTTACAGTTATTAGTTATACCTTCATAAATTTATTCCTAATTGACCTATATAATTTTACTTACACCCTGTAGGTAAAATTATAAAGGTCAATTAGGAATATGGTTATGAACGCTAAATTTTGACATGTTTTAGAGTGTGAATCGCATTATTTTCCCTCCTCCTCTCTAGTTGCTTAACTTATTGTTGAAGTTATGTGGAGCCTCTGGTAATGTTTTTTCTGCCATATTACAGAAATTTATTTGGACTAATTTTGAGTTTATTAATGGCAGCACATTAATTTTAGATGGTTCTGTTAGCTGTGTTATTGTCATCTTATGGAGATGAATTACGTCATGTTGCACACTATGCTCGGAAACTTGGTGCCGAGGTTATTGGGTTGATTACATGCTGTAGCCTTTATCTTGCTACAAAGCAAATCAGCTCATTTCTCTCCAACAACACCTCTCCATCATCAACATGTGCAACTTTCACTTTTCACGTCATTTTGAAGTAGTGCAGATCCTACTCCAACTTCTCTTCCTCCCCCTTATGGAAATTCACATGACGCTTGGCAGCAATAGCCATTGTGGCTTCGCCCCGCCCGGATCTTACTATTGAAGCTCTTGAAAAGTTAAACTACGATGATCTAGACTCATGAGTACAACTATGAGGAAGATTTTTCCTTTTTTCTGTCTGTCCGTCATCTGTTTTTGTGTAAAACAGTGTTTTGTCTATTGTATATAACGGGTTGTGTTTGTCCGGGTTGTGTTTATGTTTGTCTATTTTGTGTTTGTGTTTGTATCTGTCATAAACCATCTTTTGTTTTATTTTTATTCCGAGATGTCTACGGCTCAATGTCATGTGGAGTGGTGTAACTGATTAATGTGAAATACAGCACATCCGTTTAATGTTTTGACATCATAACCCTTCCATTCTGATCTTTCATTCTGATTTCTTGCGTTATTTATGTTAATGTAGTTGACCCCATCCCTAGAGGAAATGTTGAGCCAATGCAGCCGACAAAGCCTCCATACCTCATTTTGCCCTTGTCTAATAATGGTTGTTTCCTCCCCAGGTGAGGACACAGGATTCCTCACTAATCTTGCCTTTTTCTCTACTCACAAGAATTTTGCACTTTAATATTGTTGTGGCAAACCACGGTTTGTAGTGGCAGAGCCGTATCTCCCACGCTAGTTTCTCCATTGCTTTGCTTGTTTTGACATATGGTGAGTACCATTTGTCAAAAAGGAGGGATAGTTAGAGAATTAATTAAACATGATTTGCGTTTCCACCGCCAGCTGCATTCTCCTTTCAAATACTTCATGATGGGCTCTATCGATTTGACTCCCTATCATAGTTAAAATATTGTTGGTGATAATTTACATGTTTTTCTTAATGGAATCCCCGGAGAAGGTAAGCTCGACTGAGTTTCACTCCTGCCATTAGTGATGATGGGAAAGCAAGGACGATCACATGGCGTAACCACAAAAGCCACACGAATTACACCACGTAAACCACTAGTGATCAGATTGTCAAGTTAGTATTGATCACTTTTAGATTTTAAGTAATTAATGGATTGTGTAGACAAGATTATGTTCAGGTAACATGCAAGAAATACATTTTAGAAAAATTTAAAAATCCTGCCTGAGTTACACACTGTTGAATATTTTGTAGCCTAATCGATATTCTATGAACATTATTCCCTACATATTAGACATAGTGATCATTACATTTACATTTAGTCATTTAGCAGACGCTTTTATCCAAAGCGACTTACAAGGGAGAATAACATTCAGGTAACCAGTGGAGCTCGATGAGCAGCGGAGTGACGTGCCCTCTTTGGCTGGTTGAACACCAGTCGCGCCGCCGCATTCTGTATCATCTGCATTGGCTT
This sequence comes from Zeus faber, assembly GCF_960531495.2. Taxonomy (NCBI): domain Eukaryota; kingdom Metazoa; phylum Chordata; class Actinopteri; order Zeiformes; family Zeidae; genus Zeus; species Zeus faber. The sequence continues at coordinate 36,175,606 of NC_137190.1, forward strand.
CACCGCACGGGCCGGCAAGCCTGTTAAGAAAGCGTTGCAGTAGTTGAGACGGGATATCACCAAGGTTTGTACCAGCAGTTGAGTGGCATATTGGGTCAGGTACGGCCTGACTTCTTGGATGTTGAATAGTGCGAAGCGGCAGAACCGGGAGACGGCGGCAACATGGTCCGAGAATGATAGAGTCGATTTTAATATCAATGTTGTGATAAATACCTTGTTTGGCTGGGAAGACCAGCAGTTCCCTTTTCGCCAGATTTAGTTAAAGATGATAATCCTTCATCCATGTGGATATGTCAGCGAGACAATCCAAGATCCGGGTCGAGACAGTGGGGTCATCAGGCGGGAAGGACAGATAGAGTTGAGTATCATCCGCATAGCAGTGATATGAAAAGCCATGTGAGCGGATGATCGGGCCCAGTGAGGTGGTGTATATGGCAAAGAGGAGGGGTCCTAGCACCGAGCCTTGGGGCACCCCTGTGGTGAGGTTGTGAGGCACAGACAGCTGGCCTTGCCATGTCACACTGAAGAAGAAGAAGAAACAGTCTTTAATCATCACACGACACTCCACAACACATGCTTGCACACACACACACACACACGCACATGCTTGATGGTGGCCGGTGAAATGGCTCCTCTGCTTTTGACCCATCCTGGCTTGTCCTTCCTCCGGGGGCACAGCCAGGAGCAGTGGGCAGCATACGTGGACGCGCCCGGGGACCAGGTGATAAGTGTCCATCGCTGGTCAGACGATGATGGGTGCATGTTTTTGGTGGGGGGTCCTTACTGACGTGAGGTGGAGGAAACCCCATGTGAACACGGGGAGAACATGCAAACTCCACACAGAAAGGCTCCTGTTTTGGAAGATAACCCGCCGGAGCACGGTGCAACAGCGCCCCAGGCGGGAATCGAACCCAGGACCTTCTTGCTGTGAGGCAGCAGTGCAATGCACTGCGCCACCGTGCCACGAGAACGAGCGCCCAGTAAGGTAAGATTCAAACCAGGAAAGTGCACTGCCCGTTATGCTTACACTTGAGCGTATGGACAGGAGTATGCTGTGATTGACAGTGTCAAAAGCAGCTGATAAGTCTAGCAGAATGAGAACCGAGGATTAGGCAGCACCTCTAGCAGTTTTTAAGGCCTCTGTCACAGACAACAGGGCTGTTTCGGTGGAGTGACCACTTTTGAAGCCAGATTGAAGTGTATCGAGAAGGTTGTTTCTTGACAGGTATTCTGTAACCTGTCTAGAGACCGCCCTCTCTATGGTTTTGGAAAGGAATGGGAGGAGAGAGACCGGCCGATAGTTTTCTACTTGATTGGGATCGAGTGAGGGTCTTTTGAGCAGTGGTGCGACCCGAGCCACTTTGAAAGCCGAGGGGAAAGTGTCGTAAGTTAGGGAAGAATTAATCATATGTGTGATTGCCGGGGTGATAGTCGGTGATATGGCTTGAAGGAGGTTAGATGGGATCGGATCTGTGGACAAGTAGTAGGACGGCTACATGTTAGTTTAGATACCTCACTTTCAGCGAGGGGGGTGAAACCAGGGAACGATGAGCCTAGGGCTGGAGAAGACAGGTTGTGAGTAAGTTGTTTAGTGAATTGGCTGCTGATGGCTGCCACTTTGTTAGTAAAAAAAAAGGAGGCAAGGCAGTCAGCAGTGAGGTTAGTAGCTGGGGGAGGTGGTGGAGGGTAAAGCAGAGACTTGAAGGTGACGAATAACTTACGTGTGTCTGTGGCACCGTTGATCCCATCGTTGAAGAAGGCCTTCTTTGCAGCAGTGATGCTGGAGGAGAAGGAGGACAGCAGTGTCTGGTAGCTTGCAAGATCTTCAATTGTTTTGGATTTGTGCCATTTCCTCTCGGCTGCTCTGAGGTCAGTGCACGTTGTCCGGAGGGTGTCAGTCAGCCAAGGGTGCGACTGGGTTGATCGAGCAGGTCTGGTGAATGGTGGACACAGGCTATCCAGACATGAGCTCAAGATGGAGCAGAGAGAGTCAGTGGCATAATTAACCTGCAGAGAGGAGAAAGTGCCGTGATGCAGAAGAGAAGAGGAGAGCACAGAGGAGAAGTGGGTGAGAGACAGGTTGCGGAGATTGCGGCGGATAGTAACCATGGGTGGGGAGGTGTGGGGTTGTTTTGGTAGCTGGACATTGAAGTGGATGAAAAGGTGATCTGAGAGATGAAGAGGAGTGACCTTTGGGAGGTTGTCCGTGGTGCAGCTCCGAGCAAGAATGAGATCAAGCTCTTTGCCAGCCTTGTGAGTCGGTGGAGTCGGGACCTGTCTTAGGTCGAATGAGCGAACCAAAGACAGGAAGTCAGCCGAGCTCGCACTGTCCAAGTGGATGTTCATGTCTCCGAGGACGAGCATGGGACACTCATGCTCAGAAATTGATGACAGCAGGGTGTCAAGCTCATGTAGGAAGTCACCTAGTTGTCCTGGTGGACGGTAGATGACCACCACATAGGCTTTCACCGGAGCAGTCACCAAGACGGCGTGATATTCATATAATTCTATTGTTACACTAGGGTGCACGCATTTACTTTAGGTGCAAGGACTGTGGTCGGCTATTCAGTATATCTGTTTTGGAATCACAGAATTACTCGCACCCCAATTTTACAATCGTGGACCTAGACCAAACAATGTTGTCATAATGTGTCTCTCACCCAAGTGTTTAAATCTATGTGCCAGGATCAAAGCCACCCTACCCGTCCCACTCAAAGGACCACTACACGACCAGAGATGTGGCCGATAAGGCAGATGTCTACAACTGGGGCCGAGCCACGCACTCCTTACACCAACCACACAAGCTCCAGACGCCCCGCCACCTTGGCCCTCACCATCACGCCCCACCACTCCGAGGGCACCACCATATCCCACGCATGGCCAACTCCCCTCGCCTCTGCAACTCCAGTCCACATGGACTCCTCCCAAGCCATCATCGAACAGGACGACTAGATCCAACCCCTCATTCCACTCAGTCCACTACACACTGGACTCCTCTGACCTGTCATCCAGCTCCTCGTCTGATGCCACACCTCCAAACAACTCCCCACAGGAAGACCCAGGACCCACAGAAGACCCGTTCTCTGCTTGCCCTACCACGGTGGCAGCTATGTCTGTGTTGGTTTTCCGGTCCCTTCTGGTCAGGGTCCCACCAGCTGCAGCCATCCATTTATGTAAGTCAGGGAGCAACGGCGGAACCAAGCACTAAGGGCCCACCTCAGAGCTAGGGCTTGCCTCAAGCAACTGCTATAACACATAAATCAAGTGGCCAGACTCGTTCTTACTTATTTATGGGAAAACATGGGCACGTTAGTATAGCTATTGCCTTGGATGCACTGTGCTGCTGCATGGGAAAACTACAAATCCACATCAATCACCACCTAACTAACCTCAATGACACCCATTTAGTTTGTTAGTTGGAATGTGGGAGGCTTGGGCTCGCCTGCTAAATGTAGCAAAATCCTAAGTCTCCTCACCAGGATGAACCCCAGCTTCTGTCTAGTGCAAGAAACTCACCTCCCTGCATCGGAGCACCTCAAACTCAAAGCTAAATGGGTTAATCAGATATTTTCTGCATCATACAACTAAAAAAAAGAGGTGTTTCTATATTTATCAATAAAAAGTCACAATATAGGACACAGAAGGATGTTACATAATTATTAACGGAATTTTAGGTAACATTACATTAACCATAGCTAATATTTATGGCCCCAAAGAGGAGGACCCAAATTTCTTTCACAATAAATTTTCAAAACTCTTAGAATTCTTTGACTCAATTATCATATTGGGAGGAGACTTCAACAGAGTACTGGATCCAAGTTTAGACCGTTCTCAAACCAGAAATAATCATAAATCCTATATATATCCTATATAAATCCGACACTAGAAAACAATATATGAGTGATCTTGCTCTTGGCAATTGTTGGCGATCAAATAATCCCCATAATAGAGAATACACATATTATTCACCACTCCACCAAAGCTCTTCAAGAATCAACCTTTTCTTGACAAGTAACTCTGTAATGTCCAAAATCACTAATCCTGAAATCCACACTATGGTAATCTCCGATCACGGGCCTATTAGTTTCAACCTCATAAATGAAACCGACTGGAACCCTCCTGGTAGGTGGCGGTTTAACACCTCACTTTTCACAGATAAAGAGTTTAACCTTTTTTTTTTTTTTTTCAGAGAATGGACTTCCTCCATTGAATTGAATGACTCTCCAGAAATATCACCATCCTTACTTTGGGAAACGGCTAAGGCAGTTCTAAGAGGTAGTATTATTTAATTCTCCTCTCATAAGAAAAAGAAAGGACAAGAATTCCGAAAGAAACTCGAACAACTATTAAAAGACTTGCACTCCCAACAAGTCCACTCACCCACTGAGCAAATCCGAAATGAGATCCGGACAATTACATCTCAAATTTATAATATCATCCATCAAAATCAATTCAAATCAAAGAAAAAACACTTATTACAGCCATCAAAGATTCACAGGGTAGGATAACATACGGAAGACATCAATAACATATTTAGAGACTTTTTTAATAAGCTATATCACTCAGATAATGAATCAAATATAACAAACATTCACTCATTCCTTGATGATATCGACCTCCATAAAACTTTCCACAGAGCAGGCTAGCACATTAGATCAACCACTTACTCTAGAAGAACTCAGGAAAGCTCTCTTCTCTATGCCCAACAATAAATCACTCGGATCTGATGGCTACCCAGTAGAATTCTCTTCTGGCCACTTATATCCCCGTAATTCATCAGAATGGTTACAGAGATAAAGTCAACCTCCACCACGCCTCTGCACATGAATACCGCTCTCATTTCAGTTTTGCTCAAACACAATAAGGTCCCAACCCTCACCTCCAGTTATAGACCCATAAGCCTTATTAATTGCGATTTAAAGATTATTAGTAAAACACTAACCAACAGAGTTGAAAAAGTAATTCATTTATAATTCACCCAGACCAAACAGGCTTTTTGGCTCTTCTTCTCCTTCTTCTTCTTCTTCTTCTTTGTCAAAGGCAGACACTCATCCAGCAATATGCGCCGTTTTTTAGGATTTGATCTGCATAACTCAAAGGAACAACTTAAATACTGCTATTGCCTCTTTAGATGCCGAAAAAGCATTTGACAGAGTTAATTGAACATATCTCTTTTCAATCCTCGAAAAATTTGGCTTTGGAGAGTCACTCATTCAATGGATCAGAAGGCTGTACAACTTGTCAGCTGCTTCTGTCATCACCAATGGTTACACTTCACAGCATTTGACTCTACAACGTCACACAAGACAAGGATGTCTGCTCTCCCCTTTACTATTTGCCATCTCTATTGAACCCCTCATGGCGGCCATCCATCAAAACAGTAATATCATTGGCATACAAACAGGAAACTCACAAAATTCACAAAATCCGTTTGTATGCAGACGATATCTTGTTGTACTTGTGGAACCCAATATCATCCCTACCAGGAGTCTTCAATCTTGTATATAAATTCTGAGCTATCTCAGACTATTCAATAAATTGGACTAAAACCACGGTCTTATCACTCAGTGGGGGGGACTGCAATGCTGTAACCCAGAAACTTCCCTTAACCATCACAACAGGCAACATTGGATACCTCAGTATTGATATCGCCACCAATCTGTCCGATTTGTTTACCCTTAACTTAATCCATTGCTCAAATCCATTGAAAAGACCTCATTTGATTGAACAACCTTCCCATCTCACTAATTGGTAGGATAGCAGCAGTGAAAATGAATATACTACCGAAAATAAACTAAATATTTTCAATGAACCCAGTGCAACCAACAGTACATTGTTTCATACTCTCGACTCAATAGTCAATACATTTTATTGGAAATACAAGAAACCGAGAATTAAACTAGCAACACTACAGAAAAACAAAGACTGTGGTGCAGCCCCAAACTTTAGATACTACTATCTAGTGAACCATCTTCAATTTATAATTAAATGGTTATAACCAGAATAACAATTTGGCAATGGATGGCGAGACATTCAACAAACAGAATGTCAAGAGTTGTTATTATCTGATCTACCATTCCTGACTTAATCAATAAGGAAACATAATTGCTTTAAAAACCCATTTATCACAACAACTCTGTCAACCTGGTAGAGATTCATCAAACTCAGCGGTCACACTCTATCCCCAAACAAATTCATGCCAATCTGGCACAACCCAGATTTTCTGGTTAAAAACAGACCAATAATCTTCAGGTCTTGGGAAAGACAAGGAATTACTCATCTCTATCATGTTTTTGAAAACAATTTGCTTATATCCTTCCCAACCTTAACCAAAAGGTCTAATATCAGTGGCCACAGCTTCCTTCAATTCCTTCAACTACAGCAGTCTCTAAAAGTTCAAATCAAATTGACGAACAACATCCTACAACCACCTCCAACGATTGAACATCTTACTCATATCGGTCATTTAAAAAATCTCTTTTCCAGAATATACAAACTTTTATTAAAACCAGATGACACTTTATCTTTACCTACAATGGAATGGGAAAGAGACCTTGCTTTTCCTACCGATATCAACCTGTGGATGCTTATTTGCAACACCTTTTCTATGACCCGCAATTCCAAAATGCAACTCATCCAAAATAAGCACAGAGCTCATATCACGGAACACAAAATGTTCAAAATGTGTTTTGTGGATAAAGACGTTTGCTCTCATTGTTCCCTTAATAACAGAGATGACTACTTTCATGCCTTCAGGCTCTGCCCACCTATCCTAGCACTCTGGACCAATATCACCAAGAAGCTGTCAACCCTTCTGGGTCACATCGTTCCAGTCTCCCCGACTATATGTCTCCTGTGTGATTTCTCCTCAATTGACCCGCCACTTTAAACCACCAACCCATTTTGATCGCCTTACAATTGCCAAGAAAATAATATTACTCAATTGGAAAAACAGAGATAATCTCACCACATCCCAATGGTTACATTTACTAAGAGAATACTGTACAGCTAAATGAAAAAACTTTTGGGGGTGGCTTGTCGTGCCGGGGCTGGTTAGGTGTTTCATTTGGTCCTGTGACCCACGTGCTTGAACCTGGCCAGGTGTGCTCGGCTCAGGGCTTACCATGTGGCCTCCTTCAGTGGGGGGCCGACTCCCGTCGTCACACCATGTTGTCATCCAGTGTTTATGTATCTGTGTAAATGTTGTTTGGTTCTGTGTTTAATTGTCTCACCCATGGTGAATCTCCCCTCTTGGAATAGTGATTGGATGTTTATAGACCTAAACATGGTAAAATTGTTCTCCAAAGAGGGGAATTGGTAGTTGTGCTGTATAACAAGAAGCTGTTCCCTTGTCATCCTACAGGTCACCCACAGGATTTAGAGTTTTAGAGTTTTAGAGTTATTGCAGGAGTTCTTGATGATTTAAGAATCAGGTCGTTTAGTCTGGGAAACCACTTACTGTTATTATTTTTGGTTATTATATTTTCAAAGGAAACAATGTTTAAATTGGCTTAAAGTACATAAAATATGTAAAGTAGACAGCCAGTCTTCATGAAATCTGGCAAACTAACGAATATGGTGTAGTCATCAGTGTTTTCAGTTTTCTACAATGTCATAAAGGAGACTTCTGCAACACTTTCTGACATTGAATTGATGATGTGTTATCTTTAAAACCAAACTAGACAAAAAAAAAAAACACTATGTGCAAAACTGGCCCTAACATTTGGCCACTACTATTAACACGGTACAACTGCAAACAAAAGCATTTTATTTTAACAGTAGCTTCTACTACATAGGTATTTCAATGACAATCTAGTAATCTTCTCCTTGTCTACCTTGGTTCAAGGGACCCACAGTTGAGGGCTGGTTAAGTGCATCCAAAGGAGGGAATTCTTAATCCCAAAGTTTACCTTAAAGGTGCTGTGCTCCAGGAGAGGCAGCTTTAAAGTGTCAGCACATGTATTTGCCATAGGGAGTTTTGAACTGGTAAGGAATTGAAGGCTTGGCTGAGGTTCCATACCAGCAGGAGGCATGCATGGCACACCTGTGACAAACATGAAGACCTCCTCCAGGGTTACCGCACTTTCATTTTCTAAAGGTAGAAAGCATTGGAATTAATTGACTGCAAATAGTATCCACGACAACATTGAGACTTCTCAGTATAATTTTTGTAGATAAAATTTGACAATTAAGAGGAAATTTACCAACCTTCAAAATCAAGAAGGTAGTCCCCCCAAAAAATTCTTGTTTTGTCCTCCCGGACCCTCTTGTTCCTTCCATCTGGACTAAGCTCTGGTCGGAACAGATTTTTGATGTCTATAGCAGATAACTCGTCATCCAAATGGCAGAGAACAGGGGTCAGGACCGTAGGATGCTGCTGCAGCGCTGTAAAAAACTGCAAGCTGGCAAGTCCATCCTTGAATCTGAAATACAACAATGAATAGGTTGCCTGAAAAGTTAAATGTGTACTATGTAACAGCCACTAAGCAAGGGAATAAGAAAGTGACACAATGTTTTACCGTCTACAATTTTTTTTTCTTTTTTTTTTTTTTGCAACAAAAAAAAGAAAAAATGCTTTCCTCTCCTGACTTAACATGTTTGAAGCATCCTGTGGTCTGCAACATGTTCTGTACAATTAGATCTTGCAGGGTCTCTAATGAGGATGCATTCTGGATATAAAACGTATGAGTTGACCGCTACTCATTTCAAATACAAAAATTATACAATCATATATTACTATAATTATATATACAAACACCACGCCAACTGCTGTTAAACCACACAGAAGAAAATCATCATCATCATCATCATCATGAATGCAAACTGTCGTTAAACCTCACAGGAGAACACCATGCCAGTCGGACTACACCACGGACTAACACCACATCTCCTTCCATCCATCTGGTTATTGCCCTTGAGGAGGCAGAACCTGTGAGTTTATCCATGTATGCAGACAGTGTAAGAGTTATGACACCTTATTGACAGGTTACTACATTTGCACAGAGATTGAGCATTAATCATAGCATCAGCATTTAGCATACTTTTTTGCTCTTGTCTCGGGTACTTTATTGGGAGAGTGATAGCTTGCTGTACAGCTACTGTCATGACCAGAACAGGGAGGAACCCAAACGCACGACACAGGGAGACGGAAGGCAGGCAAAGGATGTTTATTAGCCTGGATGGTGGAGCTGGCCAGGGGGACCCGGTCAGGTAGGGATGGAGCAGGGCTGGGCAGGGATGATGATGACCAGGAGAAGGGGTCCAGGATCCGGGTGGAGAGACGGGGAACCAGGCTGGATGGAGAGTCCTGGTCGACCAGCGGAGACAGATCGGTGAAGGGAAGGCGAGACAACAAGACATAAACTAGGAACTTGGAACTTGGAAGGGAGCCAATCGCGATGCAACTCGGGGAAAGCTAGTTGACAGTCTGGCAGGGAATGGCTAGGAAGCTGGGGCTAAATACAGTGCGGGTAATTGATCCCAGGTGTGTGCAATTGGGTCTGAGTAGGGAGCTGCAGATGGGGCAAAGCGGCCCCTAGTGGCGCTGGGAGGCCGTGGACCTAACAAGTACATACACAAACATGGCAAGGGCAGAAGAGTTGCACTTACGATTTGATTTGACAGAACTTACGATATAAGCAATGTTAATATCTCTCATATGATGAGCATCCTGACCAACACTGGTAAAGGGCATGCCATCTCTGACCTGCACTTGAGTCATGTAAGCAGGTACAACATGTCAGATGTTACACTCGCTACTCTATCAGCCAAATTGAATTTTGCAGCACTTCTACTTGTAATGATCACCTCTGAATCTGTGAGTTGAGTCCGAGTTGAATTGTTGAGCTGTGAAATACAAGATCAGACATGAAAAGATTTTGAATTAATCTGAACAATGGACCAATTTACTTGAGATACTAATCAATTTAACAGAGCTCATCTTGTTTGGTTATTAATTTCAGAATCGCTTACAATTGGTAAGGAAATCCTCAGCGGTACAAATGTACACTCTGACACGTTGGTACGCCTTCCCCATTGTCTCCTCGTAGTGTTGGAGAGAGAAGGCTGTTTCTGTCCCTGGTATATTAGTTATCTTCATACCGTCAGGTTAGAGCAGAAGGTACCTTACCTTCTTGTAAATTTTTGTTGAAGTCCTTCGTTTTTTTTTTCTCCAGCTTTGCGCAATTACTCTGCATCTGATCCTGGTTGCACTACAATGGGTAGTACCATTCCTCTGACAGGTTTCAGCACATCATCCACCATACAGAGCAGAGAGGTAGGCTACTGTGAACAGGTTCATTGACACACTACAAAATAACAGAATGGACCACCAGCAAAAGGATTAGCCTAAATCAGGTGCCCATTACGTAGATCGCGATCGACCGGTAGATCGCAGAGGTAGTGTGGGTAGATCACGCACCATTCAAAAACATTTCTTTTTCTAACTGATCTGACCAACATGTTGAATGAGCTAAATTTAGAGCTGCAAGGAAAAGACAAAACCGTGGTCAACATGATCAGTTCAGTCAATGCTTTCCAACGAAAAATGCAACTTCTGTACTCAAAGCCATGATTTGTCAGTCAGACTTTGACAAATGGTTTCGAGACTCTGCTTTACTCAAGCCAATCGCTACATTTATGTACTACCCATTTAGGGAAGATATTGAGGTTGATTCACTTGCATCAAAACTTGCAACACTGTTTCACCTGAACTCATCTGCAGTGGAGGATGAGATGTTGACACCACAGGCTGACATTCAGCTGAAGTCCAGGGCTGATGACAGTTTTGGAAATTACTCACAGAGGAAAAGTACCCAAACATGAGGAAATGTGCTCCCTCCTTGACTGCATAATTCGGCTCTACTTATTTATGCGAGTCAGCCTTTTCCCACATGAAGATTATTAAGTTCAAATACCGTTCCACCTTGACTGATGATCATTTGGAAGCCTGCTTGAGCCTGGCTACCAGCAGCTACTGTTCGGACCATGCAACCCTGGCCGACTCCATTCAGTGCAAGTCATCAGAGTAAGGTAGTGACCATAAATGTATTTAAATGCATTGTGCCATAAGGGTTCAGTGATGCAAGGTAGGCCAACATATATTGTATATATAAAGTATACTGGGTATATATATAAATAAATATATTTTGCATTTTTGAATGCAGGTAGATCATTTTGACCTGGTCATTTTAAAAGTAGCTCACAAGCCGAAAAAGTGTGGGCACCCCTGGCCTAAATCATCAAAGAGAAGTTACCTTCACATGTTTTTCTTTCAGTGGTTCTTTTTTCTTTTTGAAACATGATTGTCTCTCCTTGTCTTTTGAACTATGAAAATTCTGGAATGAAGCCAGTGCATTTTTCCTGTGCTGCCTGCTTCAAACAGCCAAATGAGATATCATTAAGACAGTGCATAGATCACTGTTAATCCTGTTGTTCACTCATCCAGTATTATAATCTATACTCAAACACTATAAAATGTGGATACCTAAGCTTAAATAAGTAATCCTTGAAACATTACCTTCACTTGTGCCAGGCTTATCGACATCATACAAGAATTTAATGTTCTTGCCACACGAACCGCAGAACGCCGTTTCAGAAAAGAGGTTGAATCCGCAAAATGGACAATACATTGTAATCTGTAATAAAACAAATTATGTATAATTAGGCTAGCACCCATAATGTAGGAGTGGGTGAACTTTTCTAGGGGGTGTCTAGTCACCGGAACTACAAAACATGATGGTATGGCACGTATAACACTGCGTAGGCCTCTACTGACTGAACATGATTGAAAGGGAACAATGATATGATTAATGTATTGTTTATCAATGTGCTCTGCATCCTGTACCACATCACCATGGCCAGGTAAAGAATCTTGTGTGTGAATGTGAAAAAAATATCCAAAAGAGGTAGTGTGTCCAAATGGCAATAATCAATAAACACACAGGGATGCAAATACATGTATGTTTGCACCCATGTGCTGTTGTGTTTTTCATTAATGCTGTTGTGTGTTCTGTAAATGCTGTTGTGTTGTTCATTGATGCTGTTATCTGTTGTGTTAATGCTGTTGTGTTTTTTGTATTTGCAAAGCATTTGCATTGAACTCTCAGGGCCACAGTAGGAAGGTCGTCCAACTTTCTGCATAGGCGTGTGGACTGAACATATTTGTAAATGCTTTACGGGGGCTGGCTTGACCATCTCTGGTTGATGTTGTCTTGGTTTGGTGTTAATTGATTTGTATGAGCTACAGAACCTACAGTAGCTACAATCTTCTGGCAATTATTTGGCAACATAATAGCATACATAGAATGTAACATACATGTTAACAGTCAGATTTTAAAACCATTTATTTACATAAACACCTGGCTATTTGTACTCAGATGTCAAATATGGTTTGAAAAATCCACGAGGAAGTCTGGAAAGATATGTAAATTTTGAAATGGAAAATGTGTAGGAACCCTATGCATATCAATTATTTGCCAATCCATAGTAAGATCAATAGTTAAGTCAGCAGTCAACAAATATATTATATTTAAAGGTCACAGCCAGCCAACTTCACTTCCTGTTTTTCTCCCTCAAGTTTTCTCCAAACACAAAATGGGGATGGGGGATTTTTTTTAAGTACAGACAACCGATTCGCTCATATGACTTTGTTGTCTCCGTCTATATTCGCAAGCATGAAGAAATGGGTTGAGATTTTTTTTAATATATACATGTATCTCAAGCACGTAAAACACACTGGAGGTGTCCTTTAAGTCGACTTTATATTACCTTAAGTCAATGCATTTTATGAAGCTCAAAGGATCCCGTCAGTGAATGGAATGAGTGAGGAATTCATCTTCATCTCCATGTGAGTATTAGTGAAGGTGTGTTTCTCTCCTGTGGCAGACCACCACAGGTCCACCATCACGCGTTTCAGGTTTGACCCTCAGAGCCAGCATGTGGTCACAGTGTCTACAGACAGGACTATCAAACTGTGGGACCTGCTAGCCCTGCGAATCACGGTGACCATCAACAGCATCAATGCACTGGTCCCTCTTTGGCCATACGGAAGAGTTTGTCATCCACAGCAAATAAAGATATTGCAATACATCACCTTTGTATTCAAAACCCTGCATTTTGTAAAGAACCCAGCCGAGGTTCGACAAGAAATAATTGGATAATAACTGGACTAGAAATAATAAACAAATAGAAATATTTCAAAATTCCAATACATTTTGAGTCAGATCTTGTCTAAGTCATAAATTTAGGCAACAGCCACTGAATGTTAAAGTGGAAATGCACATAAAGGAGAAATTTGATTAAAATAGTTCATATTTCCAATATTAAAAGAATTGTAATTGTTTTGTCTTTCAAACACATCTGCCATGCAAATTCAGTTGAATTATCAGTGGCAGAGTGTGAAATCTGAAACAAGACTGGTTAAAACCTCACTGTGGTGTGGGAGTGGTGGGATTTAAGCAGCCACAAGTATCTTGGGGCTAGTTAATTGTGCCCAGGGTCTGGTGTTTCTCATCAGAGCAATTGATGAGCAGAGGTTAATTCACCCATCCCCACACACACGGAAGGAGGGCCTTTGTCATGACAACGTTCCATCTGCTCCCAGCTTGTTACATCTTGCCACTCTCTTGAATAAAATAATTTGTCTCAACATCATCAGTTCTGTCTCTGTGCCAGGGAGCCCGGGAAAAGTCTGTTTGGGTGCCAGTGTGGCATGGGAACTGCCACACTGGCACCCAAACAGGGACCCGACACAGGGAAGGTGTCACGATCCTCTCCTGCCTTGATTCCCTGTCTGTCTCTATGTCCCTCTGTCCCTATCTGTCTCCCTCTCTCTGTGTCTGGTGTCACGTCACATCCCTGTCACTGCACACCTCTCCCCAGTCAATAATCTCACCACCTGTCTCCACCTTCCTCATCATTCGTTTTGTATTTAACCTGGTCCCATTCACTCTTGTCGATGTCGGATCGCTGCATGTCTTTCTCGCATGTCTTCAGTGTCTTTGTTCCTGCCTGTTTCCCTGGAAGTGTGCCTCGAACTCTCGATCCCTAATCCTCCACTGGCTCCTCTGCTCCTGGTCCCTGGTTCCTGAGTCCCTCCCTGTGCGTGAGTCCCTGCCTTCCCAGTCATGAGTCCCTGCCGGTCCCAATCCCCCTTCTGTCGCCTGTTCCTGATTCCTTGCTTGTCTACCCATTAAACCCCTGTATAAACTCCTAAAACGGTGTGTCCTGCGTTTGGGTTCATCTTGATCATCATTCTTAACAGAAGGGACGCGGAAGGGCCGCCTGAAGATGCACCGGAACCACCAGCAGGTCGGCCACAGGACGGCCACAGCACCAGCCCTCTCTTGACTGGCAGCAGCAGCACCCAGCGGATGGCCAGCGAAGCACAAGGGGAGAAGCAGCTGCAGCAGCCACCAAGGTTCACCGGCGGTGTGCTTCACCGGCGGTGTGCTTCACCGGCGGTGTGCTTCACCGACGACGGCCACTTCCTGTGCATGGCATCATGATGCTTGATGCAGCTGTGGTACCTGCCGTCTGGGTCATTACGTTCCCGAGGAGGGGTCAGGCTCTGTGGTGGACACGTTGGCTCTGGCAGCTCATGTACTTTCTCCACTGATGGAGAGCTCTGGAGTATGATTTCTAAGGGTTAAAGGAATAGGTTGTTTTTGTTTTGAGGGGAGGGGCATAGTTCCTGTGAAACTTTGGAAATACACCTCAAAAGCTGAACTGTTATAAGCGATACATCTTGTGTCTTTATGACGAGGGTCAACCTTCTTTTCCACTTCTCCACATCAATGCATGTGGCTGACCCCAACCAATCCCTTCACCTCTCGCATGTTCTCTTGTGTTTCTCAACTCAGCTCCTGGTGTCCTGCTCCTACGACAAGACACTGGCACTCTGGGATACGTCCTCGCTCAGCCACATGCTCAGCCTGAAGGTAACCGCAAGTGCTACAACCTCCTAATAGAGACATTAAGTAACATGATGGTTGTCAAGTTTATCCCAAATAACTTCATTACAAACATTTCACTGAAAGAATAGTGCATCACAATGGTGTCTGCCTTTTTTCTCAGTCTCCGTAGGCAACTCATCTTCCACTCTTGCCAGCATTTCATCTTGAGTCCCACAAGGCCCAATCATGGGTCCCATATTGTTGTCCTTGCTTCAATTAGGGAAAATTATACAATTTCTTGTCATTGTTACACACAAAGGGACAGGCCTTTTTTTCCCTGCCCACACAAAAACTGCCTGCCTGATAACATTAAAATAGCCGATTCAGTTTGCATCTTCAGAAAACTTTTACTCCCTTTGCTAAAAACCTTGTTTGTTAAAGTGGTATATAAACAAATTTGGATTTGATTTAAATCTAATCCAGAATAATCCCGAACCAGTTGATTTCCCTCATTAGCGGGACCTCTCGGGTCGTGCAAATTAGTTTTAATCCTAGATGGTTGACTCAAAATACTGGGAAGAACCTCTATGACAGCTATGTTGCTAATGAACAGTAAACACTGTAGGATTGAGACTATTGCTGTAGTTTAACAAAAAGTGATTAACCACCATGTGCAGCCAAAGCCGTCAGATAGCTGACATTGGATTTGGTAGGTGAGGTTTAAACTCCTGTCTTCTCCACTTTGTCCCAGGGCCACAGGGATTGGGTGACGGATTTGTCAGTGCTGACAAGAAATGGGTGGTCTCCTGCTCCAAAGTACCATTTTTCTGATTCGACGGTCCAAACCTCAATGTCCATAGTCATGAGGCTGTCGGGCATTTTGAGCACATTGTCGGCACACTTCCCTTTCACCAAAGATTGTAGCATTAAAGGCTCTAAAGGAAGGGCTCTCTCTCTCTCTCTCTCTCTCTCTCTCTCTCTCTCTCTCTCTCTCTCTCTCTCTCTCTCTCTCTCTCTCTCTCTCTCTCTCTCTCTCTCTCTCTCTCTCTCTCTCTCTCTCTCTCTCTCTCTCGTTACTGGAGGTAATAGACAAGCAGAAAAACCAGGGGTTTAGCTTTTCATGGTCATTATCTTGACTCTAGGGCATTTTCTGTTATTGATCACTGGTTTCCGTGGCGTTAAAATGACGCTCAATTGCTAACTGTACGCCCTTTTCCATTTCGGAGGAAAAAATGGGCAGGAAAGCAGTAGGCTAAAATTGGCTAGAGATGGCCTTCAGACCTGGAAGTAACGTATTTAAAGTAAAGTATTTGTTGTCCGCCTCTGGTAGGAAAACCATTATTGAGCGTACCATAGAAACGTATAAATGGCAATATCACATTTTATTCTGGATACAAGAATATGAATTGTTGCACATTTTATTATCATATACTTTTTTTCCCCTACAATTTTCTTAATTATGTAAAGAACTTGCATTTGCTTGGCTGAAAGGTGCTCTATAAATAAAGATACTGGCAATGAATTGTTGATTCAAATTGAATTGCCCTACAATTCATCACATCATTCCATAAACCTTTATTCAAATTATGTATGATTTATGTTTAATATATTTGTCCATCTAAAAATTTTGCACAATAATATATAACATTTTGTCTGTTATCTGACACTTATCTGTCCCACAGGCATTGATATGTGACACAATTATGTGTATGCATGTATTTTAGCCCATGCAATATTTTTGAACATTTGTTATAGAAATGTTTGCTATTTATAATTAAATTTAAAAAAAAGATAAATTTAGCAGAGGTAGTGCAAGGAGCACAGACTAGCCAAAACTCTTGAGGGTGAAAAAAAAAAAGAAAGTAATGTGATGTCTCATGACCTGAGTACAGCCCTGTTGAGTGGATTATACGCTTTGGCTCCCACATGAAACTGGGGAACAATGGTCTCTTTGACAGACATGAGGGGGGAGGAAAATGATCAGTGGTTAGCGCTGCTGCGTCATAGCACGTGTGGTTTCAGAAGTCTTCATTAAAAAAGGGGGAAGATAATTGAAGGACCATCATAGCTCTACATACATGGCCATATACAGTGATGTAAATACATTTATAGCAAAGTAATTGAAAATTCTTAAAAAAAAAAAAAAAGCAATAATAACACTGCCAAAACCGCTTTGACCCATCGATCCATGGACTCCACAAGACCTCTGAAGGTGTCCTGTGGTATCTGGCACCAAGACATTAGCAGCAGATTCTATAAGTCCTGTAAGTTGCGAGGTGGGGTCCCCATGGATCGGGCTTGTTGTTCCAGCACATCCCACAGATGCTCGATCGGATCGGACCCTAACCCCGGTCACGTCCAGGTGATGTAGTGTAGAAGAAAACGCGATTCATCAGACCAGGACACCTTCTTCCATTGATTCAGGGTCCACTTCGGACGCTCATGTGCCCATTGTAGGAACTTTCAGTGCTGGACAGGGGTCAGCATGGGCACTCTCACCAGTCTGCTGCTACACAGCCGCATATGCAGAGAGCTGTAGTAGAAAGGTGTCAGAACACACAGTGTTCTGACACCTTTCTATCATAACCAGAATTAACTTTTTCAGCAATTTGTGCTACAGTAGCTCTTCTGTGGGATCGGACCAGACAGGCTAGACTTCGCTCCCCATGCACATCAATGAGTCCGTGGGCATCCATGACCATGTCACCGGTTGTCCTACCTTAGACCACTTTTGATAGGTGTGGATGGATGGATGGATGGATATAGAGAGATAGATGGATAAACAGATAGATGGACAGATAGTTTGTTTTGCCAGAAAGAGTACAGGCGGTGACATTTTAATAAATCTGTAGAATTAACTCTTTTCTCCGTAAGAGCTGTCGATTAATCGAAAAAATAAAGATATATTCATATTATTTTAGATTTTGAGATTATATTAAGAAATTATGATTTTTTTATTATTTTCATGTCATTTTTTTTTTATGCACCCTTTCCCCAACAGTGTATTTTCTTGAACAAATAGTCACCACTGCAAATTCCTGTGGGGATAAATATACTTTTATCTGTAGTTTTATACTTTCCACAAAAACAACAACAAATCACGGAAATTCAATACTTTTAGTCTATTACAACTCAGATGTGTAACGTAACAATCTCATTCAATTTAACTCAGAACCCCCTTTTTAACGCTTGTTGTCTGTTTGTCACCCAGTGCTTTAACTTTCCTGGCGTTAAGAGTAAACAATACAATTAAATTAAATTAAATTAAAAGTGCAACATATCTCAAAGTCATCAAAATATTGTTTTACGTGAGGCAAATAATTAATGATGTGGAATCAAACAACAGTTTTTTAAGACAAAGCAGTTGAATAGATTCTTTTTTTATGTACAATACGCAATTATGAAAATACTGCTTTCTTATGTAAAGTAAAAAATAGAATAAGTTGTTGATTGACAATTCAGCCAGAGAGAGAGAGAGAGAGAGAGAGAAAACACAAACAGCTCCAGCGATGATCTGACAGAGGTCCTTAATATATGTGTGGATCATGAGACAAGGGGGGGCTGTTTCTCATCTGGAGGTCAATTGTGAGTAAATGTGATAAGGACGCTTGGCTATGTTTGATGCTCAGTGAAAGGAAGGGAAACAAAATGTAGAGACCCCCCCGCAGTCTCATTGGTCATCGTCGCTGCCTCGGTTCTCCCCTCCCCCAAGGTGGCTCTTCTGCACCTCCAGCTCCTCCGCGCTCACCATGGCGGGGTTGATAGCAGCGTACCTCGTCCCATGGAATTGCCGCAGGTGGATCTGTGATCCGAGAGCAGATCCGGTTTCAGAGGGTAGGAGGGAGGGAGAGAGAGAGAGCGAGAGACAGAGACAGAGAGACAGAGAGACAGAGGAACTGGTCCTTACCTGAATGTACAAGTTCACCTCTGCGCTCCTGCACAGGTATGGGAAGTTGCCACCCGTTTTGAGGTGGGCTCTCCTGGCGTTGGGGTACAGCTTGTACATTTCCTCCTTGGCTTCCAGTGAGAGGGCACTCTGATCAAACACCTTCACAGCACAGCCAAGAAAAACAATATTTAAGTCATTTATTACCTTAAACTGTGACTTAGATAAGGGAAAAAAAAAAAAAAAAAAAAGGGAACTTGCGTCGATAATGGTGACAGCGACGTCCTTTATCTTGTGTGGCTCCACATAGGAGTTCTGGCAGTTGAGTGTCAGCCTGGATGCGAGCTCACCTTGGCTCAGGCTCTCCAGCTACAGCAACGACAACAGGAGACAGAGGCGAGCTATCCTCACATATACAGGCTTCCAAAGCAAGCCATTTTAACATTTAATCCATAGGACAAGCTATTCCACTTTTCAAAGTTACTCATAGTTATCATTTAGTTACTATTCCAACAGTTGCAAGAAACCATTTTAGTTTTACTAGTCAAAATATATTAGGTGCTAGATGCTAGTAACTATTCAGATTGTTAGTAGTATCTAGGATTGTGGGACCAAGGGGCTGTTGGTAACATAGGGTGATTCCCGTTGGTGATATACCGTTTTAAAGGGGACCTATTATGACAAACCTTTTCAGTGCTTGTGCACATACATTTGGTTCTCTGATGGGCCAACTAACACAAACTGTGAAAAAAGACAACCCAGTCAGTTTTTTGTGAGTGTTTTTTTTGTGAGATGTCTATTTCATAGAACATGTGATTCAACAAACCATTCAGATTGATCTCCACCTGGCATGTCACACCGGGCCCAAGTAGAAAAAGAACTTCATACAACAGTACCCTACTACACCTGCGCAAACCCCATTGCCTCTCGGAACCCTACTACTCATGCAAACCCCATTGGTTCACAGAACTATGGGCCTCAGGAGGGAGGCAACACACACTGAAACAGACCGTCAGGAACCAGAGGGAAATAGAGGCATGTTAGAATGGCTTAAATGCATAACCTGAGTATTATAATATTATACTAAAGATTTAAGATTCAAGAGGTTATTTGTCACATACATACATACAGTATACTTACGGTCATACATATATGCAGTGAAATGTCATGACACCCGGTGATTACGCACAATAAGCTATATAAGCTCTAAAAAATTTTAAAAATACTAAAATGTGCGTAATCGATACGAGGTGGTCGCGCAGGCAGCCGCAAGGGGTGGTATGGTTATTTCAGTAAAAAAATTCAAAGACATGTTTTGGGGACCTCAGAGACCTAAATTAACTTGTTGAAAAGCAGTATAGAGGGGTCCCCTTTCAAATAAAAAAAAACATCTCAGCCTTGCTTTTAAAAACATAACTCTCGCATTGTGACAATGATTTTAAAAGAAAAATAATAACCAAAAATAATAGCACATAAATCACTAAGTGTAACTGAAATTTTGGAAATATTCATGCATCATTCAGGCTTACCCTGTCCACCATGAAGTCAATGGCGTCCGCCATTTTCGGGTCCACGGGTCCTTTGGCAAAGTTTCCCAGAACTATCTTCTTGAGCATGAATGCTGGCATCAGCCAAAAACTATAGGGGCAAAAAGACAAATAAATATCATCGTTCACTCCCCAAACTCATGTAGTTCTAGACAATATCCATTTATATGAATATACCGACATTCGAAAATGACAGATTTAACTCAATGGTAAGGTCTATTTCAGACTTCCCGTTGAAGATATGGCAGTTTTCTAGAACATTTGTTCTCTCTCTATCTCTTCTTTGTCATTTCTAGAACAGTATGTATTCCTCATTTTGATACTAGTCCTAATTTAATTTCATTAAATAAATAAAACAAGTGCTTTTTTTCCTGACTCTGAGAAGAACGGAAAACAAGCCGTGACCAGGGCAAAACATTTAAAATCTTCATTAGAAATCATAGTGATCACTGGTAAAAAAAGTGAACTGTAGTGTATGCATTTATATCAAGGAACGTATGAAGCAATGTATAACACCGAATATAATAGTCAATTTTTTTTTTCTCAAACAAGATAATCCATGTCAACCTGTTTGATGTCCAGGTCTGGTTGAAGATGGACGTGTCGCTGAAGGAGTTGCACAGTATCAGGGAATGCACCCTGGGCGACTTGTGGGTGCACTCGGCAAACTTCTGGGCCAGGAATCCGCCCAGCGACGCGCCAAACAGGTGAACCTGAAACGGGGGCGGGGGGGTAATTACAACTAATAAAAAAATTAAAATGAATTAACAAAAAATAACACTCACCTTATCCAACTGCAGGTGATCAAGAAGTTTCCGGAAGCCGTCGCAGAACTCCAAGAGATCCCAGTAAACGGGATACTGCAACTATAGTGGCAAATAAATAACGGCTTTAGAACTTTAAAATAATGCAGATATACAGTTTAAGCAGACAGTACACAACGCCTCTACAACATATAATAACTAAAAAATGCCAAAAATAAATGACAAAATAATACATTTATAAAATTGAATAATATAAAATATAAAATAATAAATAATATAAAAAAACATAAAATGCCTAAAAGACGGTAAATAATTATTATTTTTATTTATTTATTTATTTTTTAACCTGTACTGTTGGTTAAAAAACGGAAGATGGTAAATAATTCTAAGTTAGTTAAGTAAGTAAGTTAACTATAAGTTAGTTATTATAAGCTAATCCCTCCGTCAAAGTTAAAAAAATATATATATATTTTTTTTTAGCTCCGGTATTTTGGACCTATTTCTGCCGGCTTTCGTTTGAGGCCAAATAACTTTCATGTTAAACATCATACACACAACCCGTGAATAATTGCCTCGATTAAAGGAGAGGCTTGAAATTCCTGCTGATATTTCATGTCAGGGTTGATGGCCTATGTGACGAGAGAGGTTTTAAATACTAAATAAATGAACGACTCGACCACAATAAAAGCCTCGTTTCGGAAATAATGGCTTTTTCAAATGACATCCCCGCCAAGGTATCTGGCCCTACCCACCGAGATGACTCTGTAGCCCCAGCCGGTCAGCGCCAGCACCTGCTGGAAGAACACCTCGGCCGTCCCGCTGACTGGAGGGAGCAAGATGATGGGGCACCGGATGCTTTTGGGCCCCGCATCGTACAGTGACCACACCTTGCTGTCGTCGTCGTCGACGATTATCTGTTGGAAGAAAATTAATAAATAAAATGAAACAGTCATGTGACATCCGATGAGGCATGTAGGCTTTTTCAATTTCAAATAAAGCATAAAGGAAGTGTGGACAACAGTGTAATCACGTTCTGTAGTTAATCGTGGGTGGACCTAAGAGGTGGCACTAATCCATAACCGGGGTTCTTTCTGCTATTAAAAAATTAAATTCAAGGACTTTCAAGTTCTTTTTTCAAGCACTATTTTTTCAATTTTTAAGGACTTCAAACAAAACAAATGTAATCCATTTTTCAATGTGATCTTTATTAATTAAAATAGCATACAATCTTAGTTTCATTGTTTATTTTATCTATATTAGTATATCTATTATTTATCTCATTGTCATCTACTATCATAAATGGCTATTTCCATCCATGCTGGCTCAAATTTACATTTCCCTGGCATAATCTATGACGTAAAAGCAATTCTGGAAAAAGTTTATTACGTTACGATTTGAATAACTCTTTCAATGATTTTTCAAGCACTTCAGCACAAAAGGGGCTTTTTTCAAGGTATGCCAGGAATTCAATTTCTGAGGACGAAATTCAAGCACCTCAAAGACCCTGCAGTTACTTGATTTGTTTTAACCTAACCAAAGGCTAAACCAGAAAAAAAAAAACACAGAGAAAAATATATCCCCTCAAAGGATGTGCATTGGAACATGTGACAACTTTAAAATAAGAACCAAATGAAGAGAGAGAAAAAATAAACCCACGCAAGAGTCGAAAATAAATCCATAAGGGAAGTGAGCGTTAATGGCAGTGAAAGGGAAAAGAGGCAGTAAAACCG
The DNA here is from genome assembly GCF_960531495.2 of Zeus faber. Taxonomy (NCBI): domain Eukaryota; kingdom Metazoa; phylum Chordata; class Actinopteri; order Zeiformes; family Zeidae; genus Zeus; species Zeus faber. The sequence goes on from NC_137190.1 coordinate 36,198,427, forward strand.
ACATACCTCAAGCCATATATTCTCACATATGGATTGAATCCATTGTTTCTCTATGAACAACTTTTCTTTTTAGTGAGTCGAAAGCGTCTGAAAACATTTAGCCACACACATTACCCAGGGAATCTAAATACCAAACTTTGTAAAATGTGTGGCAGCCATTTTTTACTTTGACCTAGAACTTGGAACATGAAGACCTGGAACCAAAGAGTCAGTAAATAACTCTGTAACCAAACCTTTGTTGTTTGTTTGTAGTTTTTTGACTGTATTTTTTTTTATTTAGTATTTATTTTCTTTGGTTTAGTTTATTGTGGTTATTAGGGGTTGTCGTTGTTGTGTGTATATGTATGTTCTTGCATTTAAAAAAACCAATTCAATTTGAATATGATTTGAGATGACCAGTTACTCTTGAGATCATTCCCAGATAAGCCTAACCCTAAACCTGAATATCAGGTTGGTTTGATACAAACTCAAGTCTCAAGGCTACTAATCCTATAGTGTGTGTTAGAGTCCCGAGATGCGTTCCTTGCTCATCCTGTAGGGTGTGCTTTATTGCAATGGGGGGAAGGAAAGTATTTTGATGTTCGATGCTGTCCGTTTGCTTTGGGTCTTAAAAGTCTTTTACTGTATCCCTGCCTTTATAATGCATCACCTGCCCAAATGGCCAGGCACACGGTGCATCTAAATGAATAGCTCTGGTACCCCCTCTGCATTCGAGCAAAAGGACGAACAGGAAAGCTCAGACACTTACTCTTTTCAAGGGCACTGTACTCCTGAACCAGTTGTAGTCGGGAGACACTTTTATCTCCTCCATTTCTGTAACACAGTAGTAGAAATCCATTGAGTGTGTGTATGTATATATATATATATATATATATATATATATATATATATATATATACACACATACACACACACAGAGGGTGCAGCTTAGTTGTGTTAGGTAAGTATTACATTTTTCCTAGTTTCCACAAAACCCACCATCATTTTGTATCGACAGCAATTTACAAATTTATGAATTTACAATATTCCGCAATTATACAATTCCCGACTATTTCACTAATTTGTTGTTGTACAAATATTTTGTTGTACACAAATTATACATGTAATATTGTTATTATAATTAACGTTTGACGGAGGTTTTTAAGTATGGCCGTTGCTGTGCTGCATTGACTCATGACCTTGTGTCGTTTAGTCCCTGGCCTGGGATAGGAGCAAAAAATGTCCCTCAAAAACAGTATTTTAACATTGTTCCTAGATCATGCAGTGCAGACACAAAAGAAAGAGATTGTTCCTCCAAAGGTCCTTAGAACTTCCTGGGGTGTGAGAATGCCTTCCGTGACCGATTATAGTTTTCAGGGTTTTGTAAAACGAAGCACGAATTACAGTTTTTCAAGTTTCCATTAAACCCAGCATAAGATTGGGTTGTCGGTCTACACCAGTGGTACTCAACCTTTCCCAGCTCATTATCATTTCCCAGCTCAGGAGCCACATTAACAAAAAATATTTTCGCAAGAGCCAAATTTCCGAAATGTCCCTTTCATCCATCAAACCATTATGCATTTTAAAATGAGGCTACTAGTTATGTGTTATTGAGGAAAAGCATGACGTATGCAATAACTGAAATTTATTATAATCACCATTCCCATATTATTATTACCGTGTTTTTATAACCACCTTCTGTGACAAATAATCTCTTGAACGTGAACCTTCTTGCTCAATGCTGAACAAACTCGAACTACCAGTCGTATGAAACGTCACGGTTCCAACGAGACCTCAACCATTTCTCTGCCTACCGCGGTTGCCGTGTTCCATATAGTATTAGCCCAAAAAGCGCCAAGAGAATTATAAGTAATAATTAGTTATATAGATTTAGATTAGTATAATCTAAATCTAAATATTATATTTAGATAAGTTATATAGATTAAAAACAATCGTTTTTATAATAATAATAATAATTATTATTATTATTATTATTATTATTATTATTATTATTATTATTATTATTAGAATTATAACAACAATAATAATAATACAAGATGCAACAAAACACATCAACATAACCATTCCAGTTTATTATAAGTATTAATTGACGGATAGGAAAATGTGGGCTTTCTGTTGTTGGATGTTGTGTTTCAGATAACATCGTTATCAAACGACGTGTATGTCTTTAGGATGAAAACAAATTGTCGTCTTGCCGAACTCTAAAGTGGGTGTTTTTAGGTCGTGTTCACCTGAACTCGGGCATCCCAGTCCAAACTCGACAACACTATTCAACTTTGGTTTGTTGAACGACCGCCGAGGGAAGGACGTTCTTACCGTTTTGTATTTGGAGTTCATCCGTCGTTTTCGTGCGATTTTATCCATTAATGTGCAGCATTTTTTTCCTTGCTCTCCGGTCATGTGACAGGAGTTTTTACTCACTTCCGCAAAAGGACAAAACACAGCTTCTTTTCTTCTTCTTCTTTTCTTCTTCTTCTTTTCTCGTGGTCTGCGGGGAGGTTTTCAGCATTGCTGCCCTCTGTCGCTCAGAGTGTCCTGCAAACTGGAAATGATGTATAACTTAGTGTTTATAGGTTTACTGTAGTGTTTATTGTAATCGAAGCCTATCCGCATGCATCATGATATGTTCATTAATCAGAAGATAAAAGCCTTTTCATAGATTTTTATTATGACTGATATACAGAGACAAACTGGTCACTTTTTGCTGTTTCTTGCTGTTGCCAGCAACAATGTACTTTTTAGCCTGGGAGCCAAACGAATCAGCGAGCTCACGTTTCATTCCCTCTGCAGATGTCTGAACCGCCTCCCATTCAAACAGCTTTCCCCCCGACCTTGTGGGCCAAGCACACCCGTTTACGGAGCGGGTTTGAGACGATGACTGCTTTGGTAAAAGTTTTAGTTGAGCGAGCAGGTTTGGTTATTGTGATTGGTTGTGGGTCTATCCAATTGCTTCCAGAGACATCTTGGCCTGTGCCAGTTAGTAATCACCATTAGAAATCAAAAATTAACAGAGATTACAGACAATATATTTTTTTTTACCAGTCGTGAGAAATTACCATTCAAAACTGCTTGTTGATAGTTTAATTTAAAATGTTAGTAGTAAAAATGTAAATGTTACAACGAACAGCAAGAAAAAACACTAGCCCTAATGATTTAAGTACTGGTACTCAATTAATAGTGACCAGTAAAATTGGAATAGACACTAGGGACAATCGGATACTAGTCGGATGCAAATATTTGATATCTTAAACCCATTAGATTCAATGACAAAATTGTTCAAATTGTTACCAGTAACGTTGCAACAATTGGAATAGTTACTATAATTTCGTATTGGTACTTATTACATTTTGACTAGTAAAACTGAAATTGTTGAAATAGCAACTAGTAACTAAAATAATCAGAATCAGAATCAGAATCAGAATTCTTTATTGCCAAGTAAGTTTACACGAACAAGGAATGTGTCTTGGTGTAAAACAAATATACGTACTAGTCACTTTTAAAAAGTGACAAATTCCTCCTATGGGTTAAATATTAAAACGGCTTGCCATAGACTGAAACCGGGCTTTGCGGTCTCCTTAAAGTTGCTTGTCACAACTCCCATTGACCACCAGGTGGCGCAGTCGGTGACACGTCGGCGCCTTTTCCGGCATCGCTAGTAGTAACGTTTATTTTCGACTTAAACACTAAAAGAAACCCAGTGATGCAAACAATAATATTTGAGTAAAAGTAAATGTGGGAAAAAAAAGAAAGAAAGAAAGAAAGAAAGAAAGAAAGAAAGAAAGAAAGACAGAAAGAAAGAAAGAAAGAAAGAAAGAAAGAAAGAAAGAAAGACAGAAAGACAGACAGAAAGAAAGAAAGAAAGAAAGACAGAAAGACAGAAAGAAAGAAAGAAAGAAAGAAAGACAGAAAGAAAGACAGAAAGAAAGAAAGAAAGAAAGACAGAAAGAAAGAAAGAAAGAAAGAAAGAAAGACAGAAAGAAAGACAGAAAGAAAGAAAGAAAGAAAGACAGAAAGAAAGAAAGAAAGAAAGACAGAAAGACAGAAAGACAGAAAGAAAGAAAGAAAGACAGAAAGACAGAAAGAAAGACAGAAAGAAAGACAGAAAGAAAGAAAGACAGACAGAAAGAAAGACAGAAAGAAAGAAAGACAGAAAGAAAGAAAGAAAGACAGAAAGAAAGACAGAAAGAAAGAAAGACAGAAAGACAGACAGAAAGACAGAAAGAAAGAAAGAAAGACAGAAAGAAAGAAAGAAAGAAAGACAGAAAGAAAGACAGAAAGAAAGAAAGAAAGAAAGACAGAAAGAAAGAAAGAAAGAAAGAAAGAAAGAAAGAAAGACAGAAAGAAAGACAGAAAGACAGAAAGAAAGACAGAAAGACAGAAAGAAAGACAGAAAGAAAGACAGAAAGACAGAAAGAAAGAAAGAAAGACAGAAAGACAGACAGAAAGACAGAAAGACAGACAGACAGAAAGACAGAAAGACAGACAGAAAGAAAGACAGAAAGACAGAAAGAAAGAAAGACAGACAGAAAGAAAGACAGAAAGACAGAAAGACAGAAAGACAGACAGAAAGAAAGACAGAAAGACAGACAGAAAGAAAGACAGAAAGACAGACAGAAAGACAGAAAGACAGACAGAAAGACAGAAAGACAGACAGAAAGACAGAAAGACAGACAGACAGACAGACAGGTGCCGTTAAAACTCCAGTCAGTGTTGGGCGCCGGAGAGTTGATGAAAACCGGAAACCAAAAAAATGCATCTGGTCTCGGTGACGTCACAAAAAAACATGGCGTCCATGTCAGCGTCGAAATTGCTTCGTGCAAACGTATTATTTAAGGTGTTCGGTGTGTTGTATTATTAGTTTTCCTGTGGTTCACCACTTTCCTTAAGGGCAGTCGATCTTTCTATTAACTCAAGACCAGACGTTTCGAGAAACTTCCGTTTATCGGCGGCGATTGGAAGACCTGCTACGGGGTACGTTTCCGAGTAACCATGGGATCCCGGGATCCGCCGCCGAGCGAGCCGAATTCTCACTACTCGTGGACAAGAACTCTCCCCGCAGGCCCACCACCAGTCCCGGGGTATGGCGACTACCATTATCGATTCAGGCCCAACTTGCCCCCGCTGCCCAGCCCCGGGGGCTATGGACCAGCTCACATCGGCCATGGATATGCGTTTGATCCCTCCATACCACCACCCACATTCAATTGTCGACTCGGCATATACCCCCCTGCCGAAAACAATGGTGCAACAAATTCACACGCAAGCGTCCAGGACTGTCAGTTAAATGCATGGCTGGGTGACATACGCAGCAACACGGGGCCTTCCAGGCCCCAGAGGTTCAATCACCCTCCTACGTCCAGTCTTAACCCCAGGCCACAAAGTGGTTATCCAAATTATCAGACAATTTGTGATGCTAACTCTGGTTTCATGCATGAACATCAGGACTTATCAGGCGATCGGGGTGGACCGTCCCATCGCTACCAGCCATTCTCATCCCGGGATGAAGACTGTGTCCAGAGTGTCAACAGGGCCGCAGATGTGCATCCTCCACAAGATGCGGAAGCAGTCCAGAGGAGACAAGACGAACAGTGGATCAGGCAGTTCTTCCGAAATGGAAGGAGGGTCTCCAAAAATGCAGAGTCAAATCAGCCCACCTCTAAAGTGTCCATCTCGCAGTTTAAAGATGTTCTCTGCAGTGCCCTTCGCCTAGTCTCAGAGCTGTCACTCGCCTGCGATTCGCTCAGAGACAATCTGGAGAACGAGGGCGTCTGGGCGCAGTCTTACCTGAGGGCTCTGAGTGTTAAGAGGGAGCTCGGAGAGCAGCTGAAGTCCCTCTGTGATGAAAAGCGTGTGGAGTCCTTAAAAAGCAAGCTTGTCTGTGTCTCTAAGAGGAGAGCCCGGCTGAAGAGGCTGAAGCTGGCAAGGATGGCGGAAGGACCTGCTGAGGCTTGGTTTGCCGAGAAAGAGGCAGAGATAGATAAGTGGAGGATGAAGCAGATTCAGGCAGTAGAGGAGAAGAAGCGGGTGAGTGGCATTGATACAATGTTACAACACTGCGCCATCTTTATTTGGCATGCACCTTACTAACTCTCTGAGATATATCCTAATCATAGCCGTCGTCGCTGTTTATCCCTGTGATATTGGCCAGGAGCAAGAGCTGAAGCTTGCAGCTGACTCTGTCCTCTGCGAAGTGCGGAAGAAGCAGGCAGATGTTAAGAGGATGCAAGACATCCTTAGGTCCCTCGAGAAACTCCGCAAACTTCGGAAGGAGGCAGCGTCCAGGAAAGGTAGTTATTAGTCAAAACTGATTGTCAAACGCATAAACATGCAATTCAAAAAGGTTGCAATAGATGCCTTTCTGCTTAAACTGATCTAAAGTAAATGATCTGCATGTTGTGTTTATGCTATATTATTCTGCTAAACTCCTGATTGATTTCATTTTTTTTAACCATGTTATTTTTTTAGGAGAAAGACAAATTGTCCCAAATAATTGTTTTGCATGTACATATGGTGGGTGTGCACACTTGTTTTTTTTCCCACGGTTCCGTCCCACTAAAATCATAGCTTATAATATAAAATATTATCGATAAATAAAATATGTAGCTTCAGAAATTAGGATGGTAACATATTGTGTTAAAATTTCAAAAATGTTTTACCTTCAATTGCGTAAAAACCTTGTTTGATGTTACAAAGCAGAACTTTGCGGAACTAAAGGAAGATATGTTCAGTTTTGTGTCGGACCGCTGAACAGTGACACTCTTAGCTGCGCATCCGCAAACTAGAAGGCTCCGGACCAGGCTAGCTCAAAGGCATATGTCGCTGCCTAGCCAGCATCTTTTCTAGTGGGATCTTAGGAACCCGCTTATACAGGCAGTTAGTCAGGTAAGCGGAAATTATTTTCTCTGTAAAGCACATTGTGTTGTCCTGGTATGAAATCTTCTTATCCCGGCTGCTCCCGTTAGGGTTATCATCTGCCTCCAATAGCATCTGTTTGCTCATCTTCCTCCGTTACACCAACCGCCTGCATGGCCTCCCTCACCACATCCATAAACCTTCTCTTTGGCCTTCCTCTTTTCCTCTTACCTGGCAGCTCCATCCTCAGAATCCTTCTCCCAATGTAACTCATCTCTCCCACACACGTGTCCAAACCGTCTCAATCTGGCCTCTCTCACTTTTTCACCAAACTGTCCAACCTGAGCTGTCCATCGAATGTACTTATTTATAATCTTGTCCATCCTTGTCACTCCCAATGAAAATCTCAACATCCTCAACTCTGCCACCTCCAGTTCAGCCACCTGCCTTTTTGTCAGTGCCACAGCCTCTAAACCGTACAACATAGCTGGTCTCACTACCGTCCTGTAGACCTTCCCCTTCACTCTTGCTGGAACCCTTCTGTCACAGATCACTGCGGACACTCTTCTCCACCCACTCCATCCTGCCTGTACTCTCTTCTTCACCTCTCTCCCGCGCACTCTGCTGCTTTGGATGGTCGACCCCAAGTACTTGAACTCATCCGCCTTCTCCACCTCCACTCCTTGCATTCTCAGCTTTTCGCCACCCTCCCTCCCATTCAGGCACATGTATTCTGTCTTACTCCTGCTGACTTTCATTCCTCTTATCTCTAATGCATGCCTCCACTTCTCCAGGCTCTCCTCAACCTGCTCCCTACTCTCGCTATTGATCACAATGTCATCTGTGAACAGATTTTATTTCACGGTTGGGATGAGTTTCTTCTGTGGTAACGCAGTGGCGCATAACCGTTCAAAATGTAAGACTTTCCAAGACGTTAAATCTGGGGCAAGAATGTGAAACCAACTTGATCTGCCAACCCTGCTGTCCACCACTCTTTGTGACTCAGAGAGCCCTGAAGCCCCGCCCACTGCTGCGTAGCATTAAGCTGACGCATGTTGGTTATTAATATTTCACGTGTCGCAGGTCCAAATTGCACGAAATCTGACGCTGCAAGTCCCTGGGTCCCCAGCAATACACAAGCCAAGTGGGAAGTAGATCGGATGAATGGTTGTCGAGATAATCAAAGGACATACATACATACCGTATTTCCTTAAATATAAACCGGTAGTCAAATAAAAACCGGGCCTCTAATAAATGCCGGGGGCTTGGTCTACACAAAAGCCTGCCTCAAATACAGACTGGCGTAAAACTGATCAGAGCTGCCCCACTGTCCCAGTGCGGAGCTCCGCTCTAAAATAAAGCAAGTAAAAACATGTTTTCATTGTAGATGTATTTAATTTACTCCATTTCCTACTACTTCATAGCAGATTGCTTCTTGGGGCAAATGCCTCGCTATGAGTGCTCTCGCTCTCCAGCACACCAAGCAGGGGCCTTCCAGGGGAACTCCGAAAACTGTAATTCCCCCATTGTCTACCACCACCAGTGCGACTTGCTACTAGCTCTCTCTTTTTTTCATGGCACCCAGACCGAAGTTTGATTTAAAATTCATACTAAAATATGATAAAATATATTTCTTTTTCTATTTTCATTCTTCCAATAGCCTTCTGCCTATGTGGTCTTCAGCAATGTTTAGACAGGCTGCAGTGTTGTTCTATAGGTGTAATGGCTTCTCCTTCTTTTCCTCCCATGCACACTATTCTTGTCTAGTGTTTGTCTGGCAAGAGAGTTCTGCAGATCTTTAGATCTTAGCCTGGGCTTCTTTGTTTCTCCTGGACTATAATAAGCCTTGAGTGATTTTTGTTGGATGACCACTCCTGGGGAAAGTGTATTTCCTCCATTTGTACACATTCTAACTGACAGTGGATTGGTCGAGGCCAAACTTTCATAACCTTTTCCAGCCTGATGAGTATTAACAACCCAAATCAGGATCTTCAGGTCCTTCTTTGATTAAGGCATGGTGTGCTTTCACAAATCTGTGTGATGAAGACCAGAGTTTGACAGAGAAAGAAAGACATTTGTTCTCTTTGTTCTCTTGATATGTTCTTTTTAAATATGGCATGGCCTCCATGTATTCAAACTGAGCGTGCGCCACAAAACCCAGCGATTCCTGCCACATTCATTACATTTATCTGAGCTAGAAAGAGTTGTTTCGGCAGATAAACAACAGATAGCATGGCAACCGTCGGTGAACACGTACACTTTTTGTCAAAAAGTGAGACCGTTTTTATGCTGAGTTTTATGAGGGAGCTAAATACAGTGAGATATTTGGATCAGCACAAGGACCTAAAACGGGGACATATTCCAGGAAGTGTCAGAAGATTGTAAGCTGGTGTTTTTACTGGATGCTAGAGCAAATACTTCCCGTCAATAACCCGACGATGCCACTCGCAATACTGTACGAACAGATTTTTCTTCTTCCATATCTTCCAAACAGATATAAACACCTTATGCCTTGGACACACTACACAACTTTCAAAGTTGGCAGATCGCTGTACAGTCACACTACACAACTTTCTGTCTTTTGATCGGGAATCTTGGAGTCGTTGTGGTTTCAAGCTACATGACTGATCGGCCACACATTACAAGATCTTTCACCAGGAAGAATCCTAGATGTGTCTGGTCTCCAAACTACATTTTGTCACGATCACACCTGAGAAGTGATATCGGAAACGCAACACGATACAGGATTATTTATTTTTTTATTCGATTCTTGATCACTGTAAAAAATATTAATAATAATAATAATAATAATAATAATAATAATAAAAGCAGAATTTGAATAAGAAATATATTAAAAACATTGAGAAGAAAAGTAAAATAGGTACAGTATGTTGTGTGTTTGTGGCTGCTGCTCCGCACACTCCGGTCTCGCCGTCTCTACCCCTTGACTCCTCCCCTTCTTCTCATTCTGTGTCTGCTCTCATTGACTGTAGCTTGTTGCGTCACTCCCGAGTCGAGCCCGACACGACTAGATATTAAACTTGCTTGATATCTCACCGGCATCTCCGAGCCATCGGCGAGCAGTCGGATCGCATCTTGAGTAGTCCACACCACACTCACACTGTCTCACTGTCACTCACAGGAGCACGCTATGATTTTCCTCCAAGCTGGGGTTTTGCTCAGTGATTTCTAGAAAACCTGGTGGCGAGTGGAAAATCGGGCCAAAATCACATAGTCTGAACTGCATAAAATGCATGACAGGTACTCCTCACTTAACCAGCTCTCCGACCAGTCTGTATTGTATTGTGCTGCGTACAATACCGCGGCGTCTCAGTGGTGCTAATGTATTGTCAATGAAGAAGTCTAACTATGAGAAATTTTGATGGGGACCTCCTGGAACCTCTTTGGGGGACCTATAGAGTTTTATCAAGATTATTTAAAATACTGGTTGTCACATGGAGTCCGTGGTCTGACTGAATTGCTTTACAGGCGGCAAACACTTGTTCTATCTGACATTACGAGACAGAATTTTCAATTAATACCTCAGTGTCTGCACGTCTTATGAAATCCAAAAATAAATATGTCCCCAGACCCCACATTGAGAACCACTGTATGACCACTCGAGCAGGTCATAGAAACATCTAGTGGATTGAATTATGTTCCACAGCACACTATTAAGTGCATATTAAGAAGAAGAAGATTCTTTATTTATCACATGGCACACACACCACAAAACATGCACTCATGCGGCGACAGCAACCAACACACACACATGCTTCAATGGTGGCCGGTGAAATGAGCTCTCTGCTTTTAAACCATCCTGGCCTGCCCTTCCTCTGGGGGGCAGCCAGGAGCAGTGGGCAGCATACAGTGACACGCCCGGGGACCAATTACAAGTGTCCATCGCTGGTCAGATGACGATGTTCTGCATGTTTTTGGTGGGGGTCCTTACTGATGTTACAAGGAGGAAACCCCATGTGAGCACAGGAAGAACATGCAAACTCCACTTAGTTAGGCCCCTTATCAGGAGATAACTCGCCGGAGCGCGGTGCCAACAGCGCCCCAGGCAGGAATCAAAGGACCTTCTTGCTGTAAGGCAGCAGTGCAATGCACTGTGTCACTGTAACCGCAGTATTAAAGGGCAACTTGCAGGTTGGCATACCAAGTGAATTCATGTGTGGGGAAATTATGTAGCAATTAGATTTAAGAATTACAGCTGGAATCATTTTTGTAATGCAGTTAGCCACACCCACCTTAAAATCGGACATTGCCCGCAAATTTGAACGTGACGTCACATAGGGCAGACAGGATGGATAGATTTAGATTTATTTCTGAGCTTCCTAATTGTAGAAATAAAAAAGGTCAACATCCGCTCCGTCCCACCGGGAGCGCAGATCTCCCATCTCTCGCGGTGATCTCTTCAAATTGACGGAGCTCTGTGCCAGGGCCACCTCCAAGAGTGACCCTTAGAAAAAGACAGGGTCTGTTTGTAGTTTATTTTAGATTTAGATGTATTTGTTTTTCTTTGATTCCTACTTAAACAGGAAAAAAAACCTTTGTCACACCCGTCTCTCCATTGTGCTCTTTAACTTTACCACGATGTCATTATTATGGGACTTTGTTTTCTTTAACTGGACTTTTTTTGTGTAAATACTCTTTGCTTCTAAATAAAACATCCTAAACACAGTACTTCACCATCCTAAATAGCTGTGAAACTGACTGACCTGCCAACCTGCCTAATAGGCTTTGTTTTTCACCCACTACAAGGTATCTTTCCCGACCGGGCATCGGAGCGAGTATTTGATGACCAGCTGGAGCGTCTGAGGGCCCTGATCCGTAAGAGGACGGGGGTCTATGGGGCAGAGGAGAACACGCTGCGGGTCATGCTGGAAGGGGAGCAGGAGGAGGAGAGGAAAAGAGACCTGGAGAGGCAGCAGAACAAGGAGCGCCAGAGACAGCTGCAGAGGAAACGGCAGATGGAGTCCATGCTGTTTGGGGGTGAGCACAACACTTGCTTTCTATGCTAACTGGCAAAAACGCTTCTGTACTCCCTTTTTTATCGACACTTTTAGCTGTTCGGGGCGGGGTTTAATTTCTCTTATCCTAGTACTGATATGATTATTTTACCCCTTTCCCACTGTGCAAAAAACCCAGTAACATCCGGCACTTGTCACTAGTGGGAAAATTAACAACTGGGTTTAAGTCCCGGGTCAAATTACCCTGCAATAGTCACAGGGTTCCATCGGCTCCAGCTCTGATGTAAACGGAGTGAGATGCCAAGCGTGTTGAAGTTCCGGACGTTGGTGCATAAATAGACACAAATATCCACGTATCATTTGATCATTTAATTTCCAATTTAGAATCCAAAGTCAGAATCAGAAATAATAATAATAATAATAATAATTATTATTATTATTATTATGACTTTTTTCCCCACATGGGGGACCATGAAACGTTCAGGTGGGGGGGACCTCGCACCTCGGGGAGTACAGCAGAGAACCCCACGCTCCCCGTCGGGCTCTGAACCACTCCATGACCACCCCAAGCCCATCTACGAACCGAAGGAGCGTCTCCACAGCCCGCTGCCGAAGGACCGGTGTGCAGTGTGCGCAGTATAGATATACGAAGGATCCGATTCTTTTTAACTGCTCTTTTGTGGGAAGAGGGGAAGGGAAGAAGTCTCACTGGGTGATCTCTTTTGTGGGAAGAGGGGAAGGGAAGAAGTCTCACTGGGTGATGAGCCAGGATTGTTTTTATGGTTGTTTGTTTAAGTTGCTGTCTCCTCTACTTTTGTTCCCCATCACACTGGAACCATGACACGCCCCTTTTCTGGTGTGTTCGTGACGTCAAACATGACACACTGGAAAAAAAACAATGGCATTTCTCCTGGCAATGTTTAAAGTGTTATTCTCCTATTTTAAGCTGGTTTACCCGCGTTTAAAAAAAACAAACAAAAAATTAAAACGGGTAAACCCACTAATTTTGGTGTCAAACGGTATTCGATTTAGAACTGTTAGAATTATTACATAATTGCCGGGTCACAATTGTTTAAGATGACTGATTTTGTACAATCATAACATTCTACAATCATATGTTTTCACCAAAATATTGATAGCAATAGATAGCTCCTCTGCAGCTGGTAGACGTAAAATGAAATTAACAAAAAAAAGGCACAGTTAATCCCCAATATTTGTTTCACAATTAATTGTCCACTAAAATTTAATGATCATGAAAGCCTAAGCATTCTTTCTTCGATACCTTTTTAACAGGTCACATGCTGCTTTACCATTAAAATCCCTTTGTAACAAAAATAAATTACCTTACAGAACAATTACTCCCACTGTCCATGTCCACGATCTTAAGTTTCATATCCGGCTCGACGAGAAACTATTTTTGTGATTTCAAAGTAAAACATTCCTATTTTGCTTTTCCCTAGATGAACTACCTGCAGATCCCCGCCAGCAGCCCTTTAGGGAATACTACACCCAAGCAGAGCGTTCCCTCCATGCGCTGGTACAGATAAGGTTTGTATTCTGCCCTTGCAGCGCTGTTAAATGCAACGTTTTTGCGCTCTTTGCGGTCATCGTACTGATGAGGTCATTTTGAGGTCATCATACTGATGAACGGACTCATACGGAGTTAAATAGCCATTTTTCAGATTAAGAGATGTTTCTGCTCTGAGTGGACTCCAGAGCTCTGAAATTAAAGCGGGTGTGGGTGGGGCAACAATAACAAATACTGAAATTTTTGAGACCAAAGTTTAAATAGGGAATAGTTCTTAGACTTCTTCTCCTGCTTCTCCTGCTGGTGATCTTTAGTGGTTGATTGAATTGTTTCTGAATTGGGAATGTTTCATTTGGGACCAAGCCATATCCATGTACTAGCTGAAACCAACCTGCTACCGCTGTTAACTGATGACACCACTTTCTATCCTGTCAGGAGCGAGTGGGATGCTTTCCTGGTGCCCGGGAATCACGGCGAGGGATCTGCAACTCCCCAGGGATGGGTTCTTCCCGAGGCTCCATCAGATAAGGCCTGGGCCTCGGCCCTGGCCCAAGACGACTCTCGCCTCTCCTGCATCTAAGCACAAAATACACAGATGTTTAACTGGTATGCTTGATCGTGAGCCATCAAGACCTTCTTCAGACTCATCCCGAACAGCTGTGCAACCCTTCGAGGGTCTCCAGGAGACCATGGCTGGTCAGATGACGGAGACAAAGTTTCCCGTGATGGGCCTTTTTGATTTTGTCCCCTTTGGCGCAAATTGCAGATGTATGAAGTTGACGCGCTCTCAACATGTCACGTCATTAATAAAAAGAAAAGCTAGGACAAGAAAAAGTTTGTTGGCTGGAGGAAAAATGATTTGATTAGATAAAGGTTTTCCCTTGTACCTCACACAGTGTCCTGACAATAAAGTGCAACGTGGCTTAAGTTGAATGACGCGTTGTGCGAACAAGGAGATCTCAAAATGGATCATGTGTTTATATTTGTGAAATCCTCTTTCATCTGTGCAATGGCAAAATTATATAAAATGATACAGTCAGACCACCGACTCCAGACAACCAGTAATTAAAATGATCTTGATAAATATTAAGCATCAATATAAAATAAATTATCCCAAACTTTTATTTCAGTCAATACAATTTAGTTTTGTTTTTTTCTTCCATTCATCAATTCATGCACATACTGTAATGTGCATGAAATGGTTTATGAATACATATTAATAACACAGTGGTTTTATTACAAACATTTAAACTAGTTAGTTCACTAGTTTAAATGTTAGTTTTTTAGAAAATGAAATCAATTCAACTAGTAAATGTAACAAAGTCAATTTTACTGTAACTACTTAAATTGCTACTTATCAGAAATTCTATTTTAATTAAAATGTCAGTTCTTAATGTCAGAAATGCAAATCTTAACATGAGGGTTTTTCCCTTCCTTTCCAACCTTTTCCTCATTCATGCCAATGAGAGGGGGAAGTTTATCTGCCCATAATGCCATTATCTGGTATCAGAAATTAAAACGTAGAAATTCAGTTGTATATAAAAGATTAAATTGTATCATGGTAAAATGCGTAATCTTGGTCTCGGAAATTTGTTTGATTTTAATAAATGTAATCGCTTTTTTTTATTTTATTTTGTATTTGATATCAAAATAGATTTTGCAGATTTTGTGATTTGGCTGATATCAAGATCTGAATATTTTGTATCAACAAATGTAATTTACAACTAATGTTCCTGAGATTAAGATCATAATTTCTTATGTCAAGAATGGAGAATTCAAGTGAATTTGACATCAAAGAAAGGGGATTAAAAGATTAAAGGGCCGGCCATGGAGGTTTATGTGATTGGATTAGTGGTACAGGTTGACTGATGCGTCATCGCGGTTTTGACCATTTCCAGCGGCACCAGTGAGGCTCTTAACACCCCACTAAAGCAGAGGACCAGAGCCACTGTGTGGGAATAAAAAGGGGGTAAGCTCGATTCTCCAAACCTATGGTAGTGATTCCTTGTGGGCAAAATAGAGGCCATGCAATGTTAGCTTGAATTGTGCTATCTATTTCCCGTGGAATTATTTGAAAAAGAAAAGTGTGATTTTAAAGTTACTGATGTCAATTTATTTAGATGTTAAAGTTTGGCATCCAGTGAGACATTCATTGGATGCTACAATACTTATAATAATGTTGTGTTTGGAGTTACTATAAGTATTACGTATTGCATTTTCTCGTTTAATGTGATAATCTGTAAAAATATTTTGTTCTAAACAAATCCCATATTTTAGTTTATATTTCTTTAGCCAACACATTTATTTGTTTTATTTTTAAGAAAAAGTCATTTAAAGCATTTGCGTTATGCATGTGCTCTTCTGTAGGCTGTTTCCATTGCTGTGGTGGGGCGAAAGGCATCGCATAGCTATTTGTTGTCAACAAACTATCGATATGGATGGACATCCATGAAAAAGAACGTCAACCTCAGATTGAAAAATTCCCCGCTGCGTCAAATAATCCCACCCCCCCAAAAAAAACATTTATCCATCCAGAAAGAATGGAGAAAAGAAAGTGAACATCTTGGAGCGAAGAAAAGGGCCAACCCGGATGTTTGGGAAAAAAAAATGCTGCAGTTTCCAACTGAATTCTAGGACAGGATTATTTCACTTTAATATGAACATACCCCTGTCGCCATATATGTTTAAAAAAAAAAGTCAAAAACATGTATTCTAGGCTGCCTGTAGCATATTTAAAACACCTCTAATGAGCTTATCATACTGGTCATAAGTAGAGGACCATCTGGCTTTTCCCAGCCGAATTGCCTGCTATTGTCATTCACTTGGCCTGGCTGTTGGGGGAGCAACATTACCACGCATCTAGTAGGCGCTCCCACAGTCAGCTGTTTATTCAGATTTCCCTTCTGTCCTCTTTTCGGAGTAGAGGGATTACTGGAAATTATATCACATTACATGGCATCATATCGCGCAGTGGATGGTCTTGTCCAAAACGACTGATTACAATGCACCATTCGTCGTTAGTAGTCCAACCAACTGAGTATGAGCACTGAGATGGGACATGTGGTTCTCAGTGATCCAGAGCTCAAGAGGTTAAGGTGGATAGTGGGTGTGGGCATATTGGAGTGGGATGCTTTCCAGGGACCAGGAAAGCACCCCCCACCCCATCTCTGTCGGCTGTTTTGCCACACTGCTAGCCAAACAGCCAGCGAGTAAAGAACACACCATCGCCCAATTTCTAAACAAACACGGCACTCTAATCCTAATCCCACCCTCCGCACCATTGCCTGTCACAATCATCTGATATAGACTGGACGAATGCGTGGTGAAAGGATTTCTGTGAACCAAACCGCACCACATCTATTTTAGGCAGGTGTCCACTTTATGTCTATTTACGTATATGTCTGTCTGTGTATCTACACTATTAGTCTGACTGTCTGATTTTCTTTCTGATGCTACTTTAACACCTGAGCTCCCGCCCTTAATAAAACATTGTCTTATCTATTTTCTTTATCTTATCTATTTTCTGTGTTTTTCCTGTTTATGTCTGTTCCTCGAAGCTGTACAATGAGCAGTCTGGAGGGGGTCCCTGTGAAGATGCCCCGGGGTGTTTTGCAGGAGGCTAAGGAAGGAGCAGGCCTTGTCACAGCCCTGGAGATACGAGTTCCTGACTACCTTGCAATGCTGCGAGACACAGAGGTGATGTGTGTCCTTTTCCCTAAGTTAAACAAGTTAGTTTGTCACATGTAAACTACATTCAAGATTCAAGATTCAAGAGGCTTATTCGTCACATACATATACATACATTTGTACATATATGCAGTGAAATGTAATACATTCAAAAGATGCTTGATGATCACAACTTAGTGGGACTCTGGGATGATGTTGACCTTTAAAATGGCAAAATGATGGGATGTAGAAAAACTGAGTCTGTTCCTCATCTGGAGGGGGAAATACTATTTGGAAATAGAAACAGAGCTTTGCTGTCCTTTTTTGCTGTCCATTTTTTTTTTTTTGCTACACTGCAATAGTAAGATAAATGCTCTCTGACAGTCTTCACCCAGGAATAGTGCAATTCAATCTCTTGCCAAGTTTCTTCCAAACGGTATTATATATTTTTTCCAAATCAGTGATCTCAAGTCGCAGACACTTGACAATTTTGCCTCATATGGTCACGCCGAAGGAGCAAGCGGTTTTAAGGAAGTCTGTTTAATATGCTCCTGCTACACAAACTTGAAAATGAGCAGCTCAGCGTCAAACAAGAGCGGCACAGGAAACGGTAGAGGAATATAAGGCAAAAGTATTTGAGAAAAACAAACAATGGCTTCTCAGAAACACTATGTCGTCATATAGTGCACAATGCATTGTGGGATACGCTTGCCAGCATAGTTATCAATGTAAGCAAACTATTATATTTCACCGAATGTAGTAGGTCATCCTGGGACTTTCCGCATATTATTTGAACATTACTATGCTTTGTGACATACTAAAAACGTTCATATACCTATGTGGCTTACTAAATAGTGTGCTAGTACGCCATTTTGCACTCTGATTCAGGTAGTTTTGTGATATGAACCGGCCTTTTCTTCTATGTGTGCAGTATGAGTTTAGTCTGGAGAATTGGGTGCTCACTGGGCTCCAGGGCGGGTATCCTTGCCAGCCCAGGGCTTTCACTCCACGCTCTCCCTCTGAGGTACTGCCGTCCTGCCCGCCCTACTGGCTGATGTTCAGCAGCCCACAGCAGAGCCGCCTGGCCAGCCGGCACAGCTCTGACTTCTGGGAGCCCAACCCCCGCCAGCGCTCCCGCAGCCTCAACCCTGCTGTCCTGCGTGCCGCCGCCAAGTTCACCGTCTCTGACTCGGAAGACGAACCTGAGGTGGTTTGTGCGGCGGAGGCCGATGCCTCTTCACCAGCTCGCCTGTCGGTGCACTCGCCACTTCAGAGGAAAGTGCCAATTGCCTTCACACCCAACCTGTTGAACCCCCCTGCCTGTCTGAGCGGCCCCCAAGACGACTGTTCTCGAGGCCCAAGGGCTCCCACCTCTTTCACGCACAGGCCACTGAATGCCAGGGCCAATACGGTCGACAGGGTCTCTGACGTCAACATCCAGCACTGCAAGCCCACAAACCAGGTAAAGGACAAAGGCTTGCATCAGTGTGGTTTTACGCCTGGGTCTGAAATCTCCGTTGCTCAAAGCCGCATTAGGTGACATTTCTGCTAATTCAATTGAATCAGAGGTCTACAGGTAATGTGAAGGATTGCTTTATATCGCTAATCACTAACCGGCTTTTGTCACCCTGCTATAAAACCGTGGCAAGAACACAAATATGTACTGAGTTCATCCAAGGACCAAACTGCGCCTATCGGTCACTGTTGGTAGACCTAAAATATTTCAGCAAGAGAGAAAGGGGGTGGGGGTCATTTCCTTGGATTTTCACTTAATGCAGCATCAATTGACACAATTTAGGAAGAATTTCAAAGGTATCTTAAACCCTTTAAAACATACTTAACCTTGTACCTTCACTCCAAATGCCCTATCTTCTGGTCTGTTTCTGTCATGTTTACAGCCTGAAGCCCAGAGCACTGTCACGCTAGTGGTTCAGGGGGACTCACCGTGCTATAATAACTAGATGCACGCTGTGGCGGGTTGGCCACGGAGTGAACAGAATGGGTGAGGCAACTGTCTGAGACAAAGCAAAGGCTTGTGGGCTAAATGTAAAACATAATATATACAGACAGCCTTCTCGCTTGCTCTCTCTCTCTCTCTCTCTCTCTCTCTCTCTCTCTCTCTCTCCCTCTGGGGAAAAGCCTGTGCCGGTATTTTCAGACCGCGGCTTAACCATGGCCCTCGGTCTTCCACACACGCTTAGGCGTCTGAAAAGTTTGTGAAATTATTGAAATGTGCTGAAAGTTCTTTTCCCATTTTGAGCTTTTTTTTTTCTTTAATAACTGACTGTAATTCCACAATAGCTATTTGGAATATTGTTTTCAAACAAATGTTTTTTTCATCTCAGCTTGAGCAGCAGAGGAAATCTGTTCTGATTGATCAGAGCTGTGTTTTTTTTTCCAAGCTTGCACTTCGAAAATGTTTGGAGGGATCTGCGCTCTAAAAATAGCCAGCGTAAAGTCTGGCCCTGGGATCAGACCAAGTTATTAGAAGTTCAGCAGGATTAGCGAGAGCGAACACTCTGAAATTGTCTTTCTCGGTACAGCGGTATCTCAAGGTCAATCCCAAACAGTTAAGGGTGTGAGTTGATCCTAGGGTATAGGATCGGCGTTGAGTGAGTGTTGAGGAGGGTATTGGGGGGTTAAAGATAAATGGGGGAACAGATGTGAAACAGAGCGCCGAGTCTAACTGTCACAGCATAGGGAGAAAAAGAAGAAGAAGACCCCCTCTCTCACTTGCTAACCACTCTCTTGCCCTGCCAAGGCTCCCGGCCCATTTTGCCACTCTCTAGGCATTCCCCCTGTTGCCTCGCAACCCCTGGGTTCCTGCGGCCTGGCTCCAGACTCGTCAGTAGAGCTGCTGTCAGCCCTGAGCCCAGAGGAGAGGGAGCTGCTGGGGGCCATCACCGAACAAGGGTACCCTCTCCGGACCGCTTTCATCGCCCTGCAGAAGACGGGCCAGCAAACCCCCGACCTGGTTGGTCTGGTATACACGCGATATTGTTGCCCCGGAAGCACCCTGTCTCCAGTCTATTTTTTAGAGGGTGGTGGGGTTGATCCAGCGCCAACCAAAGCAACCAGAGAGATCTTAATTTGTCCATCCTCCACCCCCTCCCACCCCCCAAAAAATGCCTGGCGGGAATATGCTGAAAGCTAAACCCAGAAAGTTAATGTTGTTTGCCATTGAGACGTTTTTTGGTGGAGCGTGTCCGGTGCTGAGAAAATAAAGCGATAAAAAAACGAATCGCCCCCTCAATATTCTAAAAAAGGCCACGAATCATGAGATGCTTTGGTTTTCTCACGCCGTGTGCTTCAACCTCAGGCCTCACTGGGGATTCACAGGCCAGGACACAGGGTCCTAGATTAGAAACAGGGTCGAGGACGGTGGGGAAACAAAACCAAAACAGAATGATACATTTAGGAAGATTCTTCAGTGCAGCGCTGTTGAGCAAGAGAGAAAGGAAATTACATATTAGTCCCCCCCAAAAAAATTGTGTAGTATTTGTGTATCGTTATTACAGTAGCAGAGATCTGCACGCGATCCTGGTCACTGTACATATGCTCAGCTGTCCCTGTCTCGTCAGCGGTCTAAATGTTTAATGGTTTTAGCAAGTCTGTAGTTGAGATACAGCAGCTGGGCTACCAACTTATATATGGTGGTAGGTATAAGCTCATTACCCACTTAATTACACTGGGTAGTCTCTCCCTACATCCAAAGTCACGATTCTCTCACACACACATATCACATTTCAGCCTGTCCTGATCCCAGATTGCATTTTGCATTGCAATGGGGCAACCGTTTGTGTTAATGTTAACATTAACATTATCTCCTTTTAAAGCTCATGTTATAGTTAGACAGTCTTAATATGATTAACCAAAAGTGAAAGGTTCAATCCATTTCACTGTATTTTTCATCCGTTTCACTATATTTTTGTTTTTATGTCAACAATTATTTTATTACTTTATATTCTGCAAATTTTCAGGTAATCTTCTCATCCTTATTTAGACTCCAAAATTGCGTGTCACGTTTTGAATTGTATTTAATTACTTAATTAATGTCATTGTGTATATATATCCCCAATATATGTGTTTATGTATAATACTGAAAGAACTGAAAGATGTTTACATAATAATATTCAGTCATCGCTAAGCCCCCTGTAAAGAATAGGTTCACCCTTTCTCAATCCAGGACTTAAATATTAATCAGTTTTTCTTTTTTTATTATATTTACTTCCTTATTTGCACTTCAAGAAATCACCTCTTTCGACCACATCCGCGCTACTAATGCAAGAGACTAGAAATGGGAAGTTGCACCGTATCCTACTGGCAACCTATTGTAGCAAGTGTTATGCTTTGGACATACTGCGAAAATTACAAAAACACACAAAATAAATATTAATATTTTGACGTAAAGAGGCATTGATGTTATCGATCATATAGTGCAGTTTACAGCTCTCTAAAAAGGCCTGGTTTGAAAAGAGGGAACCCGTAGTTTTAACTGTCTTCTAAGTCATCATTCAGTGCAATTATGGCACCGTATTATGTAGTGAATACCTCACTCTGAATAGCTAGCTGAATATGTCATGTGAATATGAAATATGATTTTATTTGCCCACTTTCATGCTGTGTTGCAGATCTTGAGTTACCTGGTGGCGTGCCGCAATCTGTGTGAGCGAGGTTATGATGAAGACCAAGTCGAGGAGGCACTGGAAATGTTCCAAAACTGTGAGACAAAGGTGAACAAAGCTCTTTTTTTTTCTCACCAGGAAGTGTCGCTCTACCAACAATCTTCATGTGGTGTGGGGGTGTTGTAATTGGCCCAGGTTCAGGGTGGCTGTACGGCTGTTGCTTGCTAGAGCAATCAACGAGCAACAGGTGCTGTAAAACCCCCCATCTCCACATACACACAGGAGAGGAGCCCTTGTCACGTCATGTTTTCCATCTGCTCTGGGCTTGTTCAACCTCGTCCACTCATGACAATAAAACTGGTACTTTTCAACCCCATCGCCTTTGTCTCTGTGTCAGAGGGCCCTGAAAACGCCACTCGGGTGGTGTGTGGCAGGCGGAACTGCCACACTGCCGAAAGCCCGAGAGTCCAAACGGAATATAATGCATAAATATCTACACTGCAAGTGTAGTAAGTTAATTGAAGCCATTGAAAGATTGTTTTAGTCAATCCCCAAAAGTGGGGCGTTACTTATAAAAGTGGCCATGGTAGTAACAGTCTTCAGTACTATTACCACTGTAAATTGTACTTTTACTTGTACTGTGCTTTGACAATATTGGGGTCAGTAGTTAGCATAGTGCTATAGCTGTATTTTGATTTCTCAGAGACCCCTTTTATTTAGCGAGTAGACTGAAAATCATAACATCTTGGGGAAAAAAAGAAGTAATAATTGCATCCTGTGTTTGTTTTGCACAGGCTGAGGAATTCCTCCATCTTCTCGGCCAGTTCAACGAGATGGGATTCCAGCAGAGCGCCATCAAGGAGGTCCTGCTGGTCCATGAGAACCACCGCGAACGGGCTTTGGAGGAGCTGATGATGCGCATGACTTGACACACACAAAATCTAAAATGGCGTACAATATATTAGTCTTTCATGTTATTAAACGGAAGGAAATTATGTTTCTTGGGTTTGCGATGGTTTTGGAAACAGACGATGGCCTTTGTTAAGGAGGAGCACATTGATTTTTCTCTCAGTTTTTTGTTTTTTTTGTTTCAAATCAAATTCTTGATTTGACCTAAGTATGATTTATTGGTATAACATGTCTAATAAGGTTTTAATGTGTGGTTTATTTTTTACTGAAATTTGGAAATAGCTTATTTGTGGGGTTTTGTATTTGAATTTGCCAGTTATTTTCCAATTAATAAGAATAAATCAAAACTCCCGACAAATGAAATGCTCCTTTTCATTTTTCAGCAAAGGTGCTTTAAAGCAACATAAAATGATGTTAACAGTAAACCAATTCATTAATATTGTCTCAACCCTAATATTGTTACAGTCTTTTTACATCAGACGAGGCCCACTGGGAGAGACACCTCATTTTCAAGAGGGATGTGAGTACACACAAATAATCATAAAACAAATGACAAAAATATAAAACCACAGAAAGTATGAAGGTACTAAGCCATGCCCCCAACTGCATTTTTTGAATGAAATAATTTAGACCATGATTTACCTTAGTACAAGAACAAATTAAATCAGCGCCACCATTATAATATCAATATTCTATTATGTAGTGGATACCTCACTCTGAATAGCTAGCTGAATATGTCATGTGAATATGAAATATGAATATGAATATGAATATGAAATGTAAAGTTTATAAGTACTTTCCATCAAAGCTGTGTCTACGACGAGACATGGCCATGCTAGTGCCTTGTGTCTACAGCTATGTAACTAGCATGCAGCCTCAGCTACAGGGAGACATTTAACATATTAAGGCTTAAAACGTTTGGCCTGGACTGCATTTCAGTACAATGAGAAGCTGCAGCAGAGATTCAAGAGAGTTTCTCAGTTGTGCTACGAACAGTTCTAAATGATAGGAACCAGCATTTTTATAAGGCAGAGGTTGTAAGAAAGATGAAGCTATCGTAGGCAACACCCAACCAAACAGGCAGATCTGGAAAACAATTTTTTTTTACACATTTTCAACGTTTTCAAAGCACTGCACGGAGGATCTCGGACCGTCAAGAAAGTCATTTAAGTCCTGGCGAGTGGGGGCTGTGAGCTTGGAATTCCTGGCCAATGACGTGGCAGTCTTCGGCAGCCTCATCAGAAACGTATGCATGGACCCGATTCTCCCAAAGCCCTTCATCTCCCGCTTGGTTTTCCACCCGCGGTCCTCAATGGTGTACTCTGTGGTCACCATTCGGTTGAGGGTGAACACAGAGTCCCCTCTCACCACGGCAGTGAACAGCGAGCCCTTGCTGTTGCCGTACTGGCCCGGCATGGCTGTCCACTGTCCTGAGGTCAGGCTGTAGCGTTCCATCACACACAGCAAGAAGTCGTCGCTGGGCCCATTGCGCATCACATACAGATTGTCCCTGTGTGCCATCATGCAGAGGCCATAGCTGTGTTGGCGTACAAGTGTAGTGACCAGGACCCACTGGTCTTTCTCCGGCACGTACTCATGGATTTCCGTTGCCCCTTTCGCCCTCCAGAGGCAGATAAAGATCCGGCTCATGGTTTTAGCAGAGGCAACGGAGGCCGCGGGGTAAGGCAGGTGGGAGGCAAAATTCCAGGTTTTAAGTGACGGCCTGTACTTCTCCATGGATGACATGGTTTTCCTGTCGTACTCCCCTCCTACGGCGTAGAGGCAACCTTCGTGGCCTATGAGGGTGGAATTATAGCGCGGTTGCCGCGGACCAGGCACCGTGGACCAGGCATTGGTCGCGGGGTCGTAGCAGAAACCAGAGTCCACCACCTTCTTGCTCATATCGTGGACCCCGCCGATGATGTAAAGTTTATTGTCGAGCTCTGCCACCCCTGCCATGGTGGTGCTGGCGCTCATCGGCAGGTGAGTTAGGACTTTCCACTCCATGGCCTCCTCATCCAAATAGCACACTGTCCTTTGGAAATTCTGGAGCATGGCAACAGATGGCGAATGACTACAAACAGCCATGTAGGAACTTGGAATAAGCGACTCGATGTATTCCACCAGCTGGCCAGGCCAGGCTTGGACATCTCTCCGCAGGTCGGGGTACATATCCCTGATGAACAGGGCAGAACTGTGGGAGAGTTCCAACACGCCATAGGCGGAGGCCGTGTGGTACATCAGCAAGCAGTTCTCAGAGTCGACAATGTCCGCCAGGTGCTTGGCAAGAGCGCGGACCTGGAGGAAGGCGGCGCACTCGACAGCCTGTTGGATCTCATCGCTGCAGAGCATGGGGCGCTCACCGCGAAGGACCTCAAGCATCAGCGCAAAGCCCGCAGAGCCGAGGCAGCTCAAACGGACCTCCCTCTGCCCACACTCCCTCATCCCCGAGCGGAAGAGTGCCCTGAAGTACTCACAGTGCTGGGCAAGTAGGGCTTTGTTCGCAGCGAAAACGCTATCATCCACGCTCACCGTCAGCGTGTCCTCTGTAGAGTCCAGTGTGCACAGCTGCGGCTGCCGCTGCCAGTCGTCGCTCTCCGTGGAGGGTCGGCCCAGGCCCCCGCAGCTGTTTTCCTCCATCATCTCACCTGCTCCAGGGCTCTTCCTCCAAGCACATCTGTGGATGGTATACAAAAATTGCACTGTGAGAACCAGCATCAATCTTCTAATCAAATGATGTCACACGTTTCAGCAGCAGAGCAAGATAGGGTGCATGGATTGAATACTCCGCAAGGAGGACAGATACACTGTACAACCCCGACGCAGTTTGTGCATGGTTGTATGGTTTGACATCCACTAGAATAGATATGTCTATACTTAGAAAGCAGACGTGTGCCACACTTGTACAGTGTGATGAGCTGCTGAAAGGGGAGCCTGGAAAGGATGAATGTATGTACGTGTGTGTGTGTGTGTGTGTGTATGTGTACACTTGCCTATTGAGTTTTCCAGATGAGATAATAATACCAGTATTTGTCCTTGATAGTGGAAAAAGTTGAGCTTTAACAATAGGTTGGATGCGCCCCGCCCCTCCCCTCCCCTTCCCGGGATCACATGTTTTTATCTGCCAAGCTCATTCTGACTTTTTATATATAAGTATAGGGCAGGCAGCTGCTTGGTTTGCAGGTTGTTTGTTCTTTGATTGTGTTTGTAACATTATTGTTGTGTATGTAAAATGTGCTTTTATCTTGGTCGAAAAATGGCAGGGCAAATAACTTGATTGTTTTCTGGAAATAAAAAATCTGCACTTCATGCCACCTTATTTCCTGTCCAGTACACTGACCTCATCATTGCCTGGTTAGGTTAATGGTTTGGGCTTTGGTAAGACCAATGCCAGTAACATTGTAAAGATAATACTTTACCACAATAACAAAAAAAAAAAAAAATCATATGTGCTACAGCTTTAAAACCAACAAAGGGAAGGTTGCTTTTCAGCTGCCATTGGATTTACATAATACAGAGCATGTGCCGAAAGAAAATGTTTCCCCTTAAACGGCAATGGTCAGTCACTCGTTCCCATGGAGGAGGCTGTCTTTTTAAGCAGAAGCGTCTCTGCCAACCGTTCCAGCCAACTTTCTCCCTCTACAAGTCGAGCATTGGGGGCAAACTTCAACACTATTCGCAGGTTAAAGGGCACTGTTTTTGCAACGTTTCCAATGAGCGTTTCTTCCGAGCCGCTTCCACGTCGTAGCCTGTGTAGATAAACCGGACGGGCTGGATTTTCACTCCGAACTCAAGTGAGAAATTAAAAATCTTATTATGAATATTGTAGTAAATATTTCTTTTCAGTAAATGCTTTCATTCATTTCAATTAGCCATTACAGGAATTGGAATGATCTTTTTATTATTATTATTATTATTATTATTATAATTATTATTTGTTAATTCGTTTATTTCTTTATTTGTTTGTTTGTTTATTTATTTGTTTGTTTGCTTGTTTGTTTAATTATTTAATTAAAAAAAAAAATTATTATTATTATTATTATTATTGTTGTTGTTGTTGAGTTTTTCTTCTACGCTGTTCGGGGTGTAATGTTGATCAAATTGTCATTATATGAATCGGAAGGAAGCTAAATATATATTTTTTTTATCATGATAAATATATATATATTTTTGCTTCAACTAGTTTTTTCCAGGATGTTCGGAAAAGTAAAGACTTTCGCTGCAGTTCCTGAGAGGGGCCAGGCTGAGTGCAATCTGGCCGTTCTCGGTGTCATGGGCTCCGGGAAATCAGGTTTGTCCATATCTTTATGGAGCCGCAGTTTGACATTTATTTAATCTATGATTTATTCATGTTTCCCATTTTACAATATGAACGAAGTTAAGTCAAATAAAAAAAGTTAGTTAGATGGACTTAACGTGATTGATTACATATTTGCAACAATTTACGATGCTCCCAGGACTGTTGGGCAGGGCCTCTTATAGTTTGTATTTTCAGGGTTTTTGTTATTCTTTATAGCAAAAGCCCCGTGAAACTATGTTTGCTGTGTAAAATGGGAATATAAAGGCAATGTTTATGTGATGGTATGTTCTCAGGCCCTTATTGTGACCCCCACATCCTCCTCCCTGCACTATAATAATAATAATAGTAATAATAATAATAATAATAATAATAATTATAAAAACATAACATTGGAATCTTGATTGATTGTAATTTGACAAAATCTAAACAAAAATATGTTTTGATGAAACTGAACCATTTTTTGTTTTTTGTTGATCCATCATTTTTTCAGTGCTCACAGACATTACTAAATACCGTAATAACAGGATGATTTCCCATTTTTTTATAGCCTTGACCGTCAAGTTTTTGACCAAGCGCTTTATCAGTGAATATGATCCCAATCTGGGTGAGTGTGTTTTTCGTGTGTTTTATTAATTTTTTTTCTATTTAAATTTCTCACCAGATCTTTGATAGTTTTATGAATATGGTATTAAAAACCTGCTTCTCTGCCCTTCATGCCATCTGTAGAGGATATCTATTCATCGGAGGAGATGGTTGATCAACAGCCAGTTTTGGTGAAAGTTATGGACACTGCAGACCAGGTACGACTATTCAGACATTGAATTCTGTCATATTTATTGTTTTTTAGAAATACCATTTATGCCCCATCGTGTCTGTATAAAGCAATTTCCTTACCACACAAACAGGCACACAAAAGCCAGTACCAGTTTAAGCACTCTTGGAAGTTTAAAGTGGTAATCTGTAAGATTGCCTGTTTTGGGTAGTATAAGAATTCCATTTGAAAGTGCAAATAAGTTTTCAAACTCCAGGTTTACCCTTATCTTCCATCTGTAAATGTGACATAGATAGAAAAACACTTTAAGAATACATGGCGTGTTTAATTAAAATATTTCCCATTGAAAATCAATACTTGCACATCTGAGTTAAAAGAGTATTTATTGTCATGTTCTCTCCAGTAAGTGTCTTCATTCTGTACTTTAGTTAACAAAATAAAATCAATGCAATTTGACAGTAATAACATAGAAATGTATTTAGTCACAGAATGGATATGAAACATAAGAGACTCAAACATCTGGAAGTGTATGAATATTACGTGCACTGTTAACCATGATCCATAAACATCAAATTAATTCTTTTTGCGAGCATTGTCAGAAACACGGATCTCAACATTGGGTAACACTTCACCATTGTGTGTGTGTGTGTGTGTGTGTGTGTGTGTGTGTGTGTGTGTGTGTGTGTGTGTGTGTGTGTGTGTGTGTGTGTGTGTGTGTGTGTGTGTGTGTGTGTTGCATTAAAATGAAGGTGCATTAAAGTGAAGCGATAGTTTTCAATACACTTGATCTTACAATTTCTGACAAAAAAAACCTCTTTACGCAACAGGAAACAGGAGCGTGTTAAGAATGGTTTGAATAGTTCAACGACATAACAGCTCCAAAGACTGTTTCCAAACACATTGCACGCTGGCGACATCTGCTGGACAAATCCAAATCCATTGTCATTGCATGTCAATCCATGTTATATTGATCATTTTCATTATGTAATTTGCGTATAAAGTGTGTGTGACATATATAAGAAAGAATTGACATTCTCATACCACCATTCATTTGTGTATAAAATAAACTTAATTTACATGTAAAATAACAAATAAATCTGTGTATAACATTTGTGTTTGGTATGGCAATGGACCTTACACAACAGACGTTGGTCTCTCTCAATATCAATACAAGATCTCTCTCTCTCTCTCTCTCTCTCTCTCTCTCTCTCGCTATCTCCTACCAGAAAACCTGCAAAATTTGCCCATTTTCGTATGCGTTTTTTGTAACTATTTTTGCTTTATTTCACTGACTGTGAATCAGCCAAACTTGGTTGAATTAGTTTGTTAGTATGAGCCTAACTTATGAGACTGATTTGGGATCAGTCGTTGCAATATATTTTGACACGGTTTTTACTTTGGGGTCGACCACCTTGGCCCATGTATGGTCCGGTGACGGATAAGGAGAAGTTTTTTTTCCTGTGCTTGTCTGACAACAGGACGGCCCTGCAAACAGTGAGCGCTACCTGTCCTGGGCTAGTGCCTTTCTGGTGGTCTACAGCATAGACAGCAGACGGAGCTTTGAGGGCTGCCGGTGGTACCTGGAGATGGTCATCCGCCACAACAAATCTCTGCACCCGGAGACTCCCGTTGTACTGCTTGGAAACAAACTTGACATGGAAAGATATCGGTTTGTGCCAGTGTCGATTTCATAAAACAAGTTACAGTGCATCATATTGAGGAAATTGTGAAAAATTTCACAATTCAAATAATTACTGTCAGTCTCAACAATGCTTATCAATAATTGATAACCTGCATTGTACTGAGGAGTCCTTTTTTGATATACTAGGATTGCAATTGTCCTCTATGTAGTGTCGCATGACCAACTGGATGAATGGGAGTTTGTGAACTTATATCCAAGAAAGGAACATGTCAAATGTTCTACAAAACTCCCAAAGTGCTTCAAATCATGCACCCATTGGAGAGGTCTGTACGAAATCCCCTCAAGAATGGGCTGGTTACTACATAATTCCTGGCCTCAACCCCCCCTATTGTACCTCATCAAATTTCATAGGTATATCTTTGAAGAATAGGTTTGGCATTTTTCAGTCTGTAGCAGATGCTGGACAGACTCAGAGCCCAGCGAGAAGCGTGGGGGATCTTCGCTGTGCTCCCCACGGTCCGATCCCCACACTCCCAACATGTAATGGTCCCCCATGCGGAAAAAAGTCCATAACTTTTCGGATTCTAAATGGGATATGAAATGATGGAATGATACACTTATTCGCCAGCGTCTGGAATTTGACCGCGCGTTGCATCGAGCAGGTAAAGGCCAAAACTAGCGGGTTGACCCGGATGTCCTGTTCACATCATAGCCGATCAGAGGTGGAGCCGATTATAACCCAGATCTATTGCTGGGTCATTTCACCCGGGACTAAAACCCGGGTTATTCCAAAAGAGTCAATGAAACCCGATAAATCTTGTAAAAATGAATGGTGTGCGACCACTTTTTCCCAGTATAACGTATTTAATATACGACTGTACAATATTGCGTGCTTGCCATTTTCTAATAGGAGATAGGATATGTTGTTCAAGGTTTTTTCCGTCTGCGCCTGGCTGTTTGCTTTTATACTTAAACAGATTTTGTGTATCGCGTTATGCGTCCACTCAGGGGCAGTGTTGCATTTAGTGAACCAGAAATCTAGAAATCCAGGGTTTTTTTCCTCCAAAACTTTATTTGAAAACTTTAGACCCCAAAAATATGTATATGCAAAGAAATCCACTTCCGAACCTCATCCCCAAGTCTCGCTTCTATCTGCTACATTTTATTTAACATTTCAAACCCGCCTCCCGACAGGAAGTCAGACTACAGGAGGGTAAAGGTTGCACCCTGAGCCTAGCTATTTAACATTCTTTTTTAACTCTTTCCCAGACGGGTGAGCAAATCGGACGGCTCGGCCCTCGCCGCTCGCTTCGGCTGCCTGTTCTACGAGGTGTCCGCCTGCATGGATTTCCTCTCCGTCCAGCGCGTCTTCCACGAGGCGGTGAGGGAGGCGAGGAGGGAGGCGGAGCGGTGTCTGCCGCTGAGTCCCCTGTACGCCAGCGAGGACAGGTCCCCGGTCGGCCTGTCGCCGGCTCCCCAGTTCACCACGCCCTGCCTCAAGGAGCTGCCCACCCCAGCCACCGCCAAGCTGGTCACAATCAAGTCGTCCAGGGCACAGAGCAAGCGCCGGGCCCCCACACTCACACTGCTCAAGGGCTTCAAGATCTTCTGATTGCCGGGGCATTCTGTGAAATGGGGGAGGGACATAAAACCGGGACGGAAATCTTTTGACTTGTATTTTCAAGTGGAATGGATGTTTTGCGCAGTTTAGCATTCACAACATTAACACTTGCAGCCGACACTCTTCCAAAGCAGTTATAAAAAATGCATCGTGTTGGAAGGTGTAATTTCTACACACATTAAGATTAACATTAAGAGTGGTTTTGCATGTTTCAACCTGTTTGCACAATAGTTATTCATTTATTTTCAGGGTTTCCTACTTCCTTATGTATCTAACATGCGCTAAAGGAATAACGCACAAAACCTAATCAGGCGTTATGTCTTGTTACACTGACACTGATAAATACATACACAAATGTATGAAATTTTTTCTTTTATTTGTAAAAACTTGGCATACATCCTCAATTTATTTTTCTTTCTTTTTTTTGTGATTTTATCTGTGTTTTTTACTATTTGTAGTGAACTTCATGCTTCTGACTGGTCTACGATATTATTGTGTTTTGCCAATCACTGAACTAACTGTGAAGACGAAATCACTCCGAAAATGGCCACTAGGGGCAGTCAAAGCTTAGTAAGTGCCCAGCTTAACAACTAACTTAGAAAATGATCTTGCAAGGGGCGTCATCTTTGATATAAATGTGCTCTTTGTACTGTTTCTGTGTTGTTTGGCGACCCTTTTTTTTGGGGGGGGGGGTTGAATTCTGAAGGAATTATTTTTGTTGGTGGAACTGAATGAATGACCAAACCGAATTTGTCGTCTCAAAGATACATAGTGAAAAGCCTGGTTTGTAGATTTTTTTTTCATGTATCGCACTCAAGGTTGTCCTTTTGTACCGTGGGGATTATCTTTGCCACTCATGTCAATGACCTTATCGCAGCCGTGCACACAGCACAACAGCATGTCTCCACAGATAAGAAGCTTTTTTTGTTTTTTGTTTCTTCACCTTTGAAAATGATTCACACAAGTATGAAACAATATCACTGGTAGATAATTGGAAAGACTCCCAAAAACATGGCCGACAATGGGGATATATGCTGCCCCCCCCCATAGACACTGCTAACCTAAATTACTGTCGCCCTATCAAAACCTACTGCGGGGAAACCCTAGAGTTTGAGAGTAAAGGGAAACCAAATGATGAGAATGAACTTTTAAACAGAATTTTGCATGTTTGTGTTGGTGAAATAAGTAGAACGTAGCTCTGCTACTAGTCCCAATGAACAGTGCTGATTTTGTGAGTTATCAGATATGGATTGGGAAAAAGGAGCATGTTTCACAAGAAATTAAGTTGAAGTCAGTTGTTTGTCTTTTTTTTATTTTTATTTTTTTTTATTTATCTATCTATCTATTTTTTTATTTTTTTATTTTTTTATCACGCAAGATAATTCCAGAATTCTATGTTGCTTAATTTTGCCATTATCGTCTGAGATGAAAATCTCTGATGGGGAAAAACAATGAGGACGCCAAACAGAAAATGGAGATGTGGTCAGTAAGTGAATGTCACATATCAACATCATGTTAGCCAGTGATGAACGAAGCCAATTCTCACCAAAACTAGACTACTAGCTAGCATCAACAATAGATAAATGAACGGTCTTATTCCACCACTGAGCGATGAAGTCACTTTTTGCCAAGTACCCCTTAAACAACAGTTTGTTGGTGCGTCAAGTCAAGAAAAATCTACGGCCAAAAATAGACGTTGACTGTTGAATCAAGGTGTCGCCATATGGAGAGTGACTACACCTCCTCAATCAGCGCTCTTCATTGACTTCACCTCCTCCCCTTCTTCCTCCACTCTTTCATCCTGTGGATCCTCCGCCTGCAACACAGGGTCCGGGTACAGGGTGGAGGTGGTGTCGTCTCTCCACGTCACCAAGATTTCCCCTGGGTTAAAACCCTCAACTGCCCCGTTCATGGGGGACTTTGAACTGTGCGTTGGCGTCTCCGCCGTCTCCAGCGTCATGCAGCCGCAGGAATTGGCCTCAGGTTTGCCCTGGCCCCTGAAATCTGCGATGGCCTGCAGTTCTTTGCACTCGTGTCTTTGAGCCACAGAGGCGGCCACTTTGTACTTCCCTATCTTCTTCCTGTTCCTGTTGGAGGGAATCATAGGAAACTGTAGTATAATCAAATGATTAAAAAGCACAAAAAGACAGCTATTGATGCCTAGTACGGTACATACAATGGGACTTTCGCCCCAGGCAAATGTTCAGACATTCAAGAATCATTCGGATATCTCTTCTGGGACTCATTCAAGTCTTAGGTCTTGGCTGCTATAGTGTGAGCTACAATCCCAAAATGTTTGATCCCCTGCGATTACCCATCCTTGCTCAATACTACATTGTGTGCATTACCACGTGAAAAAAAGTCTTTAAATGTGCGATGCCATCTTTTGAAAGTCTTTTGGTGGATCCCTGCCTTTAGATAGTGTTGCAGTCTGCAGTTGTCTTTGAGAGTGTACATACCTGCTTGCCATGGAGCCCATTCCCAGAAGCAGAAAGCCCACAAGCAGACAGATGAAGGATAGCGCCAGCATTGCTAACTTCCAGGGGGTTGCTGGCACAGGAAGAATACAAGACTCTTGTGAAATGTGTACCGTTAATCTTATCAGGCCCCCATCGCAAAACAAAACATTACAACAGTTCTGAGGTCATCCAAGAAAGCATTTGAATGTGATCTAATTAAATAACTTAACCATCTCTTTAAAGATGGGAGAGGTCATGGTTTATTGAATGCTCTGCCAGAAAGTTTCCTTTTATGGTTTAATTTGGAAAACTTAAGTGCTGCAACATCGTAGTTTGTCCTCAACAAAGGCTTGAGAGAAGCTTTGCCTGCCTTATAACTCCTGAACGCCCCTGTAAATTCTTAGTGGGTTTAGGGATTTTAATTGGGGTCTAAATGGATACCAGGGGGAAATTTGTTCAATGCAATTATTAGCTGTGAAGCATTGGGGGTTGGAAGGTACGAAATGAAATGTCTCACTAGCAGAAAATTGGCATCAACAAAACACAGTGGACTGAACTAGCAACCCTACAGCACCAGGGTGAGTTTCACAGGTGATTCCTAATCAAAGCTCCTTTCCCCAAAAAAGCTGGAAGAATCCCTTTTTTAAAAGGCCTGGAAAATGTTTCAGCATAGTTACATTCAAAGCAAAAAAACAAAACTATGTTAAACTGCAAACAGGGCACTTACAGTCTTCTGTTCGATAGAACCACACAAGGAAGTTTCTTTGTTCTTCCGTCAAGGCGGCGGTCTCCGTGTCGCTGTCCCGCTTGGCCCCCCTGCCCTTGGGCACCTCCAAGTTACCTGGCTCACCAGAAGCCCTTTTTTCTGGGAGAAGTGGGATCCAAACGCATAGACATAGACATCATGAGGTTGGCCTGAGTACTGTTGTCATGAGGCAAATGTTTGATGAGTGGATCAACTATTAGCAGAGGTGGGTAAAGTATTCATAAATATTAAGTGACTCTCACTTAAGTGAGAGTATTGATGTGTCAGTAAAAATAATTCTCCACAAAACAAGAGTCAAATCCGTTTTACTGTTATCAAATCTGTTCAGTTATCAAAACTGCAATGAAATGTCTGCTTGTGGGAGAATTAACCATCTTCTATCAATTGCTGATTAGCTTGGCTCTCCAATTAACTGAACTTAAAGGACAGGTTTTCAATTTTCAATCCAGTTTAAATGCAGCCCAATGGGGCAAACTTTTAAGCCTTAAAAAGCATGTTAAATCACCACACATTGTCGCAACTGTGCAATTTATCATTTTCATGGATAAATTGAATTTTTTTTCCCGCCCATTCTACAAAACAAAGCTTTTGGCTACATCCACACTTGTGTAAGAGACTAGAAACAGGAAGTTGCATTGCTTCACTGGACTGCATTTAGCCGCAGTGAGTGAATCTGTGGCAGAGCGGTGTGTTGTTTATGCTGTGAGCAGTTATTAGCGATTGGAACCGACATTGTAATGAGTCCCAGGTTAAAAAAACAGCAAACCAATCCCTTAAGGCTGCTGCTTCAAAGGAAAACATGAGCAGCCAATGTACAAATCGCTGACTCACTCAGCTTCTCTGGGCAGATGTCTCGAAAATCCAGGGATCTCCACCCAGAGTGTTTAGTCTGGCGGTAGCGAGACAGCACAAGTTGCTTTCCGTGAATGGAAAGTTCTAGCGAGCCGCTCACGCTGATCAGCTTGCCCCGCTCACACTCCCACAAGGACCCGTGGGCCCCACCCTGCGGCCCTTGGCAGGGCCCGGTCCGCAGGGGGTCCGCCGACAGGCACCTCGACGTGCCTACGTTCTTCAACATTCCCCGGTTCCACCAGATCCACTGCTGAAGCTCAGAATCCTGGCTGCACTCCCGCAGCATCACTGGGCCCCTGGTCTCTGTGTCCTCTGCACAAAGGCTGCGGTGCACATCATGTATCACAAAGCATCCCGCCTCTGCAATTGTTAAAAGAGCTTACATGCCAACCGGGTACATCAAAATGCAGAGATCTGGAGATATGCTTGATGTTAAAAAAAGTTTTACTTTACCCTGGATGAGCATAAACAATGCGATCCAACAATAAGTCATTGCTGGAGAGGACAGAATAAAACAAAAAAACTGCATTTCCACATGCTACGAGACACGACACAATACTTTGCGTAAAGCTTCATGGAAGTTGCATCACCACATCTAGTTCAGTCTGCCCAGTCCACCCAGTGTTATCCACAAATCAATCAATCGCAGAAAATAATTTGTACTTTGATTTTGTTTAAAATCTGAAACTGAAACTGTTTTAACCTTTTGCATTGAATTGCTTACTTCCTCACCAGATGCAATTTCAATAACACATTTAACCATAGTAATCGCAGGTAGTGGCATTAAATAAATTGTCAAATCTTGTTACAGCCTGCATTGATATCGCTCATGAAATGATTATCTATCTATCGATCTATCTGTGTGTGTGTATCTGTGTATCTGTCTGTGTGTGTGTATCTGTCTGTCTGTGTATGTATTTGTCTCTGTCTTTCTGTCTGATGATGTTAATGTTTTATTATTTTAGACTCCAAGAACAAGAATATTTTGTTTGATTTAAAACTGCTGTTTTCAGTCAGTACTGTATACATATACTTATATATGTATATGAGTTCAAACTTACTTACTGATATGTAGATCTGTGCGTAAGGAAAGAAAGCAAGCCCGCAGAGCATGACTCTTCTACTGGTTCAACAGAAAGGGAGGTGAGGTAGCTTGAAAGATAGCTTTCCAAAGTTCACGTGGGAGGAGCTTTTGTTTCTCTCGGCCCTTTTATAGTGGTCAATGCAACTGTCAAAGCTCCCTTGATTTGCGTACAATTCGTCAATGTGGTGTTTTTATATCAACGCCACTGTAAAGCCTTTTAAAAAGTCTTGATCGGAAGCTTGGATGTCAACCCCAAAGGCATCCGTAATTCTCTCTCACACACACACACACACACACACACTTTTTTTTTTATTCCTATTTCATATAATTTTTTACTTATTGCCATTTTCTTATGCAAAGGTTTCCGACACACAAACCCAAGTCCAGGGTGATTGTTAGTTTTGGGGGTGAGGAAAAGCGTGA
This sequence comes from Zeus faber, assembly GCF_960531495.2. NCBI lineage: Eukaryota > Metazoa > Chordata > Actinopteri > Zeiformes > Zeidae > Zeus > Zeus faber. The sequence goes on from NC_137190.1 coordinate 36,234,902, forward strand.
GAGGCTCTTGTGTGAGACAAGGCCATTGATCCGGGTTGCTTGGTTACTATTTAGTTAGCGTTATCATAACTTTGCCTTTTCTGTTTGTGAGGAAAACAGTTTGAGACTCACTGGTCAAACACCCAGCTCATGACAAGTAATGTAGAGAGGATTTTTAAACAAGTCTTCATAGCAGGTAAATGATGTCAGAGCCGTTTAAAATATGAGCCAATAGGTTTGTCTATGATCAGATTTATTGACACAATAAAATCCAATCTTAACCCAAATAATATTTTGTGCAAGCAAGACTGCAATGATGATCTTGTAGAGGGCTAGAGCTTCTTCGAAAAAGAAAGAGATTTGTATTCACTATCAAGTACACTCTACATTCATCAGAGTGCTATACCTTTTAAACCACTGCACTGCCATCACGGCAGGCGAATCACTAACGGCACACACACTCTCACTCCTGGTGCAACAATCATAACATAATCACAACACATAAAAGTAATAACAATCTGGCTAACTAGCACTACCAACAGCATAACAATTAACGTTACTGTAACTAAGAACACATAAAACAATCCCTTTCCCGGACAACCCTAAAACACACAATAACAAAGCATGCTGGGAAATCTCCGCCCCACCTCTATTCCCCAACACGCCACATTGCCCCCACCTGGCTGGTTAGCTGTCCCAAGCAACCCATGTGTCCACCACAAAGTCTCAAAGGTGTTGGGGGAGTTGAGGCACAGACTGGAGGCTGCCCCTCAGCCCTTGACTCACCCTCAGACTGAGCCAAGTGTCGGTAGGGGGCAAGCCGATCGCAATGAAGGACCACCACCCGGTTCCTTTTGATCAGCTGCACCCTGTACACCACATCAGACAGTCTCTCAAGGATCGTACAGGGTCCCACCCAGTGGCTCATCAGCCTCGGGGAGAGGCCTTTCTTCCTCTCCCGCGTGTGGACCCACACCTGCGCCCCGGAGGCAAAATCCTAAATAGCGAGTTGGGTCGCCAAGGTGCGGTTGAAACGTTCGACCGATCCGTCACTCTGTGGGTGCAGCAGCATAGTCCAGGTCTTTTTAATGCCCAGCCGGCGGCAGACCTCTGCAAACACCTGAGCCTCGAAGTTCCGACCCTGGTCGCTGTGCAGCTCCTCCGACAACCCAAACCAACAGAACATCTCCTCCACCAGGTGATGGCAGCACTCTGGTCGGCTAACAGCGTAGGCTTCGGGCCATTTGGTAAAATAGTCCATGGCTACTAGGATGTAGCGGTTGCCCTTTTCTGTGGCTGGAAAGGGGCCCAAGATGTCCACGGCCACCTGTTCCATGGGAGCCCCCATCTGGTACTGCTGCAGAGGGGCGTAAGAACGTCGAGTCGGCCCTTTCTGAGCAGTGCAGGTGTCACACCAGTGTCACATCGGCCAGTGGCCGTGACCAGTAGAAGCCAGTACAAGCCACGCTTCTACTGGTCCCGCTTCTAATGACACCCTGGCCAATAGAAGCAGGACCGGAGGCAATGAAGTGTCTTGGTGACCCCGACGTGACCAACCCCCACAGAGCCATGGACAAGCTGAAGTACTCCGGAATGTGGCTGGCGGGGCACCCGGAGCTGGAGGATGTCGCGATGGCCACCAGGGGTCTGCCAGCGGCGATGCAGGAGCCTGTCACGACTGATGAGGTTGGCCCACTGCGAGTAGAGGGCCTTCGTCTCCGGGTCCAGTGCTGACACCGCTGACCAGTCTGGTCGGTGGCCTGCCCTCACCCACTCTTGAACCCTGGAGAGGGACAGAGTCTTGGCTCTGCTCATGTTAGAGTTGGTCTGGGTCAATGTTCCCAATGCTGTGGTTGCCACTTGGGCTTACGGGCTCTTGGGAGCCACTGCACGCTTCGCTCAAAGTTACCATTTTGCATCCGACTTCTGACACCCCCACAACAAGCGAGCATTTTGTTTTCACTGTCAAGCACACCCTTCATTCATGCAAGTACTCCACCTGTAGTGCAACTGCACTGCAGTCATGGCAGGCAAGTCACTAATGGCACACACACTCTCACTCCTGGTGCAACAATCATAACATAATCACAACACATAAAAGTAATAACAATCTGGCTAACTAGCACCAACAACAGTATAACAATTAACATTACTGTAACTAAGAACACATAAAACAATCCCTTTCCCCGACAACTCCGAAACACACAATAACAAAGCATGCTGGGGAATCTCCGCCCCACCTCTATTACCCAACACGCTACACTATAGAGCATTTTAATTATTACGAACAAATTATGAACATTTTCTTTTCTTTGAAAATGTCACTTTTTTAAGTGAATTGTTAAGGTTTGAATCTAGAACAGGTATTAGATTTATGAGGTATTATTCACATGTTTTCTTCTTACATTTTTATTTAATTCAAATTTCTCATCTTCTCATTGCAGTACTGTAGGTGACGCTGAAGGAACTTATCGCATTGTTCGGTGTGGCGTCGGAAACATTTCGAATGCGGACCGGAAGCGTGCTGTAGTGTCAATTTGAGCCAGTATCACGTTCTTGACTCAGATATTCAGTTTTTCAGTGATATAGATTCAGCAGTCACGCCTTCGTTCGTCGCTGCTTGGCAAATACGATCATCTATCATGAAACGATAGCTCAGATGAAAATGTGGAACAATGTCAAGGCGAGACACCCTGCCCTTAAATTACTTCAGGGCGTTCGAAGCTTTTGTACCCGAGGGACTACGTTTCTCAGGTTATGGGGAGCCAAACCTCGGAGCTGCGGGCACAGGCGATGCCGGTTCACCTCGGAAGAAAGTTGTCAACTTGCCATTAGACAGTATTCCTCATCAGGGCCACCATGGAGAGTTTTGTTTTTCGGCTCAGATGGTTTTGCTGTGGAATCCCTTAAACTCCTGACAGCTGTCAGGTAGGACTGTCACAATGATCACCACCAATCATCCGATCGCGATTGTTTTATGAAATCGTACAGAATCACTACAATATTGAAATGCGAGTGTTAAAGCTGGATTACAGTAAAGTGATTTCTGAACTTTATGGACTGTTCGAAAACTAATGCCTCTACCGGCTTATTTATGATTTCCACATTACTAATGATTGTTTCTCAAATATTTTTTATTATTTTTTTGTGTGTGTAGATATCTTATGAAAGCACAAATAGTCATCCCTAAAATTATTAATTTGTCGATGTTTTATTGAGCTCATTAACATGAAGCCAAAGTCATCAATGCCACAACAAAAATAATGAATTAGGAGTGTTTCCGTCAGTTGGGGTGAGTTTTATTTCTTTCCAAAATTTTAAGTTAATGTCATAAAGTGCATAATAACATTACGGTATCAGCCAAAGAAGAAAATCGCAAATTAATCACTGTTATTGCGTCGCAATGTGGCTAAATGTGTATATTTGCAGGGCTTCAAACGAAAGGATAGTGGATTCACTGGAAGTTGTTGTTCTATCCAACAACATCCTAGTGAGGAAGTTTGCCGATCAGCACCATCTCCCACTTCACACCTGGCCCCCCGGGGATCTCCGTGGGCGCTTTGACGTGGCAGTGGTGGTGTCTTTCGGTTGCTTGCTCCAGGAGAAACTCATAAGCCAGTTTCCATAGTAAGCAGCTATGGGAAATATCTCAAATTTATATTCTCTGCCCACTTACACACGTATAGAAAGTCTTCTATGTAAACTAAGGGTGCTCATAGTGTGCAGTGTTTCCTAGAATGGGTTCAATCATGAAGAACAATCTTTGTGTGTGTGTCTGCTTTGCTTGCTCCAGTGGGATTCTGAATGTCCACCCCAGCCTGCTACCTAGGTGGCGAGGCCCAGCCCCCATTTTCCACACTATCCTGCATGGAGACACGGTCACAGGAGTCACTATAATGCAGATAAAACCCCAGAGGTAACTGGCCTTCTCAGCATTTCTCTTTTTGCAACAGGGAGATGAAGAGGAACTGTTACCGTTTAAGATTCTAGGGTACAGTACATACAGTTAATTGTTTTGTACTAATCCCCTAGTGAATTGTTTTTTTTTTTTAATTAACAAAACACATATCTGAGACCAGCTGCATCAGAGTAAAAAAGGAAGCAAATATTCTTCTTTGGCCACAGTATCCTGTCAATAAATGAAACTCATTAGACGACACAACATTGCCTCATCTGGAAGCAAATTGGCAAGTGATAAGGAAGAGCTATTGGTTGTTTAAAGGAAAACTATTTTTAACCTAAGTACTATTTTTGATCATTGGGAGTCAACCCAATTGATTGCCCTAAAAATCTTTTAAATTGAGCCACTGTTGAGAAAATAGCTTCAGCCAACTGCCACGTGACCGGGCAATCATGGTCATAGTAGCGATTGCCCCATTGTACTACGAATTCCAACTTGTCACATAGCTGTGATTGTCTCAAAACTGGATCAATTTAAAAGATTCTGATGCCACACACAATCACTTAGGTTGACTCTTGATAATCAAAAAATAAGGTTTAGGGAACAAATATTGGCCTTTGCCTTTGAACAACCAACTGTGCCTCCTTATCACTTTCACAACATTTACACTCCTGTTCATAATTTTGGTACATGCTGCAAATATGGATTCACAAACCATACTTTGAACCTCAGGTTTGACGTTGGTCCAATCCTCAATCAGGAGGTTTATGCTGTTCCTCAGCACTGCACTGCCGATCAGCTGGGTGTTACCCTGGCCGCCAGGGGGGCAAATCTGGTGGGTCATGCACTTCCTAATCCTGCTACCTAGCAACATGCTAACAGAACCTGTATAAGCAATAAATCACCAACTGCCTAGATACAACCTATTTACAGCCTAGTAACAACTTAGTACCTCAAGTAACTTCATAACAACAGGTTAGCAGCAGCCTAGAAACCACTTACAAATATGTTCTGGATGATTTGATCACAAATGGTTAGCTCTAAATACAGGCGTGAACACACCCAAGACGCATTGAGGACACCTTGAGATCCAATCGTTCAGGCCACATTCGTCAGTGTTTAGGGGCAGTATGGGGCCACATATTGGACTATTGATTACCAAAGTAACTTAATAGTCTCATGAAAGAACCAACATAGAAACCTTATAGGAATATTAAGAACCTAATATCTGCCTAGAAACAGTAGTTGGTTCAAGGTTTCAACACACTAAGGCGCTAGTAATAGAAAATTTTGTTTGTCTTGATCACAGCTGATCGATACACTAAGGACACTCCCGGAGAAGCTGGCAAACAAAAAAGAGCAAAGTCAGACAGGTGCAACGTCAGGTAAGTATGCTTGAACCCAAAGTTATGTAATGGATTTAAAACGATAGGTTTGCGATTTTTCAACCCAGGCCATATTCAAATGTTCCCACCATTTCCCAAATATTTATAGCAGGACCTTGCTGAATGCTTTTCGCTGTTGGCCTGCATTGAAAAATAGCAAACCTATCCTTTATTATCGTTGAATAAATATTGAAAGGTTTTGATGTACCTTTCCCAGCTGTCCGTTGAACCTGCACATTTAATATCAGTAAACTAAAAACAAAGCAGAACCCAATTGGCTTGTAACAGCAGGGATTTTCCTCCCAACAGCTCCCAAGATTTCAACTTCAATGAGCTGGGTGGCATGGGAAGAACAGACATGCGACCAGATTGATCGTCTGTTTCGTGCTATAGGATCACGGGTAAGGACAATGAACATTACCATTTCATTACGGCAGGCTTTATGTCCTTTCGCAGCAACGGTATTGTATGTTTTTCCCTGCAATTAGATTCCCTTACGGACCATGTGGATGGGAAAACCTATCAAGCTCCTTGATTTCATTGGAAAATGCCACATTTCACTGTCAGGTAACGAGTGTTTCAAAAAACAAAATCCCAAATTTGTATCACTGCTGTAAAAATCTTCACTCAATCTGCTTTGTTTCTTCCCCTAAGGTCGTGGAACACAACAGATTCCCGGCTCAATAAGCTTTCTGAAAGCAACAAATATTTTGGCGGTCTGTTGTAAGGTATGTCCAGTTATGCAATTAGTCCAGTCCAATTACCTTTTATTATGTTATTATTGTCTTTTTTTCATGAAGTAGAGCCACATTTATCCTGGATGCGAAGGTTACGGCAGGCAGTTCAGAAGTCTTGCGAGAGGGAATGTGCGTGTGTGTGTGCGAGTCAGAGAGAGCACAAGAGAGAAATGTTCGGTTTTTGGTTCAATGGCGTGAAAGTAACATGACTTGTAACGTTAGATCAGTGAATCCTCCACAGCAACTTAGTTTATACCAAAGTAGAATTAGCAGCAAAGCTTCGGTCAACTGAATCGTAACTTCTGAATCGACCGGTTCATGGAACATTTAGATCAATCCAGGGGTCCGCGTATCGATCTAGTCGCATCTTTAACTTCCAACTTGATAACGGTGAATCGCTACGACGGTTGCCCTCAGAGCTCAACACACTGCAACTTAAGAAAACACATGCAAATAGACAAAACACAAGCAAATTACAAAAAACATAACTGCATTAACAGAAAACACAAGCAAATTTGAATGCTTTGGCTCCAATAGTAGCAAATCTGATTCGCTGAAAGCAGTTCCAAGAAAGGGATGGGAGCTGTTGCCACAACTTGCCGTCTACTGTCTGACTGTTTGTTTGTTGGGTTACACTTGGTGGTTCAGGACGGCTGGGTGGGATTCAAGGCAGTGGTGTTGAAGAAACAGCTGACGGCCGAAGACTTCTACAATGGCTACCTCCACCCGGGCCTAAAGGAAAAGACGCCCCACCAGACGCCGCAACACCTATTTGTCACTGGCCGAAACGAAGCAAGGGCGCTTGCAGAGAGAGAGAACTCTGGGACACAATAATCAAAAGAGCTTATTTTGACATGGCCACAAAATGGCAACATTCAATTTCAGAGCACCATTATCTTGTCTGTTTTAAAGATATTTTATTTAATGCTATAAACACAAATAAGAAATTAATGTACAATAAATATATATATTTTTACGTATATGCATAAACGCTTAAAATTATTTCCACAAATGCAAGATGACAGTAATTGTTGAGTTACAATTCATCACGGCAGTATTCACGTGTGGTCAACTGGACGGCTTGACGAGAGGTATGTACCACTACAGGAGAGAGAGAAATAATCAGGATAGAGCACAATGCAGACGTATTCTGAATGAGAGAGTCATGATACAGCTTTACCTCCTCCGTCATTCCAGCAGTTGTCCTTCCTTCCGTGTTGAACGGGGGTTTCAAATACCCTTTGAAGTGTTTCTTCACCAAGTCATGAAAGGTTGACAGGCAATCCTGCAGGAAGCAGAAATCTAAGCACACGCTCTCGTGAACTTCCCCTTGGCGCCCAATGAAGTGCTCCAGTAGTTATTGATGCTACTTAAAGGGCAACTTGCAGGTTGGCATACCCAGTGAGATTTGTGGGGAAATTATGTAACAATTCTATATTTTATATTCTCATTTTTGTAATGCAATTAGCCACACCCATCTAAAAATCCAATATTGCCTGTGAACTTCAAGGTAACGGGTGTGAGACAGGACAGAGCTAGCGCTACAGTGAATGGCAACTTGGCAAATAGAACAAGATGTGACAAATCCAAAAACTGGATTTGTCTAAATACTCTACTTCTAAATAAGAAATCCTAAATGCAGTACTTCACAAATCTAAATAGCTGTGAAACAAACAGACTCACCTGCTGATTGACTACCACCCTGCTACTGTGCTGTGGCAGAGTTGTGGACTCAAACCTGTGACACCAACCACTGAGATGAGCCCAAGATTGTAAATTAATTAAAAAAAAAATAATAATAATAATTTAATTCTATGGCGCCAACTACTACCTCAATTCCACAGTCATTGCCTTAGTGTTATTTAACTTGTTTTGAAGGGTACTTAGTAAAATTAGCTGTGATAGAGCCACTACATGTTTTGGACAAGTCTATAGAGTGAGTCATATCTACAGTCGTGGCTGAGAATACTGACACCATTACATACCATTTCTTCCAGAATTTTTTAAAATGAAAACATCTTCTGGTATCCACATATGTATTTCTTTGGTTTGCAGAGGAAAAAAAAAAGTTAAAGAAAAAATACTGAATCCCTGCTTATTCCACACCGAAATCCAAAAATGGCCTGGACAGTATTATTGGCACCTCTTTAGAAGTTGCAAGTAGTAATTGGATTTTAAGCAGGTGATTCACCTGCGACCCACTTGTGGTGAGTCACAGGTGCCTACAATCCAGTAATCACTCATTCAACCAGTATAAAAATGGGAGAAAAGTACTCATAAAAAAGTCTAAAAGTAAAAGAACTCATCACTCATTCTGCTATTTTGTGTCACTGCGTGTACCACACTGAACATGGAGGGAAAAAAGAAATTGTCTGAGGAGGAAAGACAGAAGATCCTAGTCAAGCATGGACAATCTCAAGGCTACAGGCTCAAGTCCAACTCCAGAGACCTTGATGTTCCTGTGTTCACAATGTTATCAAGAAGTTACATTATTACATTTCACTGCATATATGTATGGAAGTATGTATATGTATGTGACAAATAAAAAATCTTGAATCTTGAATCTTGAAGTGTAAAGGCCCATGCTACTGTAGCCTGGAAGAGGACACAAGAGAGAAGAATATTGCAGTGAAGAATTGTTTGAATGGTTGAGAAAGGACGTCGGACAACTCCAAAACAGATTCAAGCTGACCTTCAGACACAAGGTATAACCGTTTCAACTCGCACCATCCGTCGCCAACTCAAATGAAAGGGGGTTCCATGGTAGGAGACCCAGGAGGCCCCCACTGCTGAAAGAGACACAGACACAAACTCCAGAGGCCCAGCTGGAGTTTGCCAAAAATGAGTCCAGATCTTAATCCCATTGAACACCTGTGGGAGATCTGACAACAGCAGATATGTTGCTCGTCGTCGTCTGCGCGAATGCTCTGTGTCGATTACGCACATTTTAGCATTTTCTTTCGTATTACATCACTGTCTGTCAAAAACTAATCGGCAGTGATCCCCTGGATATAAAAAATTCCCTAAAAGAACCAAATTTTGGATGTTTTATCTGCTGATCCAGAGTGGCTGGCGAAGATTTTACGCGCCAACACTCTCAACAAAGAAAATAACAACAATGCAGTCGCGGTTACACAGGTGGGCCGATGGAGGAAGCACCGCAGTAAACAAGGTGGCATTCGGATCAGAATGAGGAGGCAACCTTACCGTCCACCTCTGCCCAGCATCCTTCTTGCAAATGTCCAATCCCTGGATAACAAGATGGATGATATTCGACTGGGATATGAGAAACTGTTGCGTCCTCTGCCTGACGGAGACATGGCTGAACCCACTGGTGCTGGATCAAGCCATTCGTTCAGCCGAGTCCTTCTCCGTGTTCCGCGCCGACAGATCGGAGTCGTCGGGAAATACAAGGGTGGCGGCATCTGTATCATGACTAACAGCAGCTGGTGTAACCCCAAAAACATCAAGACTCTCTCTGGCTCCTGCTTGTGGCAGGGGCTGCAGACTATTACTAATGACAAGAGCAGCCTCTCCCAAGCCAATGAACTGAACTCCTTTTATGCGCGGTTGGAGGCTGGCAACAACACTGCTAGCTCGTTGGCTAATTGGAGTTACACTGCTGAGGATGAGCGCACACTCTGTGTCTTAGCATGTCAGGAGGGCTCTGATGCGTTTGAACACCTGGAAAGCTGTAGGCCAAGATGTCATATCTGGGCGAGTACTGAAGACCTGTGCTAACCAGCTAGCCCCGGTGCTCACTAGGATATTCAAATGGCCGAGTCGGTGGTCCCGTCCTGCTTCAAGAAGTCCACCACAGTCCCTGTGCCGAAGAATGCCTCTCCAGCCTGCTTGAATGACTACTGTCCGGAAGCCCTCACCTGGGTGGTCGAGAAATGCTTTGAGAGGCTGATTAAGGATTACATCTGCCCCCCCGCACCACTGACCCGCTGCAGTTCGCATACTGGCCGAATAGATCCATGGACGACGTGGTCTCCGAGGTACTGCACACCATACTCACGCACCTGGATGGTCGGAAGGGCTATGTGAGATTGCTGTACATGGACTAAGGTTCAGCTTTCAATATCATAGTCCCCACCAGACTGGCTGTCAAGCTGCAGGAGCTAAGATTGAACACTCCGCTGTGTGCCTGGAGGCATTCATCCAGCACCCTCACCCTGAACACAGGATCCTCCCAGGGCTGTGTCCTCAGCCCCCTACTGTACCCCCTGTACACACATGACTGTGTGACCAGGTCCAGCTCCAACACCATCATCAAGTTTGCTGACGACACAGTCGTGGTGGGCCTGATCACAGACGACGATGAGAAGGCCTACCGCGAGGAGGGGGCTGACCTGTCACTCTGGTGCCAGGACAACAGCCCCCTCCTGAACGTCAGCAAAACGAAGGAGCTGATTGCGGATTTTAGGAGAGGATTACAACCGAGAACACACGCACCATTGGTGATTAATGGTACTTAACAGGGTGAGCAGCTTCAAGGACCTGGACATCCACATCGCGGAGGACTTAACATGAACTATACATACAGACACTTTGGTGAGTAAGACAAGGCAGCGTCTTTACCACCTCAGGCAGGTGAACAAATTCAGGGTCTCGTGAGGATCCACAAGTCCTTCTACTGTGGAGCAGTGGAGAGCATCCTGACAGGCAACATCACTGCCTGGTTTGGGAACTGTACTACTCAGGGCAGGCGGGCCCTGCAGTGGGTGGTGCGTTCAGCTGAACGGAACTACCCTCCCCTCCCTGTAGGACTTATACACCAGGAGGTGTTGTAGCAGAGCCCGCAGGATCATGAAGGATCCTCACCACCCCAACAACGGACTGTTCCAACTGCTGCAGTCGCGCAAGCGCATCTGCAGTCACACAGTAGGAGCAAAGAGACTGAGACAGAGTTTAAGAACTGTCAATGCTGACCTCACCAGGGGCCCTCAATGAGACACTCACATAGGCCCCACTGCCTTACTGTACTGTATGTTGCATACTGTACTGTATTGCTGTGCCGTACTGTTGTATAAGTGTACTGGATTTCTTAAAACACACTACATTCACTTTCTACTTTACTAAACATATCTATACATACATAATAGTCCATTCTTCTTATTTCTATTTTGTATTCCCACTCAGTATATTTACCTTTTTACTCTTCTTTTATTATATTTACTTACTGAATTATGTTTCAGGAATCAGTTTGTTTAGTTAGTTAATTAGTTATCTATTGAGTCAATACTTATTGTGCATAATCTTGGGTGCGTCACAATGACATTTCACTGCATATATGTATGATCGTATGTATAAGTATGTGATAAATAAACATCTTGAATCTTGAGAACTGGAGCAGTTTGCAAAAGAAGAATGGGCAAACTCCCAGTAGAGGTGTGGAAATCTCATTGAAGGCTGTGCTGCCAAATATTAAGTCGAGGGTGCCAACTTAGTCAATCCCATTTTTGTTTATTTAATGATTTAAAAGGATATGTTAAGTTCTGAATCGAAAACAAAGCTTCTGTACCATTAACAGTGAACTAAAGAATTGGAGACCATATACTTCTGGTCTTATTTCTATAGAAAATTGTTTTTTTGTTTTTTATATATGCAAGGGTGCCAATATTTTTGGCTACGACTGTATATAGAAAAACCCTCCACCTCAGTTTAATTTTAGTGGTTGTTATGTACACTTTCCCTTCCTGTTATTGAGCTACAAGCTTGGTGCTAGTGAGAATCTGCTTTGTTTATAATTGGTTGCCTAGAGCTACTATAGAGCTCCCTGAAAGGGTAAGTGACAATTTTAACTCTACTTGTATCGCAGCCTATGAACTCTGTGTGTCTCTAGTTCATGCATAATGTTTTGTCGTATCAGTTGCAAAAAGACAAACAAAAAAATAATCCTTTCAGCTCTGCTCATCAATAAAAAGGCCAAAATGTTCCAGCCCACCTGTCCTTCTTGCGAGCAGATGTAGGTGAACCACCTCAACCCCGCCGCAACGTGTGTGATCTCATCTCTGTAGATCACCTCCAGAATATCCACAGAGGCCTGATCACCCTGGGCAGCAAAGCGGGACAGGGTCTGAGGGTGGACGTCCAAGCCTCTGCAGAGGCAAAAAAAAGTAAATAAAAAAAATAATTCTCTAAGCATCCTCTATTTTAAACAGTTAAAGGAGAGGTTTGCTATTTTTCAACCCAGGCCTTTAAATTAAAATGCTAGTTCCCATCATTTATAACTATTCATAGCACAACCTCTTTAAAAGTTTTACTGTTGAGAAAATTCAACAAGTTCTCACTGTGCTTAAATGCAGTCCAATGAGAAAGTTCAAACTTTAAATTGAATTTTTTTTTTTAATCTTAAATGTTTGCCGCATTGGACTGCATTCATGCGCGATGAGAAGACAATCAGAGAATAGAAAGGTAACAAATAGGGCATAAAACTGTACTCATCAACTAAAAGCGTGAGAAAGTCTCTGCTTACCTGGCTTCATGAACCATGTGCACTATTGCGAGCCTTGACAAAAGGTCCTCAGAAGTATCTGTGGCCGACTGCCACAGTCCTTAAAAAAAAACAACAGGAAGATTAATGGCCAGCACAAGTCTTTGTTAGAATTTATCCTTGACGAACTGTTACTGTCAATTGTTTATAATTAGTACAGTAGAACCCTGTCTGGCTGAACTTTTTGACATCATCTGCCAAAAGTTGTCCAGAACTAAATATTCCGAAACCCTTGGTGTGTGCATGGTTGTCAAGCTAAAATGGATACCACCATACATTTCATACATACAATTATATACATACAACAAACAATTACCACAGAATTCCAAAAGAACACCCTTTAAAAAGACAATTACAATTTTATGATGCAAGCATCAAACTCTATTCTGTACAGTTCAAAACACTATGACCAAATCTAGATTTTGGTTATTCTGTTCTCAGAAAAATCAACATAAATACTCAGTAAAATACTCAGATCCAAAAGAGAGCCCTATAAGATAAGCTTTTCACGAGGAAGTCCACCAAGACTTTGGAGTGTGTGTTATAGTTTGGTTAGGCACCCTAGAACCCCCAAAAGAGTAGAAAGGTAAATACCTCAATTAAACAAATTCTCCCTTCAGTAATTGTGTGTAACTTTAATATACATATAAAACATTTCTCCACACAGTAATTCTTCTGCTTAGACAATTGTCCACACACTCGATTGAAATAAAGTAATCCAACATCCACAATATTTAGAAGCTTGGCGACAACTTCCACCAACCCACCGTTGTGGACAGGCAAAGCACCGAAGTGGCTGCCGAGGTCGGTGATTCTTTTCTCCAACAGCTGATAATGCTGTGGAGGAATAACAAAAGTAAAAATGCATAAAATGTGAGACCAACACGGGGTCAAATGGCTGGCATTTACAGAATTCGTTTGGGAAAAAAAACAACCACCAACAAACCTTTGCTTCATCTCCAGCCACTTCAACAAAATCGTTGAAGAACTGCGGGGGCAGAGCAGCGCCACTCCGCATTCTGACGCTTGAGAATCTGGCGATGATGTCCCAGGACAAGTCAATCGCCCACTGCTCAATGTTGGCCAAAGAGTGGAGCAAGGCTATTCGACTGGCCTGTGCACACACGCGCACACACACACACACACACACACACACACACACACACACACACACACACACACACACACACACACACACACACACACACACACACACACACACACACACACACACACACACACACACACACACACGTGTGTGGAAAAAAGCATTATCATTAAAAAATAAATAAATAAATAAATAGCATTGTCAGATATATGTGCCAAGTACGTCGACAGCCATCAAACTTAACCTGTGTGCCTCCTTTGCCGCGTTTTATCTTCCCGGGCTCCAGCACTGTCAGCCCTGGCTTTCGGTTAGGCTGCTGAGGAGGCACGGCCTGACCCACTTCTGCGATCTCTCCCAAGCGCCACCTCTTCTGCACCTCGAATGTCAAGCTCGCCTGAAACGGTTTTAGGGGCTCGTGGTTATTTGGTTAACCCCTTCTGCCATCGCACGCCATGTTTTGGGTCTGGGTCCTTCGGGCACGCTAACCTTCTCCGTTGGATCGGGCGTGCAGAGGATCTTCGTGGCCCAGAAGCACAGTGTATCTTCGGAGGAGGACGCTTTCCTGCCGACATCTGGGGATTTGACGGCTTAAAACAATTGAAATAAAATAACAAATATAAATCAAATAATATACTGACTTATGAGTTGAAAACCGAAAAGCCATCTTTAGGTCTGCCCTAAATTTGGTTTGAATGGCAATGTTGAGTAGACATATATTCAATGTGTCATGCCGTTTCCCCGTGAAAATATTTCAGTGGCAAAGTCAATGACAGCACCTTTAAATTCAATGACGTAAGCTGTCTACACTTTTTCCGCTCATTCACATCGCAAACATCACATTCAAATTTCTCATTTCAAATGTCTCATTTGTTGATAAAATGGTATAAGCTTATTGTTCATTGCAATTCATTCATTCGTTCATTACATTTCACTGCATATATGTATGGAAGTATGTATATGTATGTGACAAATAAAAATCTTGAATCTTGAATCTTGAATTCTGTTTATAGCTTAATTTTAGGTTTATTTTTCCATTGTTTTTTTATGACTTATATTATATATTTAATGTTTTGTCACAAGGTTTATTGTATAGTTACCATTTTTTTTCCTGCATCTTAGGTTACTCCTTCCGTTTTACTACTAGCTTTATTTCATTACTTATTGTATAATGCCACATTTTTTCCAGTTAGTACAGATTTAGGGCCACTTCACTTACCTTTTTTTAATATTGTTTTTCCTCTTATTTTTTTAGGTTATATATGTTGTTGTTTATCATTAGGTTAAGTATATATTGTAATTTTATTGTGAACAGTTAACCGTTATTCATTTTCTTATTTTATTTCTTATTCCATTGCTTTATTCTTACTGCCTATTTATTGATGTAAGCTGTTGCTGACACTGCAATTTCCATACAGGGATTAATAAAGTATCTATCTATCCAACTATCTTTCTATCTATCAATCAATCTTTCTATCAATCAAACAAAATCAGGTGAAGCAGGCAGAAGCTCATGATTTATTTATTTATTTATTTTCTGGATAACAAATAACAATAGCTCACTATGTAGTTTAATTTTTATCGCGGCAGTAATTTCAACATCACGTAATGCCGAGTTCAGGCTACATGTTTCTGGCCTGATTTTCTACTCGCCAACAGGTTTTTGGACATCGCTGAGCAAAGCCCCAAATCTGACTCAAATCATAGCGCGCTCCTGTGAGCGACGAGCGTGTGGTATGAACTGCTCACAACACTATCCGACTGCTCGCCAATGGCGGCAAGATATCAAGCAGGTTTAATATCTGGTCTTGTTGGGCTCGACTCCGGAGTGATGCCACAAGCTGCAGCCAATGACAGCAGACACGGAGTGAGGGGGAGGGGAGAAGTTGACAAGGGGAAACGGGTGTGCGGCGGAGCAGCACTCAGAAAACACATAACATACCTATTTTACTTTTCTTCTCTAGGGTTTTTAAATATTTATTCTGCTTTTATTTGGGTTTTTTTTCCAGTGATCAAGAATATGATGAAAAATAAATAATCCTGTACCGTGCATGGTATTGCGTAATTTCCAATGTCGCTTCTCACGTGTGTGTTTGTGAAAAAGCATAGTTTGGAGACCCAACTAGTCTGGGATTCCTCCTCATGCAAGGTCATGTAATGTGTGAACCCCGGTCACTGATCAGTCATGTAGTGTGAAACCACAACGACTCCAAGATTCCCGATCACAAGACAGAAAGTTGTGTAGTGTGAACAGTACAGTGATCTGACGACTTTGAAAGTTGTGTAGTGTGTCCGTGGCATAACAGAATTCATGAGAAAATTTTTTTGTTGCAAATTGACTTCAGCCTGTAAAGTGTGTTTGATAAAATCCCTTCTGCCTGACTAGAATAAAGTTCCATAAGATCGATTTGTTTTTTCCAGGAACAATGAAACTCTGGGATTCCGTGCCAATATCAACCATCACCACACTGACTTTGTGGGGGGCAGACATTAAGACGCTACATCATGTTTTGAATATAAACTCACTGGTACCATCTCTGGACTAGTAAACTGTAAAGCAATTAAGTGACAAACCCGGCTGTTACTTACTTGTAGATGGGGCATCTGTCACTGGAGTGGGAGTCAAAGAAAGTACATTTGGTGTATTGATATACACTTTGTCCAACGCGACTCTAACCTCGTAGACATGGTTCTAAAACAGGAATGAAAACAAAACAAGAAAATATTATTTCTCATTTCTTCAAAGCGTGTAAATACACCTAGATTGGCTGCTAAATCTACCTGAAGTCCAGTGGAGGAGACCCCCGTTTCTAAACCGAAGTCAAAGTGATGCCAAGGACAGACGAGGACCATCTTCCCGTTTCCAAGATCTTCAATGTCCCCAAGCTCCAGGGGGCCACCTGTGTATTCACACAAGGTTCAGAATGGTCATCATATCGTATATATGTTGGGGGCTTCCCACAGAGTTAACCCATGAGCAACGTCTGGCCGTAAGCTTTATTTCATGAAACGACGAGGAGAATAACTTAAAAAAGGAAAAACCTTCATGGGGACAAGAGGAGTCCATGGCCCAGTACCGGCCATCTTCAGCATGGACAAGAACAACGTGTGCTCCATCCTCAGAGAACAACCTGGCGACAGTAAGTAATTGACCTGATTACGAAATCAATTCAGCAGAGTACACGGGGAGGAGAAATTGATCATGGTCTGCTTTATAATAGTGGCGGCCACCTAGAGATGACTCGTGCTGCATTCCATTGAAATCGGAATTCGTAAACTCTGACCTCCTGCTTGGAAAAGGGCAATGGAACGACCATTTCAATCGGAATTCCAAGTCGGAATATTCGGAGCTGATCGATCGGGGCCGATTAATAAAGATTTAAAAATAATATAAACATATTTGCCTCGGACGTGGAGGCTACCGACTCGGAAATAACCGATTTCCGAGTTTCACGTTAAGGCAGCATTACTTTGTGCACGGCGAGGAGAGGTCGGACGTCTCCCCTATGTACTGCCAGTTTCCGTCCTTCACAACCTCTCGTAACGCAGCCACCAAATCTTCTTCAAAGTAATCCATCTGGATTGACACACACGCGCGGATCAAATGCGTTGATGTGGATTCTCTGATTAACCTGCAGTCTCAAAAACATCTAATCACAACACACACACACACGCTTGAAAAACGCCCCTTCTAATTCTTCTTCTACTTCTTCTCCTTCTTCTCTGCGTGTTAAGGCGGTTGACATCCAACGGAAAGGTGTATTACCGGCATCTACTGGGCAGGAGTGGAGCTGGAGTGTAAGTATCGAGACTAAAAGGCTCTATACTGGATTATATTTACTAATAGTGTTTCCTTAAAAAAATCCAAAATATGAATAAACTGACTCACCTAAATGAATCTGTCCTATTCCCATTTCCCCCAGGTTTCCTTTCAGGTAAGGTTAAGATAATTACTTCACTTGGTTGGTTTTGTTCTACCCACTGCAATGCCACTATTTCTGATGAATAAACCGAAATATGATTAGTCAAGTATTTTTGTTTATTTTATTCCTAGCTTTTGAATTACAAATGCAGATCCCAGTTAGCCTGACTGTTGATCTCTAAACCCATCTGTGTACATTTGTATATATCCATACATTTCCCTGGTGTGATTTTGAAAAGTTTCTGTTCTCCTGTCTATTTGTAAGTGCGGCTACGGGGGATGTTTTAAGTGTCCCACAACTTATTTTAAGGAGCTGAGTTTGTATCCTATTCTATCCAGTTTCTTTAAATGTGTCTGAGATCGCTTCATAATCCAGTACCGATCGTATTAATCAAATGTATTTTGTTTTGTAATGCTGATCTTTTGGCTCGCCATTCCACTCCCACTGGACATCTCATTACATTCATTCATTCATACCCTTTCCAAATTTTCCTCCATATAACCTAAGTACTGTTTCACCCCTGTGTCATTTTCTGCAACATAACTGGTTGACATTGCCCTTCCCACTATTACCCTGATTGTTCTTTTGTCTAAAAGTCCCTAATCCAATTATAAACTCACCCTCCTATTCCCACTGCATTCAATTCTATCAGTAGACCATCTTTCCACAACATATCTATGCCTTCTCAATGTATCTCAAAATATAAAGGTAAGAGACTTTTTTTTCCTACAAATTCAGTTTGTGTCTGAGTGCAGGACTCCACCCAGGTTGCAAGTATTGGCAGAGTCTCTTCTCCAACGAACCTAAAATATTGACCCGATTAAAAATTACTGTAATTATAAATTCAATAAGAAAAAGGAACTCAAACAGGCAGATGCAAATAATCTATGTGCATGTGTATTTATGAAAGACCATGGTGTGAAAAGAATGAGTGATCCTCTGTTGAATGTTGCTATAATCGGTTGGTGTGTGGTTTGTCTTGTGTATACTTGTGTAGCTAAATTGATCAATATAAGTTGGGAAAATTGCTTTCAGATATAAACATACATAACAGCAGCAGAAATGCATTAGTTTTTGGTTTATAAAGTTTGAGTTATTTATTTTCTCTTTTTTTGTTCTTTTGTTTTGTGTTCTTGTGTCAAAGTGATGTGCTGGTTGAGATAAGATAATACTTTATCTATCCCACAGAGGGGTAGTCTGCATTGTTATAGCAGTAATGGATTGGCACAATGGCATGAAGCATTAGTAAATTGGTAATTCTAAATTGAAGGATATGATAAGTAAGTAAACAGTATAGATTTGAAACTATACATTAAATAGTAATATTGCATGAGTGAATTGTCAGTTCTGCTATGATATATAGTAGTGTTTGTGTGTTCAAATCCTTGCTGGTTAACTTTTTTAGTAAGGCTGGTAATTGTTTAAGTATAATCGAACAGCATTATTTTTAACTCTAGAAGCTATCTCGACTTGACATTGAATAAGGTAGCTGTATATACAGTAGGTTAACAAGGAGGGATTTGGGTTTTTTTGTACACAGGAGAGGTGATGGAATGTGTGCGTTTGCTTACTAAAAATTGAAACACTAAAATAAATGTGAAAGAAGTTGGCCGTTTCAATGGTTTTTAATTTGGGCATTCCAAAGTTTACATTTGAAAATATCTTGTGAATCGATTAATGTTGTAGTTGTGTATTGATGAATATTAACCAGCCCGTCTATTCAGTGTTTTATTTCGGCAGTTTTAAGCATTTAAACCACTGGACTGCGGTTTGACCTTTGACCAGTGTAGAAGGGTTGGGAAGACCTGAAGGATTGACAACATTATTTATTAAAGAGAATTGCTCTACAATTGAGTAAGGCCATTACATGTCCAGCATTCAAAGGTCCTTGTAAATTGTTGATATTATTGCTATTTGTATTTAAATTATTTGCAAATACGATTATTTAATAGATTCAATTGGAATTATTGTGAGATGAAATGCATGCAAGCAAATGAATGGAAAGACCTTGATTGAATTTAGCTCTATGCCTCATATTGAGCTCCACTGTTATTATTGTCAGATATTATAGAGCACCCTAAAGAACCAGAATCATTTTGATTAGCTCTTATTTAAATGTGACATTCTCCTGAATTTACCTAGTTGTTGAAGCAATGTTCAGAAGTTGAGTTAATGATTTCTGTGACAACACCTAGAGACATTGTTGTCAGAGAACCATGGAGTGTTTTCTTTATGACACTGCCTGTTACTGTCGTAGACCTCTTCTTTCATCTTTTGACAATGTCTGCAGCGAGAACATTAAGCGCCCCGTGGCTTCACAGAGGCCTGAAGGACATTCCAATTTGCCTGATTTTCTGTTTGGAAACATTCTACGCCTACATTGCAGAGAAGGTCTGTGAGGACTCTGTGTACAGAGATCCAGTTTGGCCAACATCAGGCGGAGTGACTTGGGACATCTCCTGAACAGCGAACAAAGTTCTGTGAAATGAAATGCAAGCGTCGACTTCTGCTATTCCTCCTCTCCCCTGACGAACATGAAGTGTTTGTACTCAGGGTGTTGCAAATACACAACCAACCCTAACCAACGGTGCTCCCCTGAACCTGCGTGCGGTGATGTCACTGCATCGGACAAGACCTCAAACTGAATGACTGCAATCAATAGTTTTTCTGCTCCAACTGGGAGCTGTGGGATGGTTGATCGCCCTCAAGTCCTGCTTGAAATTATATCTTTGTGATCCCCGGAGGGTTGCTTTTGTGTGTGTTCCATTGTCTTATCAATCTGTCTATCCTGATAGTACACAGATTATTATATACTCTCCAAGAAAAACTACATTATAGTAAGAGTAGTGGTCAATTTTTAATTAAATAATTTTCAATAATTTAGGAAATGGTTTAAATAGTTAGTAAATTAAATCATTAAGTAGATACAGGATTAGGCACAGATTAGGGATTATGTTCAGGCAACATTCAAAAAAATGCATTTTAGGAAAATTTGAAAAGCCTGCATGATTTACAGTCGGTTATTTTGCAGACTAATCGATATTCTATGGACATTTCCCTTACATATTTGACATTGTGATAATATAATTCTGTTGTTACGCTACGGTGCATGCACTTATTTTAGTACTGTGACTGTAGTCAGCTATTCAACGTAACCGTTTGGGAATCACAGAATTATTTCACGTACCCCACTTTTACAATTGTGACCTAGACCAAACAATCTTGTCATAATGTATGTCTCTCACCCAAGTGTTTAAGTATATCTGGCCAGGTCAAAGCAACCCTACCCGTCCCACTTGAAGGACCACTACACGACCAGGTTACCGGGTGGTGGTCCGCAACTTCCGGAAGAAAAGTTGGAAGTCTGCCAGATTCCTGGGACCGCTCCAGATCATCCCCACCAACCGCTCGCAGCAGATCTTCCATCTACTTGAAATACGCGTAGGGAACAACAGCGGCTCCAGTCGCTAAGGGCCCGCCTCAAAGCTAAGGCTCACCTCGATCAACTGGCATTATACAAAGATCAGGTGGCCATACTCAATACCGCTAATAACAATTTGCGCCAGCAGGTGACCACCCTCAATCAACAACTGCAGAGCATTCAGCAACTGTGAAGGGGACTTGGTGAACTTCACTGCCAAAGGCTAGGCAGATAAATGGTTTCTTATGTAACTGTTATATTAAGGTTGTTGTTGTATTAAGGTTGATATTTGGTTATCTTTTTCTGCTTACGCCGCAGAAAAGATGGTTTCTCATCTCATATATCCTATCCTATCCTACACAACCCCTGGAAGAATCTGAAAGTCTTTCTGCTTTCACCAATTCGCCCCCTTACAAATTATCGTTCAGTTCTTTAATACCAACACTAGGATGTACTCACGTTATAACTCCCTTAGCATAATTTTTAATTTTTCTGTATTGGAGTCCTTTCTGTAACGGGTGTGGTTAGGACCCAATTGCAGCACAAAGACAGGCAGGGATATTTGGTAATGTCTTTTATTTGTAGAGCAGACGGAAGACAGGCAGGGGGCAGGCAGGATACATCGTCGGGGACAGGCAGGTTCGATAACGAGGAGTGCAGACAGAAGACAGGCGGGGGGGGCAGGCAGGATATGTGGTCGGAGCGAGGCAGAGTCGGTAGCGGGGAATCAGTCCGGAGAACGCTGGAGAGTCTGGTGCAAGCATCGAAGACAATCTGGCAGTGGGTGACTGGTGAGAGAGGCATATATAGTGGTTAGATTGCAGATCTGGAAAAGCTGTGTGCGCAGGTGAATAGAGTTGGGCTAATGGGACAGGTAAGGAGAGGGAGGGGAAAGCAGAAGAAGGCGGAGATCATGATAGAACCCCCCTGTCAAGGGACGGCTCCTGACGTCACAAACGAACGAGGAAAAAAAAAAAAGAAAATAACACCAAAAGTCCATGCAGGGTGGGAGGAGGGGGTTCGGAGGAGAGCTAGTACTCGTCGGAGACCCCATCCATCTCCAGGTCCTCCGCTAAATGGGCCACGTGATCCTCATTGGAGTAGTTGGAGACCCCGTCCATCTCCTCGTCCTCCGCTAAATGGGCCACGTCCTCATCAGAGCAGGGACCCCCAGGGTCGACATCCTCCGCCTCTGAAACATCGTTGGAGGACGCAGAGAAGAGAGGTGGTGGGGTCTGTGGTCGGGAGGGTTGACCCAGTCTGGAGGGCTGGTCAGGATGGCACTGATGGAACCTCCTGATGAGGGTGTGGTCCAGAATGTGCCTCGCAGGGACCCAGGACCTCTCCTCCGGGCGGTAACCCTCCCAATCCACCAGGTACTGCAGGCCTCTCCCACGCCGGCAGGAACGTAGGAGACGGCGGACAGAAAAGGCAGGACCCCCGTCAATGAAGTGGAGGAGGCGCCAAGGGGACCAGAGCACTCTCCCGGACTGGCTTGACCTTGGACACGTGGAAGGTGGGATGGACGCGCATGGACCTGGGGAGCTTGAGCCGCACTGCCACCAGGTTGACGACCTTCTCGATCTTGAACGGGCCGATGAACCGAGGAGCCAGCTTCTTAGAGTCCACCTTCAGGGGGAGGTCCCGGGTGAAGAGCCAGACCTTCTGGCCCGGCTGGTACTCCGGGGGCGGCCCGGGCCGGGTCCAGGTCCTGTGACAGCGAATGAAGGCCTGGACGGACGGGCAGGAAGCTTCCCTCTCAAGGGCCGGGAACAGAGGCGGTTGGAAGCCGTAGGCACACTGGAAGGGGGAGAGGCCTGTGGCCGAATTGGTCAGGGTGTTGTGGGCATATTCCACCCACAAAAGCTGCTCAGACCAGGACGACGGGTGTTGAGACGTCATGCAGCGAAGGGCCGTCTCCATCTCCTGGTTCTTCCGCTCCGTTTTGGCCGTTGGACTGGGGGTGGTACCCTGAGGACAGGCTGACGGTGGTCCCCAGGAGCGAACAGAACTCCCTCCAGAAGACCGAGGCGAACTGGGGACCCCGGTCGGATACAACATCTACCGGGATGCCATGGAGGCGGAAGACGTGATACAACAGTAGCTTGGCGGTGCCCTTGGCCAACGGGAGCTTCGGTAGAGGCACGAAGTGAGCCATCGTGCTGAACCAGTCCACCACGGTCAGGATGGTAGTGTTGCTGCTAGATGGTGGCAGACCGGTGACGAAGTCCAAGGAGATGTGAGACCAGGAGCGATGAGGAACCGGCAGTGGGTGTTGGAGACCGGCAGGAGCAAGAAGAGAGGGTTTGTGCTGGTTACAGGTGGGGCAGGCATTCACGAACCCTGGGACGTCCTCACCCAGGGAGGGCCACCAGAAGCGATGCTGGACGACCTCCTTCGTCCGCTGGATCCCCGGGTGGCAGGTGAGTCGGGAGTTGTGGGCCCACTGAAGAACCTCGGACCGGAGGTCAGGCAGGACGAACAGACGGTCGGGTGGACATGCGCTGGGTCCAGGTTGGTCCTGGGCGGCAGCTCTGACCTTCTCTTCCACCTCCCAGGTGAGTGTGGCAACTAGACGGGAGGACGGTAGAATGGTGTCAGGGTCAGCAGCGTCTTCCTCCTCCTCCTGTAACTGCTGGGACAGGGCGTCAGGTTTGACATTGCGTGACCCCGGCCGATAGGAGAGGGAGAAATTTAACCTGGTAAGGCAGAGCGCCCAACGGGCCTGACGGGAGTTCAGTCTCCTGGCGGACTGAATATACTCCAGGTTCTTGTGGTCAGTCCACACCAGGAACAGCAGATAGGTTCCCTCTAGCCAGTGTCGCCACTTGTCCAGGGCCAATTTGAAGGCGAGAAGCTCCCTATTCCCGATGTAGTAGTTCCTCTCGGCCGGGGTCAAACGCCTGGAGAAGAAGGCGCTGGGATGAAGCTTCTGGTCGGAGGAGGTTCTCTGGGCGAGAACAGCTCCGACTCCCACGTCGGAGGTGTCCACTTCAACCACGAACTGCCGTTCGGGGTCAGGCACTACCAGAATGGGGGCTGAAGTGAACCGTGCCTTCAGGGCCAGGAAGGCGTCATTGGCGGCGGACCACAGAAACGGCACCTTGGAGGAGGTTAGTGCTGTGAGGGGGGCAGCCACCGTGCTGTAGCCTCGGATGAACCTCCGATAGAAGTTGGCAAAACCGAGGAAGCGCTGGAGTTGTTTGCGGGTGTCCGGGGCGGGCCAGGTGGTGACAGCGGAGACCTTGGTGGAGTCCATCTGGATGGTCCCCCTCCCCACGATGTACCCCAGGAAGGAGACGGACGGGACGTGAAACTCACACTTCTCCGCCTTCACAAAGAGTGAGTTCTCCAGGAGGCGCTGCAAGACCGTCTGGACGTGGTGGACGTGCTCAGCTTGGGTTTGGGAGAAGATCAGGATGTCGTCGGGGTACACAAAGACGAATTTGTTGAGCATGTCCCTGAACACGTCATTGACCAGGGCCTGGAAGACAGTAGGGGCGTTGGTGAGACCAAAGGGCATCACCAGATATTCGTAGTAACCGGAGGGAGTGTTGAACGCCATCTTCTATTCATCCCCCTCTCAAACCCGGACCAGATGGTAGGCGTTGCGTAGGTCGAGCTTGGTGAACACCGTGGCCCCCTCCAGGAGTTCGAAGGCTGATGAGATGAGGGGCAGGGGATAGCGGTTCTTGACCATAATGTCATTGAGACCGCGATAGTTAATACAGGGGCGAAGCGACTTGTCCTTCTTCTCCACGAAGAAGAAGCCAGCCCCCGCCGGGGATGAGGAGGGATGGATGATGCCCGCCGCCAGGGCATCGTTAATATAGGTGGCCTCTAGGGGGGGTGAAGCCGGGCTGGAGGTCGATGGCAATATCTTATGGCCTGTGCGGAGGAAGGGATGTCGCCTTGGCCTTGCTGAAGACCTCCCTGAAGTCGAGGTACTCGGCAGGGACCCCCAACATGTCAGGTGTGGAGCTGGAGCTGGTGGGTGGCTGAGGTGCGGCGGCTTGCTTCAGGCAGACCTGATGGCACGCAGGACTCCATCCCAGAATTGCCCCTGTGGCCCAGTCGAGGTGTGGGTTGTGACGCCGGAGCCAGGGGAACCCCAGGAGGAGAGGGTGATGAGGTGAGTGCAGGATGCATAACTGTATTGTCTCGTGGTGGTTGCCGGACAGGAGCATGCGGATGGGCACCGTCTGATGGGTGACTGTCCCCAGGAGGCGGCCATCCAGGGCAGTGGCAGGAACCGGAGAAGGCAGGAGAACTCGACCAACACCCAGCTGCCGTGCTAGGTTATCGTCGATGATGTTAACATCGGAACCAGAGGCAATAAGTATGGCGAGGGAATGTGAGCATTGGGGCAGCAGCAGCCGAGCCTGACACAGGGGGCGTGGGTTGGAGGAGGGTTTGGAGGTGTGGCTCACCAGGACCTCCTCCCTCACTGGCGAGCCCGGCCTTTTACCGGACACCCGGAGATGTAGTGTCCAGCTAGACCGCAGTAGAAACAAAGGTTCCCCAGCCGGCGTCTCTCCTTTTCTTCCGTGTGAGGCTGGCCCGGCCAACCTGCATGGGAGGGGCCTCACTCGTGGGTTGACGGGCCGGAAGAGCTGGCGGCCCGGAGGAACCTGGGAGACGGGTTGCTGGGCGGCGCTCCACTTGCCTCCGACGCCTCTCTCGCTGCCGGGCCTGGATGCGTCGGTCGATACGGGAAGCAAGCTCAATGATGCCATCGAGAGAGGTGGGCAGGTCATGGGAAACCAGCTCTTCCTTCACATACTCTGCTAATCCCATTAGGAATGCGTCAATCTGGGCTGCCGGGTTCCACTCGCCCAACTAGAGTTGGGCTAATGGGACAGGTAAGGAGAGGGAGGGGAAAGTAGAAGAAGGCGGAGATCATGACACTTTCTGCCCGCTGTCCCTTTCTGAGTCTCATCCCTACAATACACCATTAGATTCCCATCTCCCATCCAATCATAAGCTTAAGCGCATATATCAGTTTTAATGGATTCATCATTTTCAACTCTATCTCTCTTCTTTATTTAATCTTATGATGACATTACAGTATCATTCTCTCGGTCTTCTACTATCTCTTCCATCTCCAAAATGTTGCACTTACTATCACCATCTCCTAAAGGTGCAGTGTGTAGAATTTACAGAATGGACTTGGCAGAAATGGATTATAATATTCATAGGTATGTTTTAAATAGTGTATAATATAAATAGGAATTGTTGTGCTGACATTACTTTAGAATGAGCCATTTTTAGCTACATAGGGAGTGGGTAGGCTTTACAGAGGCTGCCATGTTGCACCACCATGTTTCTTCTACAGTAGTCCAGAACAGACAAACCAAACACTGGCTCTAGAGAGGTCCTGTTAGTTGCGATCTGCAACCTCACAATTCGACGCCACTAATTCTACACACTGCACCTTTAATTCATCACTACTCTTTCTCTTCCCTCCTGGATTAGATGCAATGCTTTCCCTTATCCCTCTCTCCATACTTCCATTTCCCTGAACAATCCTACCTACCTTTTCCATCTCGTACCCATTCACAGCCCAGTTGTGCTGAGCCCCCTCACGATTCTTCTTTTTCCTCAGTTTTGTTGTTAAAGGGCAACTTTCAGGTTGACATACCGGGTGAATTAATGTGTGTGGAAATTATGTACCAATTTGATTTAAGAATGATCTTTATTTTTTCATAGCCTGCAAACTCGGAATGTGATGTCGCGTAGGGGAGACAGGACAGAGCTAACGCTACAGTGAATGGCAAATTGGCAAGTATTAGAGATGTAGAGAAACGCTGTTGTGAGTGAGTGTTTTTATTGGAGATTTATTTGTTTTCCTTTGTTTCCTACATGAACAAAACAAAACCAGAACTGTGCACTGTGCTGTCACGCATGTCTCTCCGTTGTTCTCTTTAACTTTACCGCGGCCGCTGTTGGTATGGGACTTTATTTATTAAAAACTGGATTTTTTTTTTTTGTGTAAATACTATTTACTTTGAAATAATAAATCCTAAACACACTACTTTGCCATCCTAAACAGCTGTCATACTAACTGACTGACTACCATCCTGCTACTGTGCTGTGGCAGTGAATGAGACTATTTTACCCTGCGTAACATCACCAGCTGAGATGTAAAAAACAAAATGGGCCTTTTCACCTTTTACCTACATTCTTTGTGTATTTTTACCCTTTCTGCCTGTAAATCTTTTTTTCAAACCATTGGACTGGTGGAGACTCTTGCTCCCCCTACTGGTTTGGAGGACTAATCAAACCTTATTGCTGATGTCATCTTGATGCCCGTTCTTCATTTATTTTTTTCCAAAATTATAAATAATAATAATGGTGTGGTGTGGGGATGGGATGGTTTCAGCAGCCACAAGTGACCTGGATCTAGGTGATTGTGTCAGGGTGGCTGCATACCTGTTGCTCG
Organism: Zeus faber; assembly: GCF_960531495.2. Taxonomy (NCBI): domain Eukaryota; kingdom Metazoa; phylum Chordata; class Actinopteri; order Zeiformes; family Zeidae; genus Zeus; species Zeus faber. Next base: position 36,262,294 of record NC_137190.1, read on the forward strand.
GTGGTTGGGCTAACGAGTAAACGGTTAAAACCCCTATTCTCACACACACTCAGGATAGGAGCCCTGCCATGACATCTTCTATCTGCTCCTGGCTAATTCCACCTAGCCTCCTCTCTGCAATAATCTGATGTCTACAACCCACCATCTCTGTGTCTCTGTGCCGGAGGGCCCTGAAAACGCTACTTGGGTGGCATGTGGTTGCCACAGTGGCACCTGAACTCTCCGGCACGGGGAAGGGACACAGACGTCTGAAGATGCCCAGCAGGTCAACTGATGGCCCCAGCACCAACCCTCTCCCAATTAGCAGCAGCAGCACCCAGGGTTTTTGGTGGAGGACCGGGGGAGAAGCAGCCGCAGCAAACAACATGGGTAACCCTCTACAGTTAGCTCCTCTGCCCAGCAGCCACCGCCGGGATCGTCCAGCCAGCCCAGCAGCCAGGCCACTCTTCCAAGCAGCCCCCGCAACAGTCAAGTCCGGCCACGCCTTCACCAGCCAGTGCAGCAGCACGAGGCCCCATGCTCCGGAAGGGAGGAGGGGGCAGTCTGTTGTCGCCCTGGGGGAAGGCCGGTTGGACCATGCTGATCCAGGGAACCAAGTCCTCTGGAAGGGGAGGTTTTCAAATTAAATTTTTGAATTTGTATGTAAAAGGTATGGAAACCCTGTTTCAGAGACCTGTGTTTTTATTATTTAAGGTATTGGAACCCTGTGTCAGAGTCTGTCGTTTTGGGCTATGGTAACCCTGTGTCAGAGTCTGCTTTAAATATTTTTTTAATTTTTGTTGCTCTGTGGTTGGGCTAACAAGCAACAGGTTGAAACCCCTATCCTCATACACACACTCAGGATAGGAACCCTTTCCTGACATGTTCTTTTTGCTCCTAGCTGATTCTACCTAGCCTCCTTTCTGCAATAAACTAATGTCTACAACCCACCGTCTTCTCTGTCTCTGTGCCGGAGGGCCCTGAAAATGACACTTGGGTTGCATGTGGCAGGCGGAACTGCCACAAATGGTTCTGGCAACAAGACATTAGCAGCAGTTCCTTTAAGTCCTGTAAGTTGTGAGGTGGGGCCCCCATGGCTAGTTGTCCCAGCACATCCCACAGATGCTCCATCAGATTGAGAATTTGGAGGCCAAATCAACAGCTTTGTCTTGTTCCTCAAACTACTCCTGAACTATTTGTGCAGTGTGGCAGGTCACATTATCCTTCTGAAAGAGGCCACTGCCATCAGGGAATACCGTTGTCATGAAGGGGTATACTTGATCTGCAACAATGTTTTGGTAGGTGGTACGTGTCAAAGTAACATCCACATGAATGCCAGGACCAAAGGTTTCCCAGCAGAACATTGCCCAGAGCATCACACTGCCTCCGCCGCCTTGCCTTCTTCCCATAGTGAAGGTAAACGATGCACAAACACGCCATGGTCATCCATATGATGTAAAAAAAAAAATGTAATTCATCAGACCAGGCCACCTTCTTCCATTGCTCCATGGTCCAGTTCCGATGCTCATGTGTCCATTGTAGGCGCTTTCGGCGGTGGGCAGGGGTCAGCATGGGCACTCTGACCGGTCTGCGGTTACGCAGCCCCCTATGCAGCAAGCTGTGACGCACTGTGTGTTCTGACATCTTTGTATCATAACCAGCATTAACCTTTTCAGTAGTTTGTGCTACAGTTGCTCTTTGCTAACTCTGCGGCTGTATCAATAAGCCTTGAGTGCCCAAGATCCTGTCGCTGGTTCACCGGTTGTCCTACCTTGGACCACTTTTGGTTGGTACTAACCACTGCATAATGGGAACACCCCACAAGACCTGTCGTTTTGGAGATGCTCTGACCCAGTCCTCTAGCCATCACAATTTGGCCCTTGTCACTGTCAGATCCTTACGCTTGCCCATTTTTCCTGCTTCCAACACATCAACTTCAAGAATGGACTGTTCACGTGCTGCCTATTATATCCCACCCCTTGACAGATGCCATTGGAACAAGATGATCAATGTTATTCACTTCACCTGTCAGTGGTTTTAACGTTGTGGCTGATCGGTGTGTGTATGTATATAAACACAATTGGTCCCTGAGCTCCAAAATAGTAAGGGTTGCCAACTGCTCCTGGCTGCCCCCTGGAGAAGGGACAACAAGGATGGGAGAAATGCAGAGGCAGAATTTTTCCAGCCACAACTCAGTGTAAAGCCAGCTATAAGAGCAAAGACCAGGGTAGACCTAATAAATACGTTGCCGTTTTAAATTACATTGTAGGATTTGTAGTGTAATCCACCAAATACAGGCAATTTCATGGATTTATGGATATGCCTATTCTTCTTCTTCTTCTTCTTCTTCTTCTTCTTCTTCTTCTTCTTCTTCTTCTTCTTCTTCTTATTATTATTATTATTATTATTATTATTATTATTATATTCCTAATTAGAATTGAACAATAATTGTCTTATTATTAATGCAGTATTTATCATAGTATTATTATTATTTAGATATTATAACAATTATTCGTTTCTCACAATAAATTCTTAAATTCTCTGTGGAATGTACCACCTTAGAATCGCGCAGGACGGACTGCTGCCATTTTACACGGAGACAGCTCCCCAGTGCGGCCGCCTGGTCTATTCGCAATTCACCAAGTCTCCAAAAGTGGCCGATAGCTATTTATTCCTCCAGTGGCGGACTCGCATAGTTATTATTATAATTTTTTGAAGTACAGAAAATTCCTTGCAAACCAACACAAATCTTGACTTTTTTTTTTTTTAAATACTAGTCAAATACCACACAACCACAAACGTAAAAAACGAGCCAGGTAAGTCGCTGGATATTTGGTTAAGCTAATGTGTTTCAAGCTGACACGAGCATGCTACATTAGCCAGGTATCGTTAAGTGGGTTCACTTGTTAATTTGCCGCTTGCTTTATCGAAACGTCCGAACGAGCGTGTCAGTCAAACAACGAACACGATGAGATTATGTTTCGACGCGGGGCGTCTTTGATAAACCAGTGTTTGGGCAAAAAACATGCGTCACGCTGGAGAGTTGAGCTAACGTCACCGAACTGTACGGCTAGCTTTAGCTTGCTAGCTAACGCGATCTACGTTCTCGTCAGCTGCAATACTACCGTGCTGATATCGCTAGCAAACCACAGCTTTCGTTCCATTAATTAGGTAGGTAAAGGCTTAATGAGCGAGGGCATTGCACGTAACCTTTTTTTTTTTGTCAAGGGCCATTATCCATTTTCGAGTTGATAAGAGATAAAAGTGGCAAATTGTTTTTGGGATGTCATGAGGGGTTAGACGTCGCATTTACCAGGTTGTTTATACCAGCCAGGTAATAAAGTAAAAGTAGTGGTAGACCTTTATGGTCACGGCCTGTTGCTTTTGCCTATTTCGTGCTGAGTGTCCAAATCAAAATACTTAGTGAATGGCACTCACGATCATGACATTTTAACTTTCGTACAAATAATTGCGATGAACAATTTTAGCATTAACAAATCTTTTGTTTACTAATTTGACGCCACCGTCACAGTATAAGCATATCATTATAGTGTAATAATACACATCCATCTCATGGACTGCAGCCGTTTACTTACATTGAAAGTTGAAACATAGAAATTCTGTTTGACTTTCCGCCTTTTTTCGACTGAACTGATGACATGGGCCATGTTCTATTGCCTCCAAGAATTCTCACATTAGCTTAACATTTGACGTTTAGGGAAGCATCATTATGTTATCATGATATATTATATGTCATTATATTACCATGTCATCATGTTTGACCTGGAATGATGCTGTAATTGCTTTGGTTGTAGTCTGATTCTCACAAAAATACCTGTAGATTTTAAGTGTTTTAGTATCGGCCCCAATTCCGAACTGGGATTGTGTATGTCAGCAACAATCACATTTTAGTTTTGCTGATGGTGGGTCAATCAATATCTGCGGTGATAGAAACAAAGCTATTTTGTTTTTAAAACAGTTTCTTGGCACTGGCTTAATTTGGATATTTCATTAACAAAATAGAAGATATTTATGCTTTTCACAGTGAAGTGTTTGAATTAGCGGGCAAGCTTAATAATCTTAGTAATCTATCTATCGAAAATCTAATCCATTTTTGAATTTTATCTTTACTTCTTGTGATGAACTCATTCATATTGGGCTGTCATTTCCAGCTGACTTGTACCCAGAGCTTTTGAGCTGTCCTCCCCCCATCCCTCCCACTTAGCAGTTATTACCATTGGTCAGGAAAAGAGATCCCATTCACAGTGTAAGGAAATTAGGGGCTACATTCCAACATACCAGACCTCACTGTCTGCAAGGCTACCAGCTGTTTGGAGGAGATTGTGGTGTGTGTTTCTAAGGTGACTGTGTGTGTCCAAACAACTTGTTTTCAGACACTTTTAAAATGTTCACTTTGCCAATGTGGAATAATGTTAAAACTGAACTTTAGGAGTATAGAAGTGACTCTGCATGTGGGAGACAGAATACACATCACTGTGTGTGTGTGTGTGTGTGTGTGTGTGTGTGTGTGTGTGTGTGTGTGTGTGTGTGTGTGTGTGTGTGTGTGTGTGTGTGTGTGTGTGTGTGTGTGTGTGTGTGTGTGGTAAATAAAAAAAAGTTGACGTCGTCAAAAATAAATGTATTAACAGCCAGTTTCAGAGCAGAACAATATCCAAGCAAATTGAAGATAATTCAAAACAGAAACTTTTCCCTGTTTATGCATGCCTTTTAAGCAGACAGTTGGGCCCTGTCATCTCTTAGCGCAGGATCTCTTTAAAGCTATTGAACAGCTGACACCAATGCAAACTCTCAGTTTTTGAGAGTCATTTGAGGTTCTCTGCAACAGAGATCATTTGGATGGCTGTCGTCATGTTTTGTCTGTGCTAAAACTAAATTTAGAGGGCAGTTATTGTCTTAGTAGACCTTTGCAGTATGGGATACAGGATTTCTCTGGTGCCAACGAAATAGTGATCTATATTAGTCAGTGAAGGGGTTAGGCTTTTGAAATTTACGTCCAAACAGCCCGTAGGCCCGATTGCAAGTACTTATTTCAGACAGAATTGTACGTTTTAGTGGTCGACTGATATGGGTTTTTCAATGGCCGATGCCGATATTTAGAGAGCGGGGTGGCCGATACATAATGCGGATATCATGTTGTTTTTTTTTTTTTTGTTTTTTTTTGCATCTGATAAAATACAACAATTTAATAATTATAACAAATGACTAAAAAAATTCTGAACTTAAATTAACATTTATTTAACTCTAAGGTTATTGTCTGCATTGTCTCTGTTGTGCACTTATTTTTAATAAATGTATCGACTAATTAAATTATGTCCATAAAAAATGTCCACAGGCTGCGTGAATGGGATTCGAGGAAGCGGATTTCCGCAATCGGCCGTCCTGTGATGGTTTGCATCAAGGCGCCCATGATCTGCGCTCCACTCTGCGTCCCTCAGCCTCTCTGTTCCCTTATATAACCGAAACTAAAAAGAACCATGATGTGTTTAAAAATGTTGTTTCATACAAGTAAGGAAACACACAAAAATAAATAGATTTAAAATAAAAACACAGGAAAACTGCCACGGGAACACATACACGCAAAAACTCCACTCGCATTCTCTGAGTTAGTTTTACTTTTTGCCTCAAATGCAAAGTATTTCCAAACAGCACTCCTGCTGTTTTCTTTCAAAACCAGTCGCAGAGGCTTTGCACTTGCCATGTTTAATGAGCGAATAATAGGGATGTTTAACAATAAATCAACAATCAATTAATTGCTAATATGAATTGAATAGATTAAGATTTTGTCCCATCAATGAATTGAAGAATCTGCTATCTTAATGTTATTGTTTTAACGGGAGTGTTTGGGGCGCAGGGCGTTTCGAGGGGGAAAAAATAAAAATAAATAACCAGGAAGTAGTAGCACTCATTGCAAGGACAGGGGGCAGTCGAGAAAAAAATGCCCGGTAGAGGAGGAAGTAGTCATTCCAGAAGAAAGACAAACAACAAATATGGCTGTGTGCGTAGAAAACTGGTGCTTCTACAACCAATGCTGTGTTCAGATGGAAGACGGTAGATACGGATAACGGCACTTAATGGACGGAACAGGGAGAGGAAACCAAAACCGGAGCGAAGGAGAGGTATGACGGCCAACGGAAACAAGGGATGTGTTGCTATGGTGATGACTCTAATAAAATATATAAAACTTGATTATTTATGTAATAAAGTATATAATAAATATATTTATTATATAAAAGAAGATGCCCAATGGATTTGATCAAATCCAATAATAAACCGGAGTGAGTGAGACTATTGAAGACAGTGAGTGAGAGGAGTCAGGTCTATGTCGGCGCTGCAGCGCTGTGTGTGTGTGTGTGTCAACTGGCTGTCAGAGAGAAGAGAGAGCGAAGAAGCGCAGCTATTACCGATATATCGATAGTGCGGAAAATGGGTATCGGCCGATGCCGATTATCTCAAAATGCACAAATATCGGGCCAATTAATCAGTCGACCGATCAACTGGTCGACCACTAGTACATTTACTCAGATCATCTTTAAAAATTCATATTTGATATTATATTATTAAAGTTCTCATGTTAAAGTTTGATTGCAACACAATTCCTGTTTTGACTTGTCTGCACTGAGACCTGCACCCCTATCTAGTCCACACTCTAACCTCCCTTGGGCCTTACTGACAATGGGGGGGTAGGCAGAACAGATCCCAAAAACGAATATTCTTGGCTTTGTGTCAGAGTATCCATAAAAGTTCCTGACGGTGCTCAAATAAAAATTTGCCTTCCTGTAAATTTCATAAGCACGCTGGTAAATTAATCATTTAGTTTTTGAAAATCTTAAGTTTGTGTATTTTGTTGGTCATTTAATTTTATTTCCACAAAGCCTGCCTCCAGTCTTGATTTGCATTTTGAAGATATTTAATATGTTCCTGTGGAACACCCTGCTGCAATACATTAATTCCACAGTTACTGCCTTACGTTTTTGAAAAATAACAGATTTTAGCTGAAATAAAATGCAATCTCTGCAAACCCACTCGCTGTCTGTTAAGCAACAGAGTGACTGCAGCCTTTTGAAAACAAGTCTATTGAGTCATTTGGATGTCCTATATAGAGAAATCAGCCACCTCAAACCTCATCGAGCCATGGCCTTGCTTGTCTATGATGTCCACCTAAGGATTTTTCCTGGCTCATAATGTGGCAGATTCAAGAGTCAAGAGGTTTATTCGTCATATACATACTTTCATACATATATGCAGTGAATTGTAATGCAACGCACCCGGTGATTGCACACAATATGTCCTAGATAGAACACAGTAGCTACCTAAGAAAATTTCTTTATACTAGACCAACTAACTGATTCCTAAAATGTAATACAGTAAATCGAATACTTATAGAATAAAATAAAAATATATAGAATAAAATAAAATGCAATAGATAAAGGGAATAGGCTTGCGTATATATGGGATAGACTTATGTATATGGGGTAGGCAATTATGTATATACAGATATGTGCATTAAAGTGGCATGTGAATAAAGTGAGGTAGTGTTTGTGGGATAATACAGCACAGTTTACAACAGTACGGCGCAGCAATACGGTAACACCGAACAACCCAGAACAGTGACACAGTATGCGGTACAGTATGCTACATACAGTACAGAAGGTAGTGGAGCCTATGTGGTGGCTCAGTGAGGACCCCTGGTGAGGTCAGCATTGACAGTTCTTATGGCTTGCGGGGAAAAAACTCTCTCAGTCTCTCTGTTCTCGCTGTGTGACTGCGGAGGCGCTTGCCTGACCGCAGCAGCTGGAACAGTCCGTTGTTGGGGTGATGAGGATCCTTCATGACCCTGCGGGCTCTGCTACTACACCTCCTGGTGTATAAGTCCTGTAGGGAGGGGAGTGTAGTTCCAGTGGTACGTTCAGCTGAATGCACCACCCACTGCAGGGCCCGCCTGTCCTGAGCAGTACAGTTCCCAAACCAGGCAGTGATGTTGCCTGTCAGGATGCTCTCGACCACTCCACAGTAGAAGGACTTGAGGATCCTCACTGAGACCCAGAATTTCCTCAGCTGCCTAAAGATCACCTTTCTCACAAGAGTGTCTGTTTGTAAAGTCCATGTTAAATCCTCTGTGATGTGGACTCCCAGGTACTTGAAGCTGCTCACCCTGTCAAAAGAAGTCCCATTAATCACCAAGGGCATGTGTGTCCTCGATTGTAATCCTCACCTAAAGTCCACAATCAGCTCCTTAGTTTTGCTGAAGTTCAGGTGTAGGTTGTTGTCCTGGCACCAGAGTGACAGGTCAGCCACCTCCTCGCGGTAGGCCTTCTCATCGCCGTCGGTGATCAGGCCCACGACAACGGTGTCGTCAGCAAACTTGATGATGGTGTTGGAGCTGGACCTGGCCCCACAGTCATGTGTGTACAGGGAGTACAGTAGGGGGCTGAGGACACAGCCCTGGGGGGTTCATCGTTGAACAGCATTCTCACATAGGCCCACTTCCGGCCATCCAGCTGCGTGAGCATGGTGTGCAGTACCTGGGAGACCGTGTCATCCGTGGATCTGTTCTCCCGGTACGCGAACTGCAACGGGTCCAAGGCGCGGGGGAGGGAGGCGCAGATATAATACTTAATCAGCCTCTCAAAACTTTTGATGACCACCAAGGTGAGGGCCGCCGGACGGTAGTCATTCAGGCAGGCAGGAGAGGTGATCTTCGGGACAGGAAGGACGGTGGACCTCTTAAAGCAGGACGGGACCACTGATTCAGCCAGGGAGATGTTGAATATTGTAGTGAACACCGGAGCTAGCTGGTTAGCACAGGTTTTCAGTACTCGCCCAAATATGCCATCTGGGCGGCAGCTTTCCTGGTGTTCACCCGCATCAGCGCCTTCCTGACGTCATGCGCGGACACTGAGAGTGTGCGCTCATCCCCAGCAGTGTAACTCCAATTAGCTGGCGAGCTAGTGGTGCTGTTTCCGGACTCAAACCGCGCATAAAAGGATTTCAGTTCGTTTGCTAGGGAGGCGTCCACACTCGTGGCTGGGGAGGAGCTGCTCTTATAGTTTATCGTCCGCACCCCCTCCCACAAGCATCTTGTGTCGCCCTGCTCCATCTATAGCTCCAGTCTCTCTGTACGTCTGTTTAGCGTCCTTCACCGCCCTCCGCAGATTGTAAGATGCCGCTTTGTAATTGTCCATATTACCGGATACAAGACCGTTGTTGTAAGCGGCCGTGCGAGCATTCAGAACGCAGCGGATGGATTTGTCAACCCACGGTTTCTGGTTTGGAACTTTCACTGTGGGAACGATGCTGCCCGCTAACGTAGCCACAAAGCTCACTGCTACGTCCGTAAACTCGCTGACGTCACTTGAACTTGACATGTCCCAGTCTAAGCCGGCAAGTGCGTCCTGAAGCGCAGCCTCTGATTGGTCCGTCCACTGCTTCACTTCCCTCGTCACCGCCAGTTCTCGCGCGATCAGAGGCCTGTAAACGGGAACCAGCGAGATCATGGCGTGGTCAGATTTCCCGAAAGCAGGAAGCGACACGGGCTTGTATCCGTTCTTGTAAGGAGTGTAACAATGGTCCAGAGTTCTGTCTCCCCTGGTGGCACACGTGATGTGTTGGTGGAAATTAGGCAGAACTTTTTTAAGGTTCACCCTGTTAAAGTCCCCAGTCACCACCACAGCCGCGTCGGGATGTTTGTTTTGAAATCCGCACAACACATCATGCAGGTCCGACAGTGCTGTGTCGGTATCCGCTTGCGGTGGGATATAAACGGCTGTAATGATGACCGTGCTGAATTCCCGGGTGAGATGAAATGGACGGCATAAGATTGTCAGCTGTTCCAGGTTCGGCGAGCAGGAGCGGGAGAGAGACTCGGTGTTGTTAGGGTTACACCAGCGGTTGTTTACCATGAGGCAGACGCCTCCACCTTTGGATTTCCCCGACTCCCCCGATCTGTCGCCGCGGAACACGGAGAAGGACTCGGCTGGACAAATGGCTTCATCCGGCACCGATGGGTTCAACCATGTCTCCGTCAGGCAGAGGACGCAACAGTTCCTCGTGTCCCATTGGAATTTAATCCTCACTCGAAGTTCATCTATCTTGTTCTCCAGAGACTGAACGTTGAGACTGCCGATGCTTTTTGGGGGATATTATGAAAAAAAACGTAAAGAATACTAAAATGTGCAAAAGTCGACCGGAGCGCAGGCGAGCACAAGGGGCGGCGCCACTATCGCTATGGCGTTATAGAGGTGGTACCATCCTGGTCATGTGCATACACATGCCTTCAACTGGCTCAAGCAAACACTTTTTACAAGCAATGTATTTTAGGAGTTCTAATAATGATATGATTAAAGAAAATGATTATCAGATTATTTTACATTATTTAAATTTTTTTATTTTATAACAAAATAATGAAGGTGCCTTGCCTAATATTAAAACCACTGACAGGTGACGTGAATAACATTGATCATCTCGTTCCAATGCCATCTGTCAAGGGGTGGGATATATGAGACAACAAGTGAACAGTCAGTTCTTAAAGTTGATTTGTTTGAAGTAGGAAAAATGGGTATAGGGTAGTGGTGCAATGGATCACAAAACTCACGGTTCGGATCGTATCACGGTTTTGAGGCATGGATCGGATCATTTTTTGGATCAGCAAAAAAATATATATAAAATGGGAGATAGAAATTTTCTTTCCATTTATTCTGTAAAACACTTAAAGCAAGGAACATTTGCTCATGGCCTTAAATGAAAACAACCTTCAAGACGTCCAATGTTTCAATGAAATCTTAAAATATATAAAATATTCAACACTGTTGTTAAATTTAATGCAATATGATGCATGCATGATACCTTCTTCCTTTAAACATGGTAGTGAGTGGAAAAAATATGATTAGATCCGCCCTCAGTAACTTAATTTAATTCCACTGACAGTAACCAGTATCGTGTTCAATTTCTCACGTTTATAACAAACTAAATTTCATGGAAATTGGTCCAGAATTAAGTGAGGTACAGTCGTAGAGAAGTCTGCATCTCTCAATACACAATTTGATTCAATTTTCGATATAAACATATGTATTTTTTTCAGCACTAACCCTAACCTTATCGAGTGTTGATTTGTAAAGAAAACACTTCACATTAAGTCATTATAAATAATGTTATATTTTTTGTAGTGGGATAAATATAAACAAAATATTTCATACATATTCATAGATATAATAAATGCTCGGGAGCCATAAGATCTGGCTCTTATCAAAGAGCCGGATCATCCGGCTCACTGAAAAGAGAAACCTTTCAACATTTCAATAAGTTTATCTCTTCTCCGCCACATCTGTGTCTGCTCTTCTCTAATCAGACATTTTTTCTGTAGTTCTATTCATCAAATCACAGCAACATGTTCCGTTCAATATTATTATCTTATCTTTGATATCACAATCCAAATCATATCCATAATGTTAACTACTCTTATATAGCGCATAATGGTAACTAGCAGCACTTTTCACAAGCTGCTGGTCTCTCTTCTGCCCTCTCAAGTGGACAAATCAACTGGACATATTCAAAAATATATAATATTTTATTGTAACAGAGCACACATTTTCTTTAAATTATTAGAAGGCACAAGCTGCTCTGAGCTGCAAGCTTCAGTTCCCCCCCCCCCTCCTCCAATCTCAGCTGCAGCGATACAGTACACAGTTTATTTTAAGATAACATTAAATTAGAGATCACATTTATGTTGGACAATATTACCCAAAAAATAACAGGGAGAATCGTGAATCTGATTGAAGTTGAAAGTTTGAACACTCATTTCGATCGATTTTCAATTTGGAATCGGAATCGTGACACATCATTGCGCTTCAGAGTAAAACATAGCAAGCATCTGTCTTGTCTATCTTCTTTTCACTGCAACTCTACATCCAGATTTAGGGAATTATTACTTAAAAAAGTAACAGCAGCAGTAAAACAGTTTTTCACTATAATGGTTAAATTTTGCAATTGATCCTCAGTTCACATGTGAGCCGAACAGAGCCGAACAGATCTGTACAGATCACGGATCAACAGATCCGTGAGACCACTTGTATAGGGGCATGAGTATATCAGCGACATTGACAAGCCAAATTGTGATGGCTAGATGCTGCGTTGGAGCATTTCCAAACCGCTAAGTCTTGTGGGGTGTTCCCATTATGCAGTGGTTAGTACCTACCAAAAGTGGTCAAAGGAAGGACATGCGGTGAACCGGCGATGGGGACATGGGTGTCCAAGGCTCATTGATGCGCGTGGGGAGCGAAGGCCAGCCCATCAAATATTTTATCAAATAAAAGCTAATGACTTCACCAGGGGGTGGCGCAATGGCAGGCCGGGACCAATGCGACGTCACGCACCTCTGAGATTTTGGGTCTCGGCGTTTCTCCTTATTTCATTTCAATATGGAGAGTTTGAGGCAAGACTCACTGAGCTGGTTCACTCATACAGGAATAATATTTACGCCCTTCTTGGCACAAGTTTTAAATTTTTGCGTTCTTCTGCGACCTTAATGAGTCAGATGTTACGTAGCTGATCAAGTCTAGTGCAGATATGGACAAGCGAGACTAATAAAATTACTAAACGTTACTAATATTGTTATATATAAACAGACACAAATTAATTTTGTTTAATATATTTTATTGGAACCACCATCATGGCAACGTATCACTTGTTTCATTTTGCAATCGTACCTCTCCCTCGCTCCTGTTTTTTTTTTCCTCCTGCCCATGCCGTTCAGAAAGTGCCATTATCCCATTCCCGTCTACTGTGTTCCATCTGAACACAGCATTAGTTGTCGAACAATAAACATAGTATTCTCCTCGGCATCGACTAGTGCGCAGCCATGTTTGTTGTTTGTTGTTCTTGCGGAAGCCTCCATCTACTTCTACTTCCTACTCCACTGGTCATTTTTCCCCGACTGCCCCCTTGTTGTTCTGGTGAGTACTACTACTTCATGGCTGGGTATTTTTTTTTTCTCGAAAAACGCCCTGCTCCCGACAAAGACGGCTGTTGATATAATAATGCAACCTCAAGTTGTTCAGTTCTTATCAATAACACAAAATCTTAACAATCGATAAACGATTAATTGTTAACATCCTCAGTGTCAGAACACACAGTGCATTGCAGCTTGCTGCATATGGGGCTGCGTAGACGCAGATTGGTGAGAGTGTCCTTGCTGACCCCTGTCCACAGCTGAAAGCACCTACAATGGGCACATGAGTGTCAACTGGACCACGGAGTAATGGAAGAAGGTGTGTATGTCATGTGGATGGCCAGGTGTGTGTGTGTGTGTGTGTGTGTGTGTCATTTACCTCGGAGAGAGATGGCACCAGGATGCACTTTCGGAAGGAGACAAGCCCAGGAAAGCATCAAGCATTGTTCTGCTGGTAAACCTTGAGTCCTGGCATTCATGTGGATGTTACTTTGACAGGTACCAGCTACCTAAACTGACACCCCTTCATGGCAACGGTATTCCCTGATGGCATTGGCCTTCAGAAGGCGAATGTGCCCTGCTACACTGTAAAGATTGTTCAGGAATAGTTTGAGGAACATGACAAAGAGTTCAAGGTGTTGACTTGGCCTCCAAATTCCCAATCCGATTGAGCATCTGTGGGATGTGCTGGAACAACAACCTGATCCATGGATACCCCACCATGCAACTTATAGGACTTAAAAGATCTGCTGCTAACGTCTTGGTGCCAGATACCACAGGACACCCTCAGAGGTCTTGTGGAGTCCATGGCTCGATGGGTCAGAGCCGTTTTGGCGGCACGAGGGTGTCCTATACAATATTAGGTGTGTGTGTGTGTGTGTGTGTGTGTGTGTGTGTGTGTGTGTGTGTGTGTGTGTGTGTGTGTGTGTGTGTGTGTGTGTGTGTGTGTGTGTGTGTGTGTGTGTGGTGAAATCCTTTATTTTTTATTTTTAAGCTATTAAAATGCTGGATCCCATCATTTGTAAGTGTTCTGCTGCAACATTCTCGCTGTGCTTTAATGCAGTGAGATTAAAGTGTTTCAAGCCTTAAAAAATATTAAATCTTGGGTCAAAGTTAAGGTTTCTCTTTCAAATATTGCAGCCTATTCACTGGGACCCACAGATGTTTCTAGCCTTGTCAGAAGTCCTTGTTAGTTAAAATTATAGCAAGTCATGAGACGGTGCTGTTATGCAGAATCTCTTAGTTGTAACAGTTGACATTTTGGTTTCCTTGACATTTTGGTTTCCTTCACAAGGAGCTAAACCAGAAATCTCATTATAGGGTTAATTTAAAATGTCATACATTTCTGTTCTGTTCTATTTCATGGAGGAGTAATTATTTCATTTTTTTAAACAGGCTGATTAAAGGAAGCAGACAGATTCCATAGAGACAAGAGGAGCAGAAGGTAAGATGCCAGCATGTTCTCTAGAAGTCAACTCAATTTCTCTTACACACACACACACACACACAATTGTTGCCGTTTCTGACACATAGCTACTAATCCTTGCAGTGAGGACCTGGTAACAGTGTGGTTTTGTTGTTGCCTCGCTTCTAATCTCTGGTCCGTCTACCTGGTGGTCCATCCATACATACACATGTTCGTTGTTTGCACAGGAAGTAGAGTTGGCGCGCCAGTAAACGCAAGACTTAGTCTTAGCTCATTCGTCACCAGGTGCACCCAAGGTAATCTCAGCATTGTCCATAGCCTATCCTATACATGTTCTGTTTTGGACTTGTTTAATGAAACCTTAGAATTTCAAATAATCACTATATCTGCTGTGATTGCCAGTGCTTTCCTGAGGCAAAGCTGATTCCAAAGCGTTCAGACTTATAGAAGTGCAGCCCTACCAGTCATCAAGGAGCCAATGGGTTATACGGTACTTTGTCTCTGTCACGAGTGAGACCATTTCATTTGAATGGGCTGTCAGGTTTTCTGTCTGCAGACCTGCATCTTGATGGGAAGTGTTGGAAAGGTTTTTAAAACTCAAAATATTGAAGTATTTCACCATTAAAATGGTGTGGTCTATTTGTTTCCTTGGTGTTAACGGTCACGCACAAGGCTTGCTTGTTTGACAGATGGCAGCAGAACAATACATTTTACCGTTTTGTGCAAGATATCTGTGAGAGATGAAAAAAGATTGCTCATTACCTTTGCAGACAGCTTTATTACATATTGTCACCAACATGTTCAGACTATTGGCGAAAGCGGGTGTAGTGACGTGTTTTTGCCGGCTTTAATGATGTTTTGAACTCAATGTGAACTTTCCATTTTATTTATCTGGACCTGTCCCCTGGCCTGGAGGTTTGACCTTATTCACAACATTTTTAGATGTTGAGTGGAGGGTTTGACTTCCAGTAGGTGGTTTGCAAGAAGAGGTTGTTAAATTGCTTGGATTACTTATTCAGCCAGATTGATTGAACATTTTGAATATTACCAAAATAAGTTTTAAAATTGTATAAATCACGTTTGTTTTTGTATTATTTTTTTGTATCTTGAGCGATGACGTTCACATGAAAAAGCATGTACACAATTTTTTATTAGTGTCAAATCAACGACATGGGGGCACAGAAGAACGGGGGAGTGTGCGGGGCACAGAGCAATCACTCGTGATACCAAGACCCGGTATTAAACGGGCCCCGGGGCTAAATTAGACAGTAGTATTCTGGTAACGGTATTGGAAAAATCACCAACATTAATTTTCTATTTATTTAAACTATATAACCCGTTTTTTACTTGCAATGAGATCAAAATATTCGTCTAAGAAGGATTTTCGCTTGTATCAAAAAAGACATCTCCCTCTCTCCCTTTCGATCTCCTCTGCCTGGCCAGTTCAGAACAGTTCTGGGGACTCCCTGAGGGGCACTAGGAACTGGGAAGGTCCCCCAAATACTAAATACCTTCAAGACTTTTTTTCCTGGTTGTGTTCGCATCGCACTGGGACTCTGAAGTGACGTCATCAAACAGGGTTTCAGCGTGAGTTCCGTGTAACTTCTGTAACTTTCACGTATTTCACCTTATCAGTCCACTAAAATCTGTTTCTGAACAAATTTGAGGAGAAATAATCAATCCAGTTGCTGGATCTTCACTCATATTAGGCCCACTTTAGTAAGGCACGGACTCGCATTGGGACGCACAGGGATTTCGGGGCGCACATTAATTCATTAAACGAACGTCGAAAAATAAAATGAAATAAATACATCTACAATAAAAATACTATTTTTGTTTTGTATATTTATTGGTTCTTTGGTTCCGAGGGACTGGGAAGGGACCGTGGACTTATGTCTGGACCAATCACCATGCACTTACGTCACAGAAGGTTCCTCTTGTGGCGGTTAGTCCCGGTCGTGGAGTAAGAGCTAAATAAGTCCCTCAAAACGGAGTTCTAAGAATTACGATCATTCTTAGTTCCTGCAGTGCGGACACAATTAAAGGGACTGTTCTTCCAAAAAGTTCTTAGACCTATGAAAAGGTTCCAGAAAATAAAGCAAGAGTTAATTCTGCTCTTAATTTGTTTTAGTTTTCCATTAAAAAAGAAAAGATAGGAGTAGCGTTAAAGTACCGGTGAACGTGTTCGCATATTCACCCAGTAAGCTACTCTTCTTTTAGTATTTTGAAGTTTTGCAGAGCAGCAAACTGAAATAAATTTACACTAACCCTCTGAACTCTATTCTCAATAAGTCAAATGCTTCTAAAATTAAGTATTTCAATGTGTGCCCATTTGCTGCTGTTGACAAATAGTCCATGACTGAGGTGCGTTGTCTTTTCATATTACACTCATGCAAGGAGTGAATTCCCTTACTTCCTTTACGCTCAGTAATTTATTACACTTTACTCGTTACTTACTAAAAAGTAATGCCTTACTTTACTTAATTACAAGATTCAAGATTCAAGATTTTTATTTGTCACATACATATACATACTTCCATACATATATGCAGTGAAATGTAATTTCTGAAATGTAATATAATTACTCCCTGAAGAAAGTAATTTGTTACACTGCTCATTACATTACCTTTGCGTTACTCCGCAACATAGTTCAGACTACGTGATTCTGGCCTGATTTTCCACTCGCCCTCAGGTTTTTGTTGATCGCCGAGGTCAAAAGCAAATCATAGCGCGCTCCTATGAGCGACGAGCGCATGGTGTGAACTGCTCACAACACTGTCCGACTGCTCACCGATGGCTTACAGACGCCAGCGAGATATCAAGCAGGTTTAATATGTGGTTGTGTCAGGCTTCATTAAGGAGTGACGCAACAAGCTACAGCCAATGAGAGAAGATACGGAGGTAGGGGGAGGGGAGAAGTCGAAGGAGAGACGGAAGTGAACACGGGAGCAGCAGCCAAAAACACACAACATACCTATTTTACTTTTCTTCTTCAGGTTTTTTATATCTCATTAAAATTCTGCTTTTATTCGTTTTCATTTTTTTTGGTTTAGTGATCAACAATCAAGAAATAAATAATTCTGTCCCACGCATGGTATTGCATCATTTCCGGGGTCACTTCTCGCGTGTGTTTTCGTGACAAAACATAGTTTGGAGACCTGACAGACTCAGCTGGGATTCCTCCTGGTGAAACGTCTTGTAATGTGTGACCCCTTGTCGCTGATCAGTCATGTATTGTGAAGGGCAGCGGCGTTGGGAGGGGCTGTCCATGCTGTGTGCAGTGGCGGTGCTGTGTGGGTCTCCGGGTCCAAGTCAATTCACTTCCCAGTTGCTATCCACTCTATTAAAGGTGCATTGGCTATAGGCGTGTGGACATACAATCCACTCTAGTGAAGGTGCATTGGCTATAGGTTGGTTAATTTATTATCAAATCTGTTCAGCTGTCAAAATGTTGTCCTTCGTCTCGAAAGTGAATGTAATGCTTTTCATGTATGTCTTCACACGGTGGTGTTTATTTATATTTGTTGACATTTGTGATTTTTTTTTTTTCTGTCTACAATTGTTTGTTTCATGTGGTCAATGTCTAATCCGTACGCCATCCTCCTTCCTTCATCTTGCCTGTTGTGTGTCTGTGTGTGTGTTTTCTCTCTGTGTGTGTGTGTGTGTGTGTGTGTGTGTGTGTGTGTGTGTGTGTGTGTGTGTGTGTGTGTGTGTGTGTGTGTGTGTGTGTGTGTGTGTGTGTGTGTGTGTGTGTGTGTGTGTGTCCGTCCTGTGTTTTTTTTGTTTTACGTTTCAGTAGTGGTAGTGAAAGACCCTGGATGGATAGCCTGGACCCCGAAACCTTGTACCTGACACCGGAGCAGCATGGGCAGCCCGGGCAGTCCCAGGCTGAGCTCTCCCTTCCTGCCCTAGAGGTCCCTAACATGGGGGGGTAAGGAACCAACCCTCCTCCTCCTCTGCCCTGCTGCCCCCACTGCGCCACACCCACATTCATCCATTATTCCTATTCCCTGGTCAGAGCATGCAAAGCAAAGCAGAGACTTGCCTCTTTCTCACTTCAGTACCATCACTTCTCTCCTCCGTAAACCCTCTTTGGGTGAATGGGAGCTGCCCACCTGCCAGTTCTCCTCCCTATCTGACGATAGGACTGAAACTTCCCTATGGCTCCCTGCTCCTGCTTCACTTCCTGTATTAAGGTGGACCTTCTCTCTCTTTACAGTACATTGAGTTTTACTCACATTTCTATCAATAATTTGCTGACGCGTCTTGCCAACAAGATGAATCAATGAAGGAATTGTCAATGTCACTGCAACGATTTCAAATTTGGACAACTTTTAAATAATATTACTTGTAGCAGTTTATGTGCTGATGTTGTGACGTGTGATGAAGTGTGATGTTCAGATGACTTGACCCCTTGTCATTGATGGCCTTGTGGATGTAGTGGTATGCACACTACACAATGGATCCTAGACAAGTAGCACACATTACACGATCCTACACTTGGTCCAACCCAGATATAACACCGTCAAACAAATGCGTAAACAAACTTGACTATTTTATCATGTTACTTGCCAAAAGTAAACAAAGGTGGAGCTTTACAAAGAAGAACAGCTTGCTTTTGTAGTTGCATGTACACTGATTTGTGCTGATAAAAGAAGCAGAATTCGAAAAAGTTGCTAAGGAGAGCTGCTGCGTGGGTTGTCAATTCTGCAGAGAGTTGGAGCTAAATTATAAGTCCTATATAGTGAAGTACAATGAAAATACTGAATATTCCATACATGCCTTCCATATGCAGTTAGATTGCTCCTTCACCTGGTTTCCTGTTACACTCACTGTTGCTCAAATTACAAAATCTTGTGCCAACACAATAAAAAAATTACTGAAATATTGGGAGACCTTGGACGGCTCAAAAACTGGCTGGTTCATTATGGCAACGACAATCTCAAAAATTTGTCTGGGATAGCCAAATAAAGTTAAGTTAAATAAAGTAAATAGAGTTGTGTACTCTGAGCCTGGCTTAAATAAGCTTAATTTTTAAAATTGAAGTTATAACTTAAAATGAAAAGGACCGTAAGGCCAAAATGTCCATGAACACTGTCTTCGGTAAATTCAACAACTGTCAGTCTTGTTTGAATGAAATAACTAGGTCTTCTTGATTTATTTTTTTCCTTATTTACATTCAGTCTTATCACCTGCCATTGATTATCCTGCCCTTGGTTCATGTTGTTGGTAGGATGAATCAGTCTTTCTAGCCTAATTATTTCTAGACTGCTCCCCTTAAATCAGAATTGGTCTGTGCTTGGTGAAATATTAAAGGGGACCGATTTTAAAAAACTAACTTTGGCAGTGCTTGTGCACATACAGTGGGGCAAAAAAGTATTTAGTCAGCCACCAATTGTGCAAGTTCTCCCACTTAAAAAGATGAGAGAGGCCTGTTATTTTCATCATAGGTATACCTCAACTATGAGAGACAAAATGAGAAAAAGAAATCCAGACAATAACTGTCTGATTTTTAAAGAATTTATTTGCAAATTATGGTGGAAAAGAAGTATTTGGACAATAACAAAAGTTCATCTCAATACTTTGTTATATACCCTTTGTTTGCAATGACAGAGGTCAAACGTTTTCTGTAAGTCTTCACAAGGTTTTCACACACTGTTGCTGGTATTTTGACCCATTCCTCCATGCAGATCTCCTCTAGAGCAGTGATGTTTTGGGGCTGTCGCTGGGCAACACAGACTTTCAACTCCCTCCAAAGATTTTCTATGGGGTTGAGATCTGGAGACTGGCTAGGCCACTCCAGGACCTTGAAATGCTTCTTACGAAGCCACTCCTTCGTTGCCCGGGCGGTGTGTTTGGGATCATTGTCATGCTGAAAGACCCAGCCACGTTTCATCTTCAATGCCCTTGCTGATGGAAGGAGGTTTTCACTCCAAATCTCACGATACATGGCCCCATTCATTCTTTCCTTTACACAGATCAGTCGTCCTGGTCCCTTTGCAGAAAAACAGCCCCAAAGCATGATGTTTCCACCCCCATGCTTCACAGTAGGTATGGTGTTCTTTGGATGCAACTCAGCTTTCTTTCTCCTCCAAACACGACAAGTTGGGTTTTTACCAAAAAGTTATATTTTGGTTTCATCTGACCATATGACATTCTCCCAATCCTCTTCTGGATCATCCAAATGCTCTCTAGCAAACTTCAGACGGGCCTGGACATGTACTGGCTTAAGCAGGGGGACACGTCTGGCACTGCAGGATTTGAGTCCCTGGCGGCGTAGTGTGTTACTGATGGTAGCCTTTGTTACTTTGGTCCCAGCTCTCTGCAGGTCATTCACTAGGTCCCCCCGTGTGGTTCTGGGATGTTTGCTCACCGTTCTTGTGATCATTTTGACCCCACGGGGTGAGATCTTCTTAGGAGCCCCAGATCGAGGGAGATTATCAATGGTCTTGTATGTCTTCCATTTTCTAATAATTCCTCCCACAGTTGATTTCTTCACAACAAGCTGCTTACCTATTGCAGATTCAGTCTTCCCAGCCTGGTGCAGGTCTACAATTTCGTTTCTGGTGTCCTTTGATAGCTCTTTGGTCTTGGCCATAGTGGAGTTTGGAGTGTGACTGTTTGAGGTTGTGGACAGGTGTCTTTTATACTGATAACGAGTTCAAACAGGTGCCATTAATACAGGTAACGAGTGGAGGACAGAGGAGCCTCTTAAAGAAAAAGTTACAGGTCTGTGAAAGCCAGAAATCTTGCTTGTTTGTAGGTGACCAAATACTTATTTTACCGAGGAATTTACCAATTAATTCATTAAAAATCCTACAATGTGACTTCCTGGATTCTTTCCCCCCATTCTGTCTCTCATAGTCGAAGTGTACATATGATGAAAATTACAGGCCTCTCTCATCTTTTTAAGTGGGAGAACTTGCACAATTGGTGGCTGACTAAATACTTTTTTGCCCCACTGTACACATTTGGGTCTCTGATGGGTCTGCTAACACCCAAACTGTGAAAGAAGATAACCCAGTCAGTTTTTTGAGAGCTGCCTATTTCATTAAAGTGGGATTCAACAAGCTGTTCAGATTTGTGTCTTGTTCCCATGTCATATTTAGATACACTGGAATTAGAACTGCCCCACATCTGAGTAAGTCCACTCACGGCTTGAAAACTGCCAAGCGCCACCTGGAAGTGCTCTGTTAGCTTCACAGACCAGCACAAAACTTGGCGATGACGACCCATTACAGCATTAAAAAAAAAAAATCTATTTATTTATTTTTTCGTCTGAGAGGACGACTCCATCTGATTAACTAGTGGACTTGTTCTCTGATATTACGTTAGAAATAAGACGCGGACACGGCTCTAGTCTCTGGTTGTAAGCACTCCAAAGCAGGAAACGACGCCGCCTTCACGGGCTCGGAAAACTGTAGTGCGTGTCCGAAGTAATGGGTTCATGGGATCTCGGAAAACCATTGAAGAAAAATAGTATATTTCAAACCTTTTTCTGTCATACATGTGTTTCCGACCCTATACAGTTAACTAAACTTTATACTGTCTGGAAAGAAAAAAACCCAAAAACATTTACTATACAGAAAAAAACCCAAATTAACTGGAAAGATATTGTGTACTTACAAAACAAACTAAAATACAAAAAAATATATACAGTGGATGTCTTTTAGATGCAATTTTAGATTTTTGTTATAGTCAATTTGGTCAAATTTGGCAACATATAGCTGTTACAATAGAATAACCAGTTTTTAAATCTTTAGACAGACAGCATTAATAATGAGCATGGCTCAGACCTCATCTGGTGGAGAGCTACTTTTAATTAGAAAGATGCAAATTAGAATTTACCATTGTAAACAATGAGGGGACAAACAGGATTTGAGATTCTTATTGTCTGTTTGGTGAACATATAACAGACGTGGACAGATTTGTTGGTACCCTTACAGCTCATTGAAACAATGCTTCATTCCTCCTGAAAAGTGATGACATTAAAAGCAATTTTCTAATACCTGCATGCCTTTGGTATGTCATCGGATAAAGCAAAGAAACTGAATTATTATTAAGAAGTTTAAGGTCCATGGGACTGTAGCCAACCTCCCTGGATTTCCCAAGTGGAAAGTTGACCCCAGATTGAACAGAAGGATAGTGCGAATGGTAGAAAAAGAGCCAAGGACAACTTCCAAAGAGGTACAAGCTGAACTCCAAGGTCAAGGTACATCAGTGTCTGAGCGCATCATTCGTCGCTTTTTGAGTGACAATGGGCTCCATGGAAGAAGACCCAGGAGGACTCCACTTTTGAAAGAAAAAAAGCCAGACTGGAACTTGCTAAAATGCATATTAACAAGCCACAATGCTTCGAGGAGACTGTCCTTTGGACAAAGGAGTCAAAACTGTAGCTTTTTGCCAAGTCACATCAGCTGTATGTTCACAGATGAAAAAATGAAGCTTTCAAAGAAAAAACACCATACCTGCTGTGAAACATGGAGGAGACTTGGTTATGTTTTGGGGCTGCTTTGCTGCGTCTTGCACAGGGTACCTTGAATCTGTGCAGGGCACAATGAAATCTCAAGACTATCAACTATCGACACAAAACATGATGATGGACCCAATTACTTTTGCAAGTTTCAAGTTATTTCAGGGAAAATTGTGAGTTCTTCTTTTTTCATTGAAGTGTACCAACAAATTTGTCCACGTCTGTATGTGTGGGTATAAGAGAGAGAGACAGGCTAATGCCATGGCCACACTACATGACTCTTAAAGTCGTGAGATCGCTGTACTGTCAATACTACACAACGTGATTGGGAGTCTTATAGTCTTCTGATTTGCACACTACTGTACATGACTGATCGGCAATAGGTGGTCACACATTACAAGATCTTTCACCAGGAAGAATCCCGTCGAGTCTGTCTCCAAACTACGTTTTGTCACGTAAACACATGTGAGAAGTGAACGCAATACCATCCGTGGGACAGGATAATTTATTGTTTAATATCCTTGATAACTGTAAAGATAAAATGACTAAGAGCAGAATTTAAATAAGAAATATAATAAAAAAAAAAAAATAGAGAAGAAAAGTAAAATAGGTAGGTTGTGTGTCTCTGGCTGCTACTCCGTGCACTGCTCTCTCCCCGTCTCTCCTCCTCCTTCACAAACTGCAAAGAAGTTTGTTCCGTTACTAGACTACTCACAAAAAGTTAGGGATATTGGGCTTTGGGGTGAAATTTCAGGACGAACCTAAAATGCACTATAATCTTTACAGGTGAACTTAATTTGACCTTATCTAAACTTTTGAATGCACATGTCCAACTGTTCAATGTTTCAGTACTTTTTGCGCAACTTGCTGTTCTCTAACAAGGAGCTGAACGGCAAAATTCACAACAGGTGTTTGATCCATGAATCGACCAATACATTTCCTGGTTCAATTAGAATTGGTATTTAAACAGTCCTCTTCATCATGCTGTTCACATTTTGACGTCATGAGACCAAGACGACACCTAACAATTGATCAACAGTTCCTCGCCATTGCGAGGCTTCAAACAGGATGTTTTCAGAGAGAAGTGGCCACTGAACTTAGTGTCACAGAGTGTCATCAGCACTGGAGACTGGAAGAGTCACAGAAAGGCATAGAAGTGCACATCCTTTGGCCACATCCCACACTGATGACCGCTTCATTGTGAACAGTGCCCTGCGGAACCGGATGATGAATGCCACTCAACTCCAGACACATTTAAGGGAGGTGAGAGGCACCCAAGTGTCAAGTCAGACCATTCAAAACCATTTACATTGGCGTGGTCTACGTGCTTGACGACCTGCAAGTGTACCTGACCACACCACCAGGCACAGGCATCATCGTCTTGCATGGACCAGGGAGCATTTACGCTGGACGAGGGACCAGTGGCCTCAGTGCTGTTCTCTGATGAAAGTCGATTCACAATGAGCAGAAATGATGGCCGCCAGCGATGTTGGAGATGTCAAGGAGAGCGTTACGCATCAGCCACTGTTGTCACCAGACAAGCCTTTGGTGGTGGTGGTGTTACAGTGTGGGCAGGTGTGTCTAGTCAATACAGAACTGCCCTACACTTTGTGAATGGTACAGTGACAAGCCCACACTACCTGAATAACATCATTAATCCAGTCATTGTGCCCCTGATTGAACAACACAGGCCTAATTTCATCTTCATGGACGACAATGCTCCAGCTCATGGAGGTCACATCATTAGGGACCGGCTGCTGGAGACTGGGGTACCTCAAATGGAGTGGCCTGCACTTTCTCCAGACCTGAATCCCATAGAAAATCTATGAGATCAGCTGAGTCGCCGTGTAGAGACTCGTCACTCTGTGCCCCAGAACCTCAATGACCTGAGGGCCGCCCTTCAAGAAGAGTGGGGAGCCATGCCTCAGCAGACAATAAGTTGACTTGTGAACAGCTTGAGACGTCTTTGTCAAGCTGTAATTGATGCTCAAGGGCACAGGACAAGTTATTGAGACATTGACATTTTTTGTTGTGGTAAACCCACCACTGTGTTGGCTTTTGTTTCAATAAATTGTTTGAGATGAGGAAATCACCATTGCATGCTTCTACTTAAATGTCCTACTTTCATGATATAATATCAGTGTTACGTGAACTTTTTACATTTTCCATCAATTTCACCTGAAAGCCAAATATCCCTAACTTTTTGTGAGTAGTGTATAATAAAACTTTTAAACATTCTCTTATGTCACTGTTTCATTATTAAGCTGATGTATAACTGCATAGTAACTTAATTACTCAAAATATGAGGTGACTAAAAATGGCAACCATATTTTCAGTTTCAGCAACCAAAATCTGATACCTGGTTGCCAGCCTGGCAACCACTTTTAAAAGTTACTAGTTAAGTTAGTGTTGAGCCCTGATGCGGTAGGTTGAATGTAGGCAGCGCCGCGCAGTCCACTTCTCCAAACAAAACCAATAAAAACAGTTTGTGTTTTTAAGTTTGAAGATTCAGCAACTTGATTGCTTATTTCTCGCCTGAAATTTGGAGAAGGAGAAAAAAACAAACAGATTTTGGTAAACTGCTAAAGTGCAATTAAACCCCGCGTAGCGGCCTGCATGCCCCAGCGCACACTGCATTTGTTTACCGGCGGATCTTCATCGCCCCAATATGCCGACTACATTGGACAAACCCACAAAAATACGGGGAGAGCGCTGATTTGGATCGATTTTCAGTTTTGAATCTGAATCGTGACACACCTTTGTGACAAGCAGACAAAGTGTCTTCTCCAAATAGTCAGAGCCCTGTTCCACCAGTCTGTAATATTAATTTCCATATTCTTCCTGTCTGCACGGTCTTTGCTCTTTCATAATTATAGGGGTTGAGGTTTGTGTATGCGTTGGTTTGGCCCAAAGTCCACAGCCTATCATATGACACTTCCACTCTGAGCACTTTACACCCTTTTTTTGGGTGGGGGGGGTTACACACACACACACACACACACACACACACACACACACACACACACACACACACACACATCTATCTGCAATAACTACTAGAACAACAGGGAAAAATGTGCCTGCCCCCACCCCCCATCGGGCCGGAACCTAATTGTCTCCTGCTTGTCGGATTTAGCGCAGGGATTACCTTGCGGCCGGAGAGAGCCATTCATTCCCACTGTCCACTGGGCCTTATCACCATCAATCTGACACCCGCTTTATCTGACACTGCAGCCAGATCTGCTAACCTAGGAGAAACGCTCACAATGAGCCCGGGGACATCAGCACTTTTATTATGGGGCCCTCGAATTGCCACCACTCCCACTGCGCCTCCCCCCATGCTCCTGTCCATCCCTTCCTCTGTGTACCCTGCACCCCTGTTTTTGGCATCAGTTACTTTTTGTCCTACTACCTGTGTGCCTATAACCATCCTTGTGTTGATCGCCACCCAGCTATCTTTGTGGGGGGGGTCGATTTTTTCTTGTTTTTGTTTTATTGTTTTGCCACTTTCCGTGCTCCAAGGTTTCTCCAAGACTTGAAGTGTTGCCATGTGGATTGGTTTCTAGTTCTGGTCTCCGTACACCCGATGTGTATTGATGGATCTACACCCTCTCAGGAGCTAGTTCACTGTCTTTTGCGTTTCAACGAGCACCACCACAAGTAGTCTGCACTTCCACCAAATTCATCTTACTTGATTTGCCAAGGAAGCCTCATGACCATGGCGTCTTTTAAACTGGACTTTTTACCTGAGATGATGGTGGACCATTGCTCTCTCAATTCTAGTCCTGTGTGAGTAGCTGCTTCAAGGGAAGCCTTTGTTCTGGCATCACAGCTTGTCTGCAGTTGTCCTGTGTGTTTTTTTCAAACATGATTTACAATTTGTCTCTTGTAATAATAATACTTGGTCGTGAAGACTATACATTAACTTAATGTGTATTTGTAGAACCAGGGAGTTTGGTTGATGCGAAGAATTCAATGAGCAAATATCTGAGATGACTACGAGATTGAAGAAGCACCGGCAAATCCCAACAGTCACCTTTCTTTACAAAAGGAGTCCAGGCACTGCTCCAGAATAACTTAAAACTGTCAAATAGTAAATCAGTGTGTTATTCCAAACAGAGAGCAGTTATATTCCTGCTGTGGCTTACTGACCTAGAGACAAAGAGGGCACATGGTTTATTTTCACATGAAGTGTAACGCCATACTGTAAACACAAAAGAAATTGAATTCATATTAATAATGAGGCTAACAATGTACTGTTAACAATGTGTTACACAATTACGGTATTGCCTTGCTAATAGTTTTTTAGGGGATTTGATGTGCATGTGTGGAATTGAATTTCAGGGCTCTTGAGGTCCACCTGAATGGTCAACGCATCGGAATCTTTTTATATGTTCTTTGTATGTTAGGCACTAGCATGAGCTTGTGAGACAAGCCGTTCGGAAGAGTTGTGAAGCAGTCTGTAATTTTAGAAGTGTAAAACAAAAACTATTGGTACGTCAGTATTCTGAATGCAAAAGGGAAATTGAGCTGGAAGGAGATTATTTCAACTTAATTTCATCAATTATTTCAGAAACAAACTGAAAATGCAAATTCTACATGAAGACATTGTCTTGGGACGACAATTGAGGACTAGTGCTGTCTGATATTAAATGGAGACTTCTACAATTTTTTGCTGCTTGGGATATTTCTGTATGTCCCTTCTCAGCACATATGAACAGCATATCACATACTGTATACACATATCTGTATGTTGTAATGCAACATTGCTTTTACAACCTAATGTGAGGAAACCTGTTCACATTCTCTGGTCTGTTTCTCCAGCTCTGCAGCAGCGAATGCTCATTCAGAGGACACAGAAGACCAATGGTGTCATTTCCTGAACTTTTAGTTTTTAGCTATTAGCCCTTCTCTGGTGCTAAGAACCTGGATGTGCTCTTGGCCCATCTGGGATTGCACACTTCTACCTCTAGTGGGCAACTAAAATCATGATATTTTTATCCTTGCAGCATTCATCACAAAATGAGCTTGTACAATTTAATAAGATCATGGAAGAAATCTATCAATTTTGAGTAACCCCAGTATAGATGAATCATATTTTCATTCATACAAATGGACCAACTTTTATACTGTTGAGCCATTTGGAGGAGAGAAGAAAGGAATATGTTTTGACCTAGTCTACACCACTAATGTTTATCTCCCTAACATGTAACATGATCATGCAGGCTTCTATTGATAGCAGCAGTGTTTGGTGTTGAATCAGTCTTATTCATTTTCTTGCAGCCCATCAAAAAATAGTTAATCAAGTAGTGTTTGAGTAGGAGTATGGCCTTTGAGTTTTTTACAAATTGTATCTTGGTTCCTTGCTTTCCTTGAAATGCATATACTATTGCTACTTGGTAGTCAGCATTGGATGTTTTCAAACGACACGTTTCAACACCAATAAAGATTTGACTTGTTGCTTTGACCTTTCAAATAAAAAAATGAATGTCTTTCATACAAGTGTAAAACTTTTCACTGACATGCATGCAATTGAGCACCAGAGTTGTTAAAATCCTTGCCATGATTGGCACTTAAAGTACACAATGTTACCCACCAACAAATGGGAGCATTTTTGACTGTTATTCTGGTTACAGCCAATGACATGAAGAATTGTATTAACATATTTTGCACTTTCAGGCAGAAATATGTTCTCATAGTTCTAAACTATCATTTCACACCAAATGGATCATTCAGCACTGTTTATCTCATCTTTATCTGAGCGTTTCTTACTTTCAGTTGCTGAAGGTAAGAATCTTTCTGTCAAAGGTGAACTGGTGGCAGGAAATTAACTGACAAATAATTGCGATTATTTTATGCCACTTTTTATGTCTACCTATTTCAATGGTGAAATCTATTGACATTAAACATTGGAACATAAAATATCGTCAGACACTGAATTTGCCTTAACCCAACACCTAATTCACATTTAACAGCAACATTGGTTTAAAGTACGCCTTGGATTTGAATGGGAATATGTGGAATTTCATATTTATGTAAAATTATTGCGTTTTCCTTGAATAATTGCATTAGATTGTGACAGCTCTAGTTTCTGGTATGTGTATCTGGCCTCACATTGAAAACTTGAGTGACAAAGTATCTGTCTGAAATATAACACTATAAACAATATATAACACTACTGCTGTTAACCATTTCACTTTGCATGTTTTGTGCAATGATTTGATGTTACTTAATGTGTTTTATCGCAGTTAGGTAAATAGCCAGGCGGTGCATGCTCAAGGATACTTTATTTAAACAAAATGTCCAATGCCAACTTCATCCCTGCGTGTCCAGTACCAAGATGCCGACGGGCTGCATGCTAACTTTGTTAGTTCATCACAAAGCTGCAGGGGGGTTCAACTAGCAATACACCTTCCAGTATCTCAAAAGCTGAGTTATTCAAGAGATGCTGCTTGCGGCACATTGTGTGTCCAGTATGGCAATGTCTTTACTAAATAGACGGGGATGAGATTGGTATCGACTTTCTCGTCTGAGCACACTCCAATTTCCCTTTGTATGTCTCTGATTTGCATGATTTTTACCCTGTGGCTGCTCCCTTACTTAATTTCTAACACCCCACTTTGTTTGTTTCACTTCCCTGCAGTGGCAAGAAAATGAATGGGTCCTTGGACCATCCGGACCAACCGGACATGGATGCCATCAAGATGTTCGTGGGCCAGATTCCACGCTCCTGGTCTGAGGATCAGCTCCGTGAGCTCTTTGAACCCTACGGCGCCGTCTACGAGATCAACGTTCTCAGAGACCGCAGCCAAAATCCCCCCCAGAGCAAAGGTAACTTCCTACAAATCCCAAGATGGAAGTACTTGTATGTTTAGTGTGTATTTGACCCACATGGACCATCAAAAATGATTCAAATATGTGCACTCGCAATCTGTGTTTTGGATTTGATGATCCAAATATATCTTTGGCCCCTCCAAACAGGCTGCTGTTTTATAACTTATTACACACGCAAATCCGCCTTGGAAGCACAAAATGCACTTCACAATATGAAGATCCTGCCAGGGGTAAGTGTTGTCTCGCAAAGAAATGGGTTTTAAGGGGTTAACCGGGCTATAATGACAAAAATGACATATGGTCAATTGTTTAATGACCCTTTTTAAATGGTCATGTATAATTCTGTTATATATACAGTGGGGCAAAAAAGTATTTAGTCAGCCACCAATTGTGCAAGTTCTCCCACTTAAAAAGATGAGAGAGGCCTGTTATTTTCATCATAGGTATACCTCAACTATGAGAGACAAAATGAGAAAAAAAAATCCAGAAAATCACATTGTCTGATTTTTAAAGAATACATTTGCAAATTATGGTGGAAAATAAGTATTTGGTCAATAACAAAAGTTCATCTCAATACTTTGTTATATACCCTTTGTTTGCGATGACAGAGGTCAAACGTTTTCTGTAGGTCTTCACAAGGTTTTCACACACTGTTGCTGGTATTTTGGCCCATTCCTCCATGCAGATCTCCTCTAGAGCAGTGATGTTTTGGGGCTGTCGCTGGGCAACACAGACTTTCAACTCCCTCCAAAGATTTTCTATGGGGTTGAGATCTGGAGACTGGCTAGGCCACTCCAGGACCTTGAAATGCTTCTTACGAAGCCACTCCTTCGTTGCCCGGGCGGTGTGTTTGGGATCATTGTCATGCTGAAAGACCCAGGCACGTTTCATCTTCAATGCCCTTGCTGATGGAAGGAGGTTTTCACTCAAAATCTCACGATACATGGCCCCATTCATTCTTTCCTTTACACAGATCAGTCGTCCTGGTCCCTTTGCAGAAAAACAGCCCCAAAGCATGACGTTTCCACCCCCATGCTTCACAGTAGGTATGGTGTCCTTTGGATGCCATTCAGTTTTCTTTCTCCTCCAAACACGACCAGTTGAGTTTTTACCAAAAAGTTCTATTTTGGTTTCATCTGACCATATGACATTCTCCCAATCCTCTTCTGGATCATCCAAATGCTCTCTAGCAAACTTCAGACGGGCCTGGACATGTACTGGCTTAAGCAGGGGGACACGTCTGGCACTGCAGGATTTGAGTCCCTGGCGGCGTAGTGTGTTACTGATGGTAGCCTTTGTTACTTTGGTCCCAGCTCTCTGCAGGTCATTCACTAGGTCCCCAGTGTGGTTCTGGGATGTTTGCTCACTGTTCTTGTGATCATTTTGACCCCACGGGGTGAGATCTTGCGTGGAGCCCCAGATCGAGGGAGATTATCAGTGGTCTTGTATGTCTTCCATTTTCTAATAATTGCTCCCACAGTTGATTTCTTCACAACAAGCTGCTGACCTATTGCAGATTCAGTCTTCCCAGCCTGGTGCAGGTCTATAATTTTGTTTCTGGTGTCCTTTGATAGCTCTTTGGTCTTGGCCATAGTGGAGTTTGGAGTGTGACTGTTTGAGGTTGTGGACAGGTGTCTTTTATACTGATAACGAGTTCAAACAGGTGCCATTAATACAGGTAACGAGTGGAGGACAGAGGAGCCTCTTAAAGAAAAAGTTACAGGTCTGTGAAAGCCAGAAATCTTGCTTGTTTGTAGGTGACCAAATACTTATTTTACCGAGGAATTTACCAATTAATTCATTAAAAATCCTACAATGTGACTTCCTGGATTCTTTCCCCCCATTCTATCACTCATTGTCGAAGTGTACCTATGATGAAAATTACAGGCCTCTCTCATCTTTTTAAGTGGGAGAACTTGTACAATTGGTGGCTGACTAAATACTTTTTTGCCCCACTGTATTTTGCCCTTTGATAGCAAAAGCTTTTCCTCTTTCACAAAGAATGAATATTCCAGGTTCACAAAGTAAAAATCCTCCCAAGTAACTACCTGGATATCTTGTGTAACCCTTGGGCCACACCAGAAGTGAAAGGTCAGCGTCGTGAGAGCGCTTCAGACAGCTACCATGTTAATCAATATGGAAGGTCACACCAAGCAAAAGCGTTTGCATCATGAAAGCAGCATGCCGCGAGGCTCCAAATCCCCTGACATTTCTTTTATGCCTCGGCTCTATTTTTCCAATGTAGACTGTAAACTGGAGCTGATGTATTTAGTAAAAATATTAAATGATCAAGTCTGGTATGCGTCAACCACATATATAATATCGCTGATTTGTGATCCTAACATGGATTACTGAGTTAAATTAACAAACTAATACTAATCATTTTCCCCCACAACAAATTAAACCTCATTTATGAAAAGAAAATATTATCATTCCAGATAAAAAATATATCATGCCCAGGAATAGAGATTTTATATTACTTCATACTTGTGAAGTAGTTTTATAAACTTCATTGGTCTGGTATACTGTTACTTTGAGTCAACTATGTGTGGGCTCTAGTCAAACTGACTTGTCAAGCAATAGAGTTTTGTAGTAGAGATCTGTTGATTTATTTATAAGGTATTATTAAGCTATTATTTTTTTTTTTTAAATGTACAAGAATATATCGTTTGCATTTTTGTTTTTTTTTCATTTAATAATCGAACCACAAATAGCACTTTAAAACACACTAATAAATACATATATATAGATTGTGGAAATGTCTTGCATCCTCCTCCTGGTAAATGTGAAGAACCCACCACCACTGCCGTCCCTGGATTCTCCCTTGGGCCCGAGGAAAACGGCATCGCCTTCCTCCTGTCAATAGCCGCAATGTATTTATAGATTATTGTTCATTCCAGGGATAAAACACATTGTATCAAGCCAGAGGCTGATGTGAAATATAAACAAACACAAAACATACAAACTAATCCAACTATGTTTTAATAAAGAGACTCTAAATGCAAATAAAATGAAAAATAAAAGGTTGAAAACAAAAGCAAAGATTCACTTACCCATAGAAAGTTGAGAAATTTCACAATTTGAAGATTAAAGTCTCAGATTCTGCTTATGCGAGCGCGTTTTAGATGGAATGAAATCAGGCCCAGAAGAAACTGACGAATCGTCAAACGATGCGCCACTTTAGAGTTGCTGAAATGTTGCTGACGATTTGGCTTCTGGTGTGGCTCGGGGGTTATGCTAACTATTTTGTAGCATTAAGATGCTAACTCCCACATGTCTCGCTGGGAAACAGTGAACAGCTTTTGAATAACTGGTTCAATGTTCAATACCTTACACAAAGATCATTTGTACTCTCTCATCCAGATGCACCACCCCATCCAAATGAAGCCCGCTGACAGCGAGAAAAACAATGGTGAGAATTAAATTTGTTCAATTTGTGTTTCCCTAGCACTCAAGACTGGTATAGCCAATAGACTAATTACTGTAAGTTAGTTATTAGTAATACGGGTCTCGATTGTATTGTAAGTGATGAAATGTAAAATTTTGAAGATGTATTTGTCAAGCTCGGCTACAAACATCCGAGAAACATAAAGCTTATGTCTTACAGCCATGTGACTGTAAGAAAGTGAGCAAAATTAATATTTTAAAGCAATATAGAAGATTTGTATACATAGATACAATATAAATGACACTTTTCTTCAAAATGGGAAGCAATAATACTTTTCAGAGTTTATACATAATTAAAATGGAAAAAGGCCCTGTGCAAGAGTTTGTAAACCCTTCTGTATTATTCATCGTTACTTTTTGAAAGTAGATTACGAATGACCAGAATAAAGTGATTTACCTGTTAGGCTTTCAGCGTCAATGTAATTCCGGGATTTTACTATTTATTCTGCGGTGACTCAATGCGTTCTAAACTATTGTTCTGCACTGGCTCTCCTGTCTCAAGTGAATAACCACGGGCTCCTCTAAAGAGCAGTTCAAGGACATTAGAATCAAGACAGCCCACTTACACCAAAAAGGAAAGGGCTACAAAAAATGATCTTTGAATATACAAAAGACTCTCAACCTGTACACTGTACTTATTTCCACTGTTGGAAACATTGTCACAAAATTGAAGATAAATAAATGGAACAGTGGAGGGCAAACCAAGGTCTGGAACAACGCAAAAGATTCCCAATAAGCTGTCCTGAAACCTTGTGAGAAATGCCCGCCCGAGCACCTGCCTCATGGACTCCACGGTGCCCTTCTTATCAGGCTCATTTTTTTAAATTATTTTTTATTAATGGGTCTTGAGGTAGCGAATTGTCTTGGCAGGATATATTCATTAGGAGCACCTGATGAACCTCGCACCTCGGCACACCTGTGATGTGCGCACAGCGGCTCCACTGCGCTGTTCAGTTTGCCCAGAGCGGCAAAATGCGTAGAACCGGAGCTAGGTGGTCCATGTGCCTTTTCTTTTTATTTGAGCACCAACCCCTGAAGTTCTCTGTACTGGACTGTAGAGGAGAAGTGAGACACGATCACCAGTGGTTACTGGACAGCTCGGAGCGGAAAGGGGGAGACTCTCCGTCCTCTCTCTTCCTCCCTCTCCCCGTTCCAGTTTCAGAACACTTAAACTGCACCGTTTCAATCCTCAGATTTTTCCTGGCGGATTTAGAAAAACAAACATAAAAAAACTTCTGTCATCAATATCAATCGCGATCGATGGAGTTGATTGCCGATAGACTAGCGGTTCCCAACCTTTTCGGACTCACAGCCCACTTAAAAATCTCAAAAGTGTTTGCGGCCCACATCCGACCAGAAGTAATATGTGAGCCAAACAGTGCGTTCTCAGAGGACGTATATTTTAACAATCATATGCATTCTCATTCTTACAGTGCAGTAGTAGTAAAACAAAAAAGAGGTGGGTTAGAATAACCTTATATCTATGGAACTTTCGCGTCACATTGGTAACGGTATCTAGTAAACGCTGTCTGAAGGGCGCAGTGTTTTGAATGTAGCCTAATGACTCACGCCAGCGCTGATAAGACTTACAATAAAAGGAGCACATTAATATTAACTCATCTAATGAGAAGGCTGATGTTGCATGGCAGAAGCCAAATGCTTGATGTCTGGCTTAAGGGACGACAGTCTAATGCAAAGATCTGGCTCAACATTCAGTTTATTCCTGTATTTAGTCTTCAATGCCACAAAGGCTGAAAAGCCAGTCTCACAGACATAGGTCGTTGGGAAAGGTGTCAGAAATCGCACAGCTCTGCCAGACAGATCGGGATACTCAGACGCAACATGAAGCCACATGAACATGAGGCATGAAAAGTTTGTCAGGTACTTCTGTGGGAAAGCCACGTTCAATGCGTGTGGCTGGCGAAGGGGTTTTCGATCCAGCTGCACTGCAGATCTGGGATGGGGAAGTATTCACGCAGCTTGGTCCTCAAACTGTGCAGGTGCTCTTTGACATGATTGATCACGGTGACGGGAAGCCACATTTCTTCCTTTGTCAAAAAATCGGACAGATCCTCAAGCGAGTCGAAGTTTGACCAAGTCGAAGACATTTTCTTACGGTCGCTTCTATTTTTTTCTGGACATTGAACATGGTCACTGCTTTTCCTTTAGAGACTGAGGTTGAGTCCATTTAAGTGGCTGAAAATGTCGGCCAGGTATCCCAATTTAGCCATCCACTCAAAATCACTGAAGCGATGTGCGGGTTTAAACTTTGTGTCGAGAAAAAACATCCTCACCTCATCACGCGATTCAAAAAGTCGCATCAGTACCTTCCCCCTTGAAAGCAACCAGATTTGGGTGTGTAACGCTGCGTATGGTCACTGCCCATCTCAACACATAAAATGGGAAATAAAGATGATTGCAGTGGGCGGCTTTTGATGAAGTTGACTCTGACCGCCTCATCTAGAATAGTCTTTAGATCTGCAGCATTTTCTTACGCTACTCTGTGTATACTGCAGTGGACAGATGCTACAAGTAGAGTCACAGCTTTCACCCGAGTGATGACTCCACTGTGCTGGCCAAGCATTGCACGGGCCCCATCAGTGCTCACTCCCACACATTTGGACCAATCAATCCCAAGAAAAGGGAGGAACACAGGGTGACATACAAGAGAGGAGGAAGGTGCACACAGGTTGTCTACATCTTATGCAGGAGGTGCAATCTGAAAGAGCTAAGTGACTGCAAAGTGGTGGTAGGGGAGT
The DNA here is from genome assembly GCF_960531495.2 of Zeus faber. Taxonomy (NCBI): domain Eukaryota; kingdom Metazoa; phylum Chordata; class Actinopteri; order Zeiformes; family Zeidae; genus Zeus; species Zeus faber. The sequence continues at coordinate 36,298,176 of NC_137190.1, forward strand.
GTGTTGCTAGGCAGTATCAGATGGTGGTCTGTGGTATTGCATGAGGAAGTCGGGGGTGGCAGAGAAGTACGTAAGAGCGGTACAGGATATGTATGTATCAGTGTGCCTGATGCTGGCCAACTATCCAGTTTGATTATCACCTCAAGTTAAAAAATGTACAGGTGCACGCCGATCGTGGTCAGGCTTGGATGTAGTACGCCCTACCATAAGTTCCTATTTATCAATGATGATGCATTTTTGAAGGTTTTAAGATAATATACCATGAATTATTTATTTTTTTTATTATTAATTTTGTATTTTTTTTTTAATAAAAGGTGGTTTGCCCATGATTTAGCGGCCCACTTGCAATACCTGCAAGGCCCACAGGTTGGGAATCGTTGCGATAGACGATTTAATCGTAAATCGGCCCAAGCCTAATGCAGACATGTGACCAAGTCCCTCTTATCTAAGTCACAAGTAAAGTCTCAAGTCATTTGGTCCAAGTCTCAAGCAAGTCCCAGGTATATTTTTCTTGGACAAGTTAAGTCACAAGTTATGTGAGGTCGAATTAAGTGCCTTAGTTAAGGCAAGTCAAGTCCTAAGTCAAGTCACTTTTTTCCCCCCAAGATACTGCAGTTAAGATCGCAGTATCCCCTCTTTATAAAGAGAAAATACAAGGTATTAGTACCTGTCTAATAATGATATTATTGACCACATTTTTTAGAATTATTGATATTCAGTGAAATAAATGTAATCAAACAAATAACTTTATAAAAACTTATGTTTCTTAATTTCTTCTCAATAAATAAATATTCGCTCCCCATAACTTTTAAAGAATAAAAAATACTGACAGCCAGACTGAACATCAAACTTTGTTAAATTCTGTTTGTGTGCCTGTTCGCAGAACATCTCAAAAAGTTATGAACAGATTTGCACCAATTGATTTGATTGAATGAATATGATTTGAATGAAATTTTTTAATCCGAAAGTGATGACTCCTGGTGTGGGTGTGTGTGTGTGTGTGTGTTCAGCGGTAAGGTAACGAGTGCTTCTCATTGAAAAAAATGTCAGGTCCAATCATGACAATGCCCAGTGTGCCCTCGCATACCGGGTAACGTTACACACAATTGAACATTTTATATTTAATGTTAGGGCTGTGTGATATGATGATATATATCGTAAGACGATAGAAAAATTGTGTCGTCTATATATATTTTTGGAGCCCAACCAATGCCAGATTTTTTGGTCCGATGCCGATCCCGAATTTGGAGTGTCCTAGCCCACTGATTACCGATGTTTTGACCGATATTTTGTCAAAAAGTGCAAAATGTTTATCTATTTTAAAAATGTATTTTATTTAAGTTTCTGTATTTGAGAAATTTTAATATATAACCAAACAAATAAATACAAATAAACACACAAAGAACTTTTTGATAGAATAACAAAATATGTGAAAGATAATATATAATTCGATTTCTTTTTTTCTCTGTTCAGTTCATGAACTCATCATCCCTTCTGAAATGGGTTTTCAGGGTTTCCCATGAACACATTATGGCACACTGCTTGGAGAGCCGTGTCCATGTCTAAAAACGAGTCTAAACAAACATGGATGGATTTATAATGCCGACATGGACAAATTTTGCGCTAATTTTGCTGAGTAAAACGAAAAGTGGTGTAAAACAGACAAGTACGGGATAAATAACCAATGTTTTTTTGTTTATTTTATTTATTTAAAAATCGGGACACATCTGCTGCATTACTTCTGATGGAGAAGCATGGCGCTTCACAGACCAATCATGGCGCACGGAGCTTAACGCAGAAGAGAAAAAAACATCCCTTGTTTACAACTTGCAACTTTCAAAACACCAGCTTGTGTTTGATAAGGAAATGTCAAACTGCACGATGGCAGCATTCATGGATTACTACAACATTTGGCCGTCTGCTACCGAGCCACAACAAATTAATGTGAGGGAGACCGAGCCCAACCAAAGTACCTTTTTATTTGCCGATCGCATTTTAGTTCAAGGTTTCAGTGAATGAAAGTGAACACAAACAAGTAATTCGAGTCATCATGTCTCAAGTCAAGTTACAAGTCTTTAACTTCCAAGTCCAAGTAGAGTCTCAAGTCGTTTATTTTCTGTCAAGTCAAGTTGCAAGTCATCAAAACAGTGACTTGAGTTTACTCGAGTCCACATCTCTGCCATTATGCTTTGCAGCTGGTCACATGTGAAATATTTCATAGGTGGAAAACAAGGAAAGAGATTCCAGAGGCTTACATTCGAGAGTCAGTCAAGACATTGGAAGTTGAAGAGAGGTTGGGTTATCATACAGAAAGACAATGACCAGAAAGATATAATTGAAAATCTGTTGTAAGATTTCAAACATGCCATACATAGGGGGCTTGAGAATATTTCCAAACTAGAAGTGTTCTTCCCAAAAGAAAGAATTATGACTCTAAGCTGGCTATTATTTGCAAGCTGTTAAAGTTGCCACAGTAGGAGTAACAAAGTACTAAAGACAGGGTTCCCGAACATTTGCACTGGGCCTCTTTCCTTTCTTTATCATTATGAAGATATAAAATAAACAACCTGATTTAAATTTTGAAGAAAGATGTTATATTTCACTTGATAGGCGTTTAGAGATCGGGTCAGCTTCTGTTCACTTAGATATTCATTGTAACATGCATTTTGACCTGGGGTGCAAAAACATTTGCATTCCACTGTATAAATGGTCACTTGTAGTTGAATGATTATCTTTCGGTTTTTCAAATGATGAACCTCCACATCGAACTTGCTGGCCTTTTGCGCTTAGGGTGCTTGTAAAATGGGAAAAAACTAATGACCCTTTGGTATAAATGGCCACGGTTATGCTTTGCATACCTAGAATCTCTTATTCTTAACGTCTATACCTGTGCTGTCGTTGTTTTTAAATCCAGCCGTGGAGGACAGAAAGCTGTTTATCGGAATGATATCCAAGAAGTGCAATGAGAATGACATCAGGCTGATGTTCTCCCCCTACGGCCAGATCGAGGAGTGCAGGATACTCCGAGGCCCAGACGGACTCAGTCGTGGTGAGATACATCCAGTTCAGTTCACTCTTTGGGAGTGTGTCTACCATCCTTAATGTTCTGGAATTCTCTTCACAGGAGAGAATTTTAAGTAAACATTGGAAACGCAGAGATTTTCTTTTTATTTCACTAATCGGCTAACAGTCTAAGGGGGAGTGGCGGGTAATGATTAAGTGACTGAAAGTCTCCCTGTTACAGAGGTTTGGGATACATTTAGAAATCATGAGTATTTACACAAAAAAATCCAGTTTTTACAAAATAAAATTGGCGAGACGTGGCATTTTTTTGGTCCAAATTTAATGGAAAAGTAGGCCAGTCGACAGTGTTGAAGAAATCAATGCAAAATGTATTTACTTGTTTGTGCAGTAGCTAGATAACAGTGGCTAGTTCTCTCTTTTTGTGTTGTTTTTTTTCGTATGACCTATCAAGTGTGGAGTCGTCTATAACCTTTGCTTTGCATGGCATTTGGTGTATTTCCCTTTCAGGATGCGCGTTTGTAACATTCACTGCAAGACAAATGGCGCAGTCAGCCATCAAGTCGATGCACCAGTCCCAGACGATGGAGGTGAGAACATGTTTTAAATATATTAAGGCTCCACTCTTCATAGAACAATGGGCTCCAAAAGATAAGTACACGCCAGCAACTGTTTTCATCATGACATGCATGCTATATTTTTTTGTGTCTATACTAACTATACAAATTAAAAGTAATGTAAAAATGTAGATCTGTGCCAAATATTTATTTGAATAACTTGTTGTAACATTGTAACGTTTCTTTAAATGTTGTGACAGCATTTTTCATTCCAGTATGGATCTATCCAGTAATTATTCTTTAGGTTATTAGTCTACTAGTACTTCAATAACCTCGCTGAGTTTAGTTCAATTTTATCAAATAATTTACAGAGAAGTAGGTTATGGCAAATTAAACATAACAGTCAAAGACTGGCCTGCTGTTGGGGAGTCTGATTTCAATTTGTGGATGCATCTGCAGGGGTAAATAATTTTAATTGTAAAAAAATGTTAATATTCAGTAAATTCTTCCATGGTATGATTGTGAAGCTGAAAATGGAACCAGATATTTGTTCGTGAATCGACCACATACTCCAAATGTTACACAATATGGCACTGCTGTTACTGCAACACTGGGCCGAATTGGGCTCTGCTAAGACTAGCCTGCTCCCCCACCAGCTTAGACGGAGGTCATAAACTGTCATGACACGGATATTGAACGACTTGCAGCTTGTTCGTTGAAAGGGTTTGAAGCCAGAAGTGAACAGTACAATTATGCTGACTGTTGGCTGGTCTGTTTTTCCCTAGGGCTGTTCGTCACCCATAGTGGTGAAGTTTGCCGACACCCAGAAGGACAAGGAGCAGAAGCGCATGGCGCAGCAGCTCCAGCAGCAGATGCAGCAACTTAACGCTGCCTCCATGTGGGGGAACCTCACGGGACTCAACAGCCTAGGGCCACAGTATCTAGCTGTGAGTAGTGGGCATAAGCATGAGCCACAAGCATGAGCCCCAAACTCATGTCTGCACTTCTACACCCTAATCTGATGCATTGTGGCACTATAATACCGTTTTCACACCAAAATAAGCAGTTTTAGCCCGCTAAAAATAGGCAATTGATACCTTCCCCATTGCCAGGAGAAATGCCTTTTTTTTCTGGTGCATCATGTTTGACGTCATGAACACGTTGGAAAAGGGGTGTGTCACAGTTCCAGTGTGATTGGGAACAAATAGTTGTAGTAGTAGAGGAGACAGCAACTTAACCAAATGAGCCACTCAAAAAAATCGGATCGTTCATGAACAACCCAACACTACAGTAGAAGCATCATGGAGCATTGGCGTACCGGCAGCATGCACCGGCGGCGGGGAGCTGGGACCAGCATGGGCGATACTGGAGTGGCTCCACTCAGCGGAGAGCATAGGGGTTTTCCGCTGTGCTCCCTACGGTCCAAAAAAAGTAAATAACTTCTGATTTTGATTTTGGATTCTATATAGTATATGAAATGATCAAATGATACACGGATATTCCGGTCTATTTATGCACCCACGTCTGGAACGTCAAAACGCGTTGCATTACGCTGGTAAAGGGGCCAAAATTAGCGGGTAGACCCGTTTGTCCTGTTCACATCAGAACCGATCAGAGGTGGAGCCGATTAAAACCCGTGTCTATTGCAGGGTCATTTCAGTCAGGACTGAAACTTGGATTTTACCGGTCCCACTGAACGCCAGATGTAGCGGGTGTTGCCAGGTACCACCCTGCCTACATAATCTGTGAAATAAACAACATTTAGAAGATCCATCTTGATTTGTTTTGTTTTGGTAAAAGTATTCCCAAAGATGAGAGGTATTCAACATGCACATGATTCTTTTTCCTGAAGTGGACCTTACTATGCATGAGGGCCACCACGCATAGTACGCACATACACGCACACAACAAAAAATTCACCTCCGCTGCTACAACTTCATCTTAGGGGAAACACTGCGGCCGTCTGCATTAGATGTATGTACATGACGTGATCCTACTGTAATTCACCGATCTGGCAAAGTAGTCTCACTCTGATTAACATCAATATGTGCATGTCTAGAAGAAAGGAAGACAACAAAAGGTTTATGTGCTCAAATAAATCCAATGATGCAGTTGAAGTCTGGTGTTGAATGTGACTTCCAGTCCGCATATCTCCTCCCCACACGTGTGCATTCCTCTTTTCCCACCTGTCCTGATCCAAGAGAATTCTCTGCTTTGCGGTGAGCTCTGTAGATGTCTGCTCGGATGGATGTCCTGCAGTTTGCTAATGTAGACACAACCTTCCTTGGCGTGTTCTTTTAGTTCTCCATTCCACCGCCAAACAAACACACAATGCAAAACGCTGAAACACTTTCAATAAAGATCACTCCAATTATCTTGTAGAATGTGTGATGAACATTAAAATGGAAGGTGTGATGGTCTCCTCCACCCATCTCTCTTCACGTCTCCTCTCTCCCTCTCTCGGTAGCAGCACTACTGACCGCTGGATTTTCTGTGTTTGGTGTAAATGTCTAGCTTTATTTACAGCTGCTGCAGCAGTCTGCCTCCACGGGGAACGCTCTCAACAACCTGCACCCCATATCAGGTATGAACATGGATACACACACGAGCTGAATCACTTTTGCGCTGCGTATTGAAAATACAGACAGGGGTGGTTAGTTTTTTTCTTCACTTGTAGTAAACTCTACTAGCCTGCCTTTTATTGAGCCTAGCTGTGTGTGTGTCTGTCTGTCTGTCTGTCTGTCTGTCTGTCTGTCTGTCTGTCTGTCTCTCGGTCAGGTCTGAATGCCATGCAGAACTTGGCAGCACTGGCGGCGGCGGCCAGTGCCACGCAGGCCACGGCGACGGGTTCCAATGCCATGACGACATCCAGCAGCCCACTCAGTGCGCTGACTAGCTCAGGTGTGAATGCATCCATAGTGCGTGTAATGACACATTATTACTGCCATACATGTTTTTTGGGGGGGGAAATGTGATGTATAAAATATGAAAATGCGCAATATAGGCATTGCAATCTTCTTCAATCTTCTGCAATCTTCATTGCATCAGTAATAATGACATTCTCAGTCACCAGATTCCACACTGAACTGACCCGCCCCCCCCCCCCTTCATTGAAAGAACAGGAAGTTATTCATGTTGATGAATGATTTAATCTCTCACTACACGTAGTTCACTTGTACAACAGCATTCCAAGAAGGATTGCAGCTCTTGAAATCGTGTTTTTTTTGCTCTTTTTCTCTCTTTTTTTTTGTTCACTGGCTGCATACGAGTAATTGGCATAGATATTCCTTGTGTGAGGGTTAATAATGATCTTGCTATTTTTCATGTTCCCATTATCTTGTCAGTCCTTTTCATTAACCAATCGCATACACACTTGCAGTGATTGCAGACAGTGATAATGGTCCGTACTATATTGTGTTTTATGTCTGCCAAGAGTTACATTTTAAATGTCCCTCTCTCCCAGCAGGCTCCTCCCCCACCTCTAACAGTAACTCTTCAGTGAACCCCATGGCCTCCCTAGGGGCGCTTCAGTCCCTGGCTGCGGGAGCAGGAGCTGGCCTCAATATGAGCTCGCTGGCAGGTACACACCCAGGCAGCTGACCTTTCTGCTGGTTTGTTTGTTTTTCTTTCATTGTTGTTTGTCACCTGCCTTTCCAACACTTGTTCCTTGTGGGTTCCAGGCATGGCAGCCCTAAACGGGAGCCTGGGCAGTGGGGGCCTATCGAATGGCTCAGGCAGCACCATGGAGGCCCTCAGTCAGGCCTACTCGGGCATCCAGCAGTACGCTGCTGCCGCCCTGCCTAGCCTCTATAACCAGAGCCTGCTGTCCCAGCAAAGTGTTTCGGCAGCAGGCAGCCAGAAAGAAGGTAGGTTCCCCTGTATATTAACATTAGTTTTGAATTAGAATAGACTGAGAGGAGAGAGCACTAAGATTAGGAGATAGGAGGCTCTATCGTACATAGCTATATATAAAGGTAAGAGTGAGAGATGGTGCTCGAAAAAGCCAGAGGACTTATAGAGAGAGTGGTGTTGGGTAAAGCTGGACCTTCACATATGTTACTCCAAAATGTCTAAGTCAGAGGAAATCAGTTGTTTCTGATGGCAGCTTGGCACATGAAAAAACACTGGTAACAGTACCAGGGGGACACCAAGCTAAGAAAGTTAGGAAATGTTCAACTTTTTGCAAACATAATAATTGTAATAAAGTTAACATAGAATGCTTGCCCACGAGTCCCACAAAAAACTGATATACAGTGTAAGTTCCCACCCAGAAAATGGAGGAAGATAGAATGAAGATTGACCTATGTAATCCTCCGCATTACTACCCTAGCTAAAAACCAAGTCACATTGAAAAGCAGGGCACGAAAGCACATTGATGTTTAGCTTGCTAGATGGCTGATTGGGAAACAAGGTGTCATGTTCTTATCTTAAAACAATTAGTCAGATCTGTAAATGCTGCCCTCACCACAAAACACTGCTTCAAATGGCTTGTAGCAATAGATTTGAATGGCCAGTTAGCATGGTCAATTGGTATGGGTGGACTTTTGTTTATAGTTTTGCTTTAATATCATTAAGTGGAGCTCTCCTTTGTGAAATGTATTCACCAAAAGTATTGCTGTCGCTTAAACATGTTTCTTTTTCCTGTCACTGTACTTGTTTCAAATGAAATTGAGCCATATATGCCTACTGAGTTGAACATGCTAGCTGGGTCAGTGTACCTAGCCAGGCAGGCAGAGTAGGATCATTTTGTTGCTGTGTCTTGCGGTCACCTTCTGCTAAGGATTCTGTCTTGTTTTAAATTTGCTGCATCAGCCAGTGACGGTCGCAGCACGGGTAAGAACTCACCGCCTTCCCTCCCACACGGTCCCTTAGATATCATGAGATTACTTTCACTTCTAGAACAAGCGGAGGTCCATAACAGAGGGCTTGTCCTCATGTCTGTCTCATGTTATCTCTTTTAGGAAAACTCTCCGCTAAAGCTCCAACATCATTTTACAATGAGCATTATTGTGGAATAGTTTAAGACAAGCCTCTCCTGGGGGGCTGTTGTGTTTTTGGAATGTGTTTGATGGCCATTTCCATTGGTAGGTCCCGAGGGAGCAAACCTGTTCATCTACCACCTTCCCCAAGAGTTTGGAGACCAGGATCTTCTTCAGATGTTCATGCCATTTGGAAACGTCATCTCTGCAAAGGTCTTCATTGACAAGCAGACCAACCTCAGCAAGTGTTTTGGTTAGTAACCTCATACTCGACCAGGGTTTCCTGTTCCAGCAACAACTCCAATACCCCCCCCCCCCCTAAAAAATATATTTCCACAGGGCCCTATCACTATGTAATGCTACTGGCATAGGGCAGAGATATTGCCGCTGGGTGATATTAACAAAGTTGAATATCACCATTTTCCCAATACCTCAATATTGATAACTTCATGATTTTTGGGAGATGACTATTGGTTCTCTCATAAGATATTTACACAAAACAAATATTATAGAAACAATCATTAGTAATGTGGATGCATTGAATAGAATAACTAGAACAGTCAGAAAATTGCATTAATTTACTGTAATGCAATGTTAAAGAGCAGGAACAAACATAATTTTACTACATCACAATAACAACAATCCCGGAGGATGTATCACCCAGCCCTATTCGACCGCCGAGAGCAAAGGCAAGGGTAGATTCAAGATTCAAGAGGATTATTCGTCACATACATATACTGTACATACTTTCATACATATATGCAGTGAAATGTCAATGCAACGCACCCGGTGATTGCACACAATATGTCCTGGACTGAACACAGTAGCTACCTAAGAATTTGTACTTGACCAACTAACTGATTCCTAAAACGTAATGCAGTAAGTCGAATGCTATAGAATAAAATCTAAATATATAGAATAAAATTAAATAAAATACAATCGATAAAGGGAATAGGCTTATGTATATGGGATAGACTTATGTATATGGGATAGGCTAATTATGTATATACAGATATGTGCATTAAAGTGGCATGTGAATAAGGTGAGGTAGTGTTTGTGAGATATACAGCACAGTATACAACAGTATGGCGCAGCAATACGGTAACAACGAACAACCCTGAACAGTGACACAGTATGCGGTACAGTATGCTACATACAGTACAGAAGGTAGTGGAGCCTATGTGTGTGGCTCAGTGAGGACCCCTGGTGAGGTCAGCATTGACAGTTCTTATGGCTTGCGGGAAAAAACTCTGTCTCAGTCTCTCTGTTCTCGCTGTGTGACTGCGGAGGCGCTTGCCTGACCGCAGCAGCTGGAACAGTCCGTTGTTGGGGTGATGAGGATCCTTCATGATCCTGCAGGCTCTGCTACTACACCTCCTGGTGTATAAGTCCTGCAGGGAGGGGAGTGTAGTTCCAGTGGTACGTTCATCTGAATGCACCACCCTCTGCAGGGCCCGCCTGTCCTGAGCAGTACAGTTCCCAAACCAGGCAGTGATGTTGCCTGTCAGGATGCTCTCCACTGCTCCAGAGTAGAAGGACTTGAGGATCCTCACCCAGACCCGGAATTTCCTCAGCTGCCTGAGGTGGTTAAGACACTGCCTCGCCTTTCTAACCAGAGTGTCTGTTTGTAAAGTCCATGTTAAGTCCTCTGTGATGTGGACTCCCAGGTAAAGCTGCTCACCCTGTCAACAGAAGTCCCATTAATGACCAAGGGCGTGTGCATCCTCGGTTGTAATCCTCACCTAAAGTCCACAATCGGCTGCTTAGTTTTGCTGACATTCAGGTGGAGGCTGTTGTCCTGGCACCAGAGTGACAGGTCAGCCACCTCCTCGCGGTAGGCCTTCTCATCGCCGTCGGTGATCAGGCCCACAACAATGGTGTCGTCAGCAACTTGATAATGGTATTGCAGCTGGACCTGGCCACACAGTCATGTGTGTACAGGGAGTACAGTAGGGGGCTGAGGATGCAGCCCTGGGGGGATCCTGTGTTCAGAGTGAGGGAGCTGGACATGTGCTTCCCCACCCTAACCACCTGGGGGCGGGCTGAGAGGAAGTCCAGGATCCAGGCACACAGCGAAGTATTCAGTCCCAGCTCCTTCAGCTTGTCAGCCAGTCTGATGGGGACTATGGTATTGGAAGCAGAACTATAATCGATGAACAGCATTCTCACATAGGCCCCCTTCTGGCCATCCAGGTGCGTGAGCGTGGTGTGCAGTACCTGGAGCCTCTCGAAACACTTCATGACCACTGAGGTGAGGGCCAGCGGACGGTAGTCATTCAGGCAGGCAGGAGAGGTGATCTTCGGGACAGGAAGGACGGTGGACCTCTTAAAGCAGGACGGGACCACTGATTCAGCCAGGGAGATGTTGAATATTGTCGTGAACACCGAAGCTAGCTGGTTAGCACAGGTCTTCAGTACTCGCCCAGATATGCCATCTGGGCCCACAGCTTTCCTGGTGTACACCCGCATCAGCGCCTTCCTGATGTCATGCACGGACACTGAGAGTGCGCGCTCATCCCCAGCGGTGTAACTCCAATTAGCTGGCGAGCTAGCGGTGCTGTTGCCCGACTCAAACCGCGCATAAAAGGAGTTCAGTTCATTGACTAGGGAGGCGTCCACATTCGTGGCTGGGGAGTAGCTGCTCTTGTAGTTTGTTATAGACTGCAGCCCCTGCCACAGGCGTCTGGTGTCCCATTGCTCTGTGGGTAACCCCAGATGCAGGGAAAAAAATGTTGCCGTTTTAATTGGAATTCTTGGACACAGACAATTTTATGGATTACCACATGAACGAGATGACTAGTTCACCAGCCATAATCGAGCCCAAAGAAACAGACTAAAAACACTGGAAACTCAAAAACAATTATTATCCCACCAACACCTGCCTCATTCTACTACTGAACTCTTTAATTATGTGAAACTCATTAGCTTGCAAGTGGCAGAGAATCTGCCGCTCAACCACTGTGTCGAATCAAGTTTTAATTTGTGCAATATCTCTTGTTTTACAAATGCCTGTCATGCCCTGATGTCTCACACGCGTCTCCCCCACCAAGGTTTTGTCAGCTACGACAACCCAGTGTCATCGCAGGCGGCCATTCAGTCAATGAACGGCTTTCAGATCGGCATGAAGCGGCTCAAGGTGCAGCTGAAGCGCTCGAAGAACGACAGCAAACCCTACTGAGAGGCTGAGGTGCCTGGACATGCTCGGACGGGGGGGGGCGGGGGGTGTCCTCGGTAAGTGGAGTGTCGACCGCACCCAGTCTCCCTCCTGTCACTCCTATTCCCCCAGCCTTCTCTGTGCCCGTATAACCGGGCCAACACCCTCTTTTCCTCTTCCTCATTAACATGAGCAGATGAAGGCCCATTAAGTTCACTGAGAGTTTGTTTTCGTTTAATAATTTTTTCAGCCGAAACTGGATTGTTACCTGGGATCTGTTGTGAGGTTTTTCAGGCTTTTTTTAAACAAGTGTTATTTTATTTTTAAGTTCCGATGTTATATCAGTTTGCTGTGTTAAATTATACATACATATACTGTATGTGTGTGTGTGTGTGTGTGTGTGTGTGTGTGTGTGTGTGTGTGTGTGTGTGTGTGTGTGTGTGTGTGTGTGTGTGTGTGTGTGTGTGTGTGTGTGTGTGTGTACACACATATATATGTGTGTGTGTGTGTGTGTGTATGTGTGTACACACACATATATATGTGTGTGTGTGTCTGTGTGTGTATACACACATGCACACATACGTGCGTGCGTGCGCGCATGCATTATTGCTATTAATGTTTTGCACACTGATAATTAGTTGCCATGACACAGCTCTGCTCTCCCTCCCTGCTGCCCAACCCCCCCCCCCCCCCCCGCCACTGCATTAACCTTGCATAACCCCCTCCAACGTTCACCAAGATTCTGAGAGGCATTCACTCATTTATCAAAACTCCACCAATGAATCCCAGTGTTTTGTTTAAACTCAAGCTCAAAACAAGCATGTCGATATTAGACATTTACTAACAGTTGGACGTAGCTATGCTCTGATGACCGAGGTTTGGATGAACTATGTTCTGCTGCAGCACCTTTCCAAATGACAGACCACCGGAGCCAATAAGCCACTTTCCACCTCAGTTTTGTTTCAGAAATGGTTCAAACTATTGGTCAGTCTTATCAGCGATTTCATATCAGGGCAATAGTTAGTCTACATTGAGTGAGGATTCTTGACCTTGTTTTACTTTTCTGTATTTTGTGTGTTTTTATCCTCTCTGTCTTATCTAATGGAGCAGGCTAGCACAGTGTGCATTTACTTAAGACACACTGGCTTATAAAATCATGTTCGCTGTACGGTGGATACTGCATACTAAATGCACAAGTAAGTCCATAGTAAAACTTATTCTGGACAACAAAAATTTACTCGTGGTCCTTTGCATCTGCAAAGTACACAATGTCAATGTTGTTTTTATCGTTGTCGTTGAAACTATATTCTTAAGAAAAGTAAAGTGCGATATATTGAGGATTTTCTTTCCCTTCTGGTGCCAACATCAAGTAGATGGCTGGGGATGTTTCATTTCATGTCGCTGGAGTTGCATTTTACTAGAATTTGAGAAGTTACACCATGGATCCCATGAAGCGCTCAAAATATGATGTCTCCTTTTACAGAAGATCAAAAAAATGTGTATGAGGGATTATAAACGGCTAGTTCGTTCAAAAAAAATCAGTAAATAACCTAGGCTGATTACTGTTGCTAGAGCAGCCTCCATACGCCCATATGTCCAATGCTGCAGTGCTAACAGGCCATCTAGAACAGCTGTTGGTGGAAAACAATCGGTCCAAATGTCAAAACAGGGCAGAACTTGAGCCTGAGAAATAATATGAAACCATGTTTACCTTACTTCCCTGTATACCTAGCAGGTATGCAAGTCATTCTTCTTTCATGATCATGTGTGTTCTGAACCACACAATGATTCATCACCCAACCATTGTCCTGCTAGTTGGTAGTGTGTCTTCAGACTTTTCGGAAAGAGCTGCCAGCTGATCTGCAGAGGGTTACAGTGTTTCTACCAGAATGTCCGTTTTTCGATTGAAAGGTGCATGTTTAGAGTAATTTGACAACTGTGCTTTCCCCCGGTTTCCTCCACTTCCAGGAACACAGCAAAAACTGTCCAGATGTACATTACACGACTTATTATGCCTTTTCTATTTTTATAAAGGTTTTATACTTCTCCTGTGTCTGGGGAACTATTTATTGCCTAAATTATTTATCTGAATTGAAATTGTTTTGAAAAGACTTAACGTTTTTATTTTTTTCCTTTTATTTATTAGTTGTTTTTTTTTGTAGAATGCTAATGTGAAGCTACTCGGTTTGAACTCCTGGTGTGTGTTTTGCTCTGACCCATGTCGTGTCGTTTTCCTCCAGTAATGTGTACTGCTGTATGTGGAAAATGTGGTGTGGAACTTTCTTTATGTAGCACCCACCAGCGCTGCTAATTACTTTATATCGTTTCCCTGTCGTAAATCAATGACTTTAGAAAGTTATACTGTATATATTTACATCCAAACATACACTGGAAAAAAAATGTTTTTTTGGGGTTTTTTTTTTTTTCCCAAACATTTGCTTTCTAACCTGATCTTTCCTCCCGTTCTCCTGTGGAATAACTGCTATTGGAGCCATTAGGGCTAACGATAGGGCTGACATTGGGAGCAGCTCAGCGCTGCTTCAAGGTCACACTTCCAAAGACAAAAGTTCGGACAAAGATCTCGGTGCCAAATCTTCCAAGAAGCGTTTACTGTATTACCCTTTTCTTTTTTGCCTCATGTCTCTTTAAAAAAACAAAGAATAGAATCTATCCTAGTAGTTTGAATTCTTTTTGATATTCTGTGGACAAATTGCCTAATATCTCTTGCACAAAAGTGGCTGTTTTTGTGTGTGTATCAGGGCCACATCGTAAGACGCACTGAATCAAGACTACTGTTAACTTCATAGTAAAAACAAAATCGAACCCAAAGAGTTGTCAGTTGAGATTGTGTTGCTGAAAGTAAGAGTTGGGTAAATGTAAGATTCTTTGTGACTTGCCAGGCTATCCTCACCCATCATATGTGACCGTCACAAACACAACGAAAAGTATTGAAAGCACATTTGGATGATGTGGGGCGGCGGGGGCTACAGGAGAAGCACAGAGCGGAGAATTTATTTTAAAGGCCACTTCCAGTATTTTTGTATTTTTCTAAGCTATTTATCTATTTATTGTTTTACTTTTGCAGATTGTTATTTCCATGGAAACCACCAAGTAAAAAACTGATTTGAAACTCTGAAAACCGTACTTGATAAAAATTATCCGCTAAGAGTATTGTAATATTAAGTAATTTATTTACATGTGACTGAATGACGATTGACAGTCCATTGAGTGAATCTGCTTTTCATATAGAGAAGAAGTCCTCGACTTCCACACAAAACTTCAGATTCAGTAAAAGTATTGGTGTTGGTGAGCATCTGCTTTGCATTTAGGGAAGGATTTTTAGAGGGCAAGCAGGAACTGAAAACAGCTGGAGGTGGCCTTTGATTTCCAATTGTCTCGTTTTGCTTGCCACAATCCATAAAAATAATATCGGTAATAGTCTCTTCGAGCTGGCTGATGTATTACTGTTTTGTCTGAATCATCAAATTTAATCCTGAACACTTCTCGCAACTCTTCTCGCAAAAGAAGGGCAGGGCATTGATTTCACTTTTAATTTATTAATTTTAATTACATTTTTCTGAATTTCTGCATATCCCAAAATCTGTGGTTGAGCCACTTCAAGCAGGCAGTGTCATGTCTGTGTCTTGATGTTGTCCTGTTCTGTCATACACACACTTCTCCCAGTCTCACCACAGTTGCCATGGCAGCATGTTTGCTTATTCCTTCTTCACACATATCTCTTCGCCTACCTCTTCCTTGCTTCCTGCCGTGTGTGTGTGTGTGTGTGTGTGTGTGTGTGTGTGTGTGTGTGTGTGTGTGTGTGTGTGTGCGTGTGCGTGTGTGTGCGCGCGCGCGCGCATCCGCCTGTCTTTCCACCGCTTGGTTCTTGTTTTAGTACTGCGTTGGCTGTTTGGTCCAAATCCCAATGCTGCCAGAGATCCAACAACTGGACAATTACCGCTAATACGTTGTCAATGTTTTGTTTTGCCTTTTATTTTAATCGGGGATCTCTGCAGAAGCGTGTTTCAGATTGGCGTGTCACATTTTCCCTGTTCTTTCTTTCCTCTCTACCGTCTGTCTCCGTTCCATCGTTACTGTAGTTGTTAATTGTTGTTGCTGTTGTTTAACCTCAGTTTGTCTCCCCTTCTTGTGTTTCTTTGTTTTTTGTTTTGTTTTTATTTTTTCTATCTAGATCTCTTCCTGCTCGTCTGTCTCCATCGTTTTGCCCCCCCTAAGCATGTCGATGTGAAGTCTCCCAGTCCATCGTCCGAGTCCTTGTCCTCCACGCTTCTTCTTGACGCTTCCAAAATTTTCACCTTTGACCTTTTTTGTGTGTTTCTTTGGTGTTGATTTGATTATAGTTTTTAAATCCCTTTTTTCAGTACTGCCAAAGGGGTGGGGTGGTGAGGGGGTGTGGGTAGTTGGGTTTTGTTGTGGGGCACTCAAAAGACCACCTAACAGAAGTGTTGAAAATTCAGTTGAAAAATACTGTCATGAAGCAAAAACAAAAGAGAATCTATTTTTCTAGGACTCACTGAAATAACCACTAGATTTTTTGCTAAATCTGTCGATAGGGATTTTTTTATTTATCACCTCTAGTCTTTTTTTTCCTCTGAATGTTTTTGTTCTGAAGCAGTCCTTCGAGTGCGTCCTGCCCTCACCACCCTTCTCCTCCTAGAACCTTTTTTTTTTTTTTGGTGGGGGGGGTTTCGTTTCACGTGTGAAAGCGGCTGATCTATTTTCTTAGACTTTTGTGTGTGAGTGCACAAATGTGTGCCATTAATCTACATTTTTGGTGGAGGGGGGTAATGATGTATTAGACCACACTTCGTTGGGACAAGATTTGATGGGGGGGGTTCTATATAACAAGAATTTAACTAATATAAAAAACACTTGAATTAAGTTTTATGTTTCGACACACCACATATGCATATTTTGTTTAAAACACTTCACTTTGAGTGTGAAGAGGATGAACCTTTCTCTCCACATGAATGCAGGCGGACAGTGTGATGTTTTTTGGGAGGGTGGGGGTGTCAAAGTGATTAGTAGAACACACACTTTGTTTTTGTACCTGTACTGAAATGTGATCAAGTCTGTGGAGAATCTAGAATGTTTGAGGAAACCTGTTAAATCTCAACAGACCATCCCCATTATATATTAAAAGAAAAGACTTAAAATTAAACCATTACAGGATGTTGTCATCGTCGTCCCCCCACCACCACCACCGTTGCTATAATAATACTCAAACTATACTATTTGGATTATCGGCATAAAAGTATGACTTTTTGTCACTGCGTGAACGGCACGTAAGAGAAGAATCTCTTAGACGATGGTTCGTTCTTAATGTTAAAATTTGTTCTGGTTTCTTCTGCGTAACAGTTTTTTTTGTCATTCTGCTGCTAGTGTTTGAAACCGGTACAAAGTGGGTTATACGTTCCATTTTTTTCCCTTCTCCATCTAAACAAACACCTTTTATTTCACAGTCCTGTTAAAGGAAAATCAAATGAACACAATGACCAAACGCCGCCACCCCCTGTCTGTATGGATGGAGCATAGACTGGTAGAACATTTTCATTTTAGTTTTCCTTTATACATTTCTGTGAAGTCACATTTTGCTGCATTGCATTACATTTAATACAATATTTGTATAGTCATTTTGTTTTCGTTTTGACGTTGTTTTGGTTTTGATGTGAGATATAGATATTGCTGCAATACTAGATGGCCAAAAAAAAAAGTTTGTTTTCCTTGTTTTTCTCTTTACCATTTTTTCATTTTTTGGGTGGTCGTTAGATACTTGTCTTGAATGTTTTTTGTTTGTTTGTTTTTCAAAGGCATTCATCTATCTATCTCTAGGCTGTAAAAGCTAAAAAATGCACACTCAAGCAGTCATTTATTTTTTTCATTTTTGTGAGCCGATCGTGTGAATACCTTGGTTGGTTGGATTGTTAGTTTTTTTTTTTGTTTGTTTTTTTTTTGGTTGGTTACGTACAAATAAAATGTTTGAGAAGATTCATGACTCGTCCCTGCTTGGTTTGTGACTACACGTTATTTAATAAAAACGCGATTTTCATGGATGGATACCGTGTCTGTCCTAGACTGAGGACTCACCATTGGGTGATGAAGGGTGGCAGCTGTTCTCAAGACAGAGGGTGGCCCTACTCCTTTTTAGCACTCTGATATTAACATATTGCTCGATGTTTGTTCCTGTATCATTATAAATTGTTAGGCACATGCTCGCTACTTCCAAGTAGAATAATAAGTCCCCCATTTTCTCCATATAAGGAAGTTCCTTCTCCACGCCATGAGAAAGAAGTGAAGGACGCTTGTCCAGTGAACCATGGCCATTAAAAAAAATGTAATTCAATCAACTTAAAAATTGGTTAAATTTGTATATTGGGTGGCAGGGGGTCTCAACTTGAAATTGGTATTGTCACCCTTTTAAGTGGAGAAATAAAAGTTAGCTCCTACGGTCGATTTCAAATGTAATACTGACAAGGACCACTAGATAGAGAATGGTCCGAACAGGAGGAACGATTGCAAAACGAGCCAATATTTTATTTTGTTAGAAGCAGAACTAGAAGTAGCACTATGTTTTACACTTGTCTAAACTCCCTGTTAAGCAAAAATAAATGTTCTGAGTTTGTCATACCAAAAAAAAAATCTTAACCGCCCAGCCAAATTTGAATGATTTTAAATAAATAATTGCCAAGTATATAAAATTAGGTTTCAAAATTGTGGGGGGGGGGGGGAAGTCCCCTCTGTTCTGAGACGCTGGGGCGTCCGCTGTGTTTCCTGGGCGCAACGACCCCTGCATGTTTCCGTTTTGTGGGGGGTCGGGGTTACGGGGACTCACAGCAGAGCAGAGATCGCAGGTGCAAATTGCACTCCCGTCTCCCTCTCCCTCTTCATTTTTCCCGTGGGTGCTCGGGCCAGAAGCACCCATAGGATGGGCGCCAAAACTTGGCATGAGTTCACGGTCTCCAGGAAGACACCTTTTACTCCAGGTGTTTATTCCTAAAACAGCGTTTTATCCCAAACTCTGGCTGTTAGCTCAGCTTATTTGACCACTGATGCACGTTTTCCGACGGTCCGACCTGGTGTTTATATAGTATTGGGGGGAGGAGCCATGCCAAGTATGCCCGCTGTATGTCATCGGGTCATAATTTTGCCCCGCCCAAAAAATCCAGACCACAAAAATGGTGAGAAACAGTTTAACGGTCTTAACTCCACAATTCTGTACTACATCGTTTAGTCTTTTCACATGTTTTCAGCAATTGCTTTTTAACAAGTAGTATGTTTAGAAACAAATCTGAATTAACTTTACAGGGACTTTAACAAATCAGTTTCACCAAATTTTGAAAATAGTTTCAATAAAGGCAGTAATATTGAGGTAGCTAGGTTTCTTTTTTAATGTTTGCATTTAAGGTGAAATCATTTTTACATAAGTACTATCAAACTTGGTTCACTTTGCATAAATAGTGATACAAAAATATTGTATTGTGTATTTCCCACATAAAGCAATATCATAAATTATGAATAAAATATAATTTAGTTATGATTTATTATAATAATTATTATCAATGATAAAATTACCCAAATCTTTCCTAAACCATTTTCTTTGTTTTCTTGGTTAAAAAAAAAAAAAAATATATATATATATATATATATATATATATATATATATATATATATATATATATTGTACGCGTACAATACCGACTGGTCGGAGAGCTGGTCGTAAGTCCGAACGGTCGTTAAACAAGTAGGTCTTTAAGTGAGGAATACCTGTACTGCGTACTGGATTGGATGTGATCTGGTTCAGGTAAGTCCTGCACAGAAGGACAGGGGGACACACCTGCAATCTCTGCATTTTTTTAAGAATGAGTGGCTTTTCAGTGAGATTTACTATTTTGAGGGAACCCAGCCATCCCTCCATAACCAGAATTTGTCCAGGCCTGGTCCTGGACTGAGTGGGTTCGACTGTACTCCCCACTGCAGAGACGTCAGATGCAGGAAATTTAGCCTACACTAAATGTTCAGACATTGGTTGTAGAGTGACACGTCTTTTGAGTTTGGCTGTACCGATTCTGTTTTGCATAGCCCCACCTTCCCTATCATCTGGCAGGGATACTAAATGGGCTAGTTCATCATCCTGAGTACAATTAACTGGAGATGCGATGTCTCGGCCACGAACAGTCTCTTTCAGCTGTTAATAATAATAAGCTACTTGATGGCATTGCTACAGAGAATCATTTAATCAGTTTGGGCCGGCACAACAAGAACAGGAACAATCACTTTGTGGCCAAAAACTGATGCAGTGAAGTCATACATTGCAGAAGGTGTGACTAGGTGTCCCCCGCAACCAACAATGACAAAGTCCTCTGCTGATGTATTTTCAATGTTAGGAATAGACTGTGAAAGCTTTGCATCAGCTGTCTCGCTAATAATGCATGCCATAGATCCTTTGTCCATTAATGCTTTGAGAACATGCCCGCTCTCAGTAGTCACATCTGTATAGAATAGGCTATCAATCTTAGAGAGTTTCTGGAGGCTTTGCACAATCAGTGTTTTTTGGGACGGCACTATGTTGCTGTAGGTGTGATACAATGTTTCATTATCATTAATGTCTGTCAAATCCAAGGTGGGAGGCTCACTCATTTGATCTGCACAGTCCTCCCCTGTACGCAGATCATTCAGGTTCTCTGCTGACCACTGAGAGAACGACATCTCCCCTCTGGGCAGTTGCATCTTGAATGGCCAGTTAAATGAGTGGGTGAGTGAGGCCGGAGTGAGAGTTGTCTTTACATTTTGAACATGGTGTGTCATTTAAGCCCTCAACTTTTGGTAGCCTGTTGTTGGTACATGCCTTATTCATGTTGATTCTGCTACTCCTCTCCGTAGAAGACCTGAGCCCCTTCTCTATATGGTATTCATCAAACACTTTTTGAACTTCACAAGCTGACCATGTATCCATTATCTTAGACCAAAAGGTGAGAGCTAAATCTTTACTGGAGCAGTGTGATGAACATACACGTGACTTAAACACTGGGGTTGTCAAACATTTTACCCTGCTCTTTTAGACAACCTGCAGCAACATCAGCAGCACTGTTCAGACTAAGCCAATACTCATATGGATGCTCTTTTTCTTATGGAAGGATGGAATAAAAGTCAGCTAGAGGCACAGAAGAGCAATGGCTAGAGCTGAAATGTTTGCGCAGGCCTTGGGGTTATGTTGGACATCAATTCCACCATTCCTTATTCCAAATGAAACAACATCCTTAACTTTGCCCCTCAGGTGGATGAGGATTTCCTCAGCTTGGTTTTCCAGCTGAACACCACTTTTTCTGATGTAAGTCCTCAATGATTCCTCTCATTCATTAACAGCTAGTGTATAGGAACTCTCCCCTCGGCATACAGGTGGGTCTTTGACTCCCCCGTGAGAGATCAGCCGGACTTGGGAGAGATCCAGGGTGTGGCAGGAGGAGTCATTTTTAATGCATGTTTCTTCATGAACAGAAGCTGTAGGGCTAGATGTGTTGAGGGAAGACATTATGCTATCAGCTAGCTGCTGCTCTATCTGCTGCACGATAGTGCTCATTTGGTCAATTAGTCTCATATCATCAAGAGGAGGGTTTGGAACAGTGCGCTGTGGCGGATGTAACTTGACCATAGGCTGACTTTGAGGTGTCACTGCATCCCTACCTTTTGCAGCACTATGCACGTAATCCCCACCAAAAGCTGTTTTATCCTCCACCTGATGGTTACCATGTGAAAATGAAAAAGGTGTGCTCCTAAAAACTCTACACCTACCAAAACCTAGAGGAGTCATATCAGAGATACCAAATTTGCTGAGATCCATTCTCGATAGTAAAATCCCCACACAGATAAAATGACAGTTTCAAGGGAATATGGCTGTTAATAACTAGATAAACCTGACAGCTCGATACACTGAAAAAAAGACTGTTCCTCCAAAATGATGCAGTGGCGAGAAGACATCTGCCCGGTACGGCGTAGTCATGGACGGGTCACGGCACCAATGTGACCTCTGTGATATGTCCTCTGTCTAAATTTGTATGTGTGTGTGTGTGTGTGTGTGTGTGTGTGTGCGTGAGAGAGATATGTCTTCCGTCTAAATGAATCTCCCGGAGCTGGTCGGGTAACAGCAGATTTATTCCACATCTGCATTTTTGACAAAGTAGAATGGTCATCTCTTGTGGACAAACAGCACATGCTTTGTCTGAAAAGGCAAATTAATGTTAACTAGCTTTTTACTTCCCCACAATCCTTTGTAATCACTATGCAATGCAGGTGCAATCTTACAACAGCAGATGGTATAGTTGTCCCATTTAGCGGGATTTAACCAGAACCTTTTCCACTATGTTACACACACACACACACACACACACACACACACACACACACACACACACACACATCTTGTCATTGCAATTTCAAAGAGATTCAAATGTAATATGAACATGTAAACATATTCAAAAAACCTTGAATTTATCTACAATCAACAAAAATGTGACAGATTGCGACTCCAAAGTTGGAAAAGGAACGATTTTATCCAACTCTTTTGTTGCTGAATTTGACATCTTGAGAGAGATCTGTACAGCGACTGTAGCATTTCTCATTTCTCAAAAGAAATACTTGTTTTAGATAACAAATTCATTATTCTCAGTTTAAGCTACATGGTTGCTTGTTTGTGGAATTTTGAAAATGTTTATACTCTTAAACCAATTGATTTTCACGTCAATAATGTTACTGTTGAAATCTCCCAGCTGTTAGAGATTCCTTCAGGTGGTGATGTTTATTTTTCCAAGAAGAAGTAAAGGAAAGCCACTGCATTTACCTGACGCTGTGATGCTGCATTCCGCTGACGTCGAACCTCTGTCCTTCAGAGCGGTAGTTCCAGCTCCAGAGCTCGATGTGCTCCCGTTGCCTTTGTTTGGGAAAACACGCACAATGAACAAAGATCGAAGTGCTTGTATTATATTATTATTATTATTGTTGTGCTTGTTTGACAAGAATAATACGAGCACTTCGAGCGATCTTCCCCGAACTTCCGACTTGGAACAATGGCCTTTTCTGTGCACTATCCAGGTAGGAGGTCGGACATTCCGATGTTAATGGCATGCAGCACAAACGCACCCCATTTTTCCTTTTTAGGATAAATGAACTCCCAAACAAGCAGAACGCGCTCAAACAAATACAATACTAATCTAAACTTGTACTACATGGTGTGACAGCTATACAGCATTGTATACTATAATTATAACAATGCGCAGTAGACGTGCAATAAACGGGGATGGTGGTGTACCAAACGAGAAAGTAATAAAACAAGTAAATTTAAAAGTAAACAGTGCAAATTTTACAAACAGTTATTTCTTCCAGTTCGGAGTGCATTTTTATTGCCTTTCTACTTTCAGGATTAATAATGACTTGAGAGACGCAACAAATTATTTAATTTCACAAATTAACCAACACAATTAGGGGATAGTTTTGGTTGTTCTGCATTTGTGTCTATAAAATCTACCACATAAAAGTAATATATTAACTAAACCGTATATGTATCATGCACAAAGGAAGTTATTGTAGTATTGCATGTGGATATATTCTTCCATTTTATTCCAAAAATTGGTCGAATACACATTATTCAGGTTCCCTCTTTACAGCAACTACGCTTGTTGACGAAACGCGAACGCACCACCCTAGTGTAGTGGATTCCTTCCTACTGACGTGGGCTCCACAAGCCCCGTCCCCCCGCCCTTTATACGAGCGCTCGCCACTTAGCTAGCTAGCTGCCAGGAGAGCCAGGGCACCCCTTGGTGAAACAAACGTTTACTCAATAATTCATAGCGTGTTGCGAGAACACGCCAGGAGCTTTATTTTTATTTTTTATTTTGTTTTTTTGGAGACAATGCCTGCGGTCTCTAAAGGAGATGGAATGCGTGGCCTCGCCGTGTTCATCTCCGACATCAGGAACTGTACGTTACGTTGAGTTATGCTGATCCTGTTCGTATTCACAAGATAAGACACTTTGCCGAGCCTGTTAGCTCGTTAGCAAATTCGCTACTCTACTGGTACTACCTGTCTCCACAGAAGTTTTAGCTGACATACAGTTGGTATGATTGTGACAAATTTACTAATTGTAAGTCGCTTTGGACAAAAGCGTCTACTAAATAAATGACATGTAATTTCATCTAATGCTAGTTCTCAGGTAGCATTAAGCTAACCTTAGCGGTCTATTTTACATTCTTCTAAACGTGGGGAGTATAGCAGGGAAGTGTTTTCTTTTTTTTTTTTTTTTTTTTAATGAAAAATGAGTAAAGTTTGTCAATGAGCTGTCCATATTAGCCAGCTGACTACCGAACGTATAGCCATATAAATACTACACTTATAGCTTCTATAAATTAGCCTTCCAGCTAATTGATAGTAGCTATAACATCATGCCAAAGGGCGTGGGTCTTTTCTCCGATGAAGCGGAACGTCCAGCTTCACAGCCGTGACAATTTTGTCTCAAGTGGTTCATTGACTGACTGGTTTGATTTAAGTTGAATAAGATGTGTCCAGCTTTCGGTCGAACTAAATAACCGCTGATAATAGTCCTTTCCTCCAAACCCGGTCAGGATTTGGCAGTGAACGATCACGATTTGCCACTATTATTCATGTTCTCAGTCGATGTCTAATTGGAAACAAACACACTTTAATTCCAAATACCTCCAGGAGGCGTTGTCTCCTGGTCCTGTAATATTTTTACGTACCCTTTTATAATAATAATTAAAAATATATTTTTCGTACTTTGTACTGTTTGTGCCATCATTTTTAACACATCAATAACAAGCGTTATTAATTGTCTTCCTGTCCATCACATGAATCATTAAAGCTCAACCTCACCCTATGATATGCAGCAATCTCTAACCTGGTGTGTGTTCTGTTTACAGGTAAAAGTAAAGAGGCAGAGATTAAACGGATAAACAAAGAACTGGCAAACATCCGCTCCAAATTTAAAGGTAGGTTGATTGTTGTTGTCCAATTTATAAGACGCCCTGGTGGATATGATGCTTTCACTTCACTTTGCCTCATAACTGGTAATTGCTCTGAAGCTTGAGGTGATCAAACCCAAAACACCCCAAAATCCGATTCACTGAAAGCAGTTGCTGGTACAACAGGAAACACATCTCAGAATGAAGAGTGAAACGTTGGCAATAGGGCAGTAAACACTCTGGTGTCTTCTCTGTTTCCAGGTCTTTGCTGCAGTTCATACTCCTTGGTGCTTTTCCCACATGTTTATTCTCACAGTGTTGGTGTAAATGTCAGCAATGCCTCCTCTGCCACCTGTTGCACGCTGTCTAAAATTAGTGTTCTGCTAAATTAAGGTCATCCTCTCTGTCCAAAGCGCCAGGCAGGCTGCACTGGTTTACTTTGTATCTGCTTTTCTGTGTCTTTCAGCCATTATTGTCCCCAAGTGGGCACCACTTATCTCCCTGTTTTAGGCCCATCTAATTTCTGTCACCACTGTGTCATGAATCCTTAACATTGATATTGAAGCGGTCCCATCACCTCCGGACATGAAATATGGCACCAGGTTTCACCAGGTTTAGATATTTAAAGGCCATCTCCAGCCAATCACACTTCAGAGTTAATGCGATTGAATGCTAAAGATGCGGCTAGTAGTAGTAGAAATTTTGCACCGAACGCTAGAAATTTGAAGCTCTTGTTAAAGCGGACGCTTTGTTGAAAGTGACTGTTGTTCATCCAAGCGAGCATCACCGTGAAATAGAACCATTCCTTCATCTCTTCCACCTCTTTAAACCTGTCGACCTTTTAAAAGACTTTAAAGAAATATTGAGAGAGCGTCTGTGGGGGTTTGCTCTTGTACATAGTATTTTAAATCGGATTACCACTTTTGCAGTTTTTGCACTTGGGCACTTTTGCACTTTAAACTTTTTTCTTTTGTGTGTCTATTTTATCCCTGTATTGAATGTCCTGTTTGACCCTAACTTTGTGTTGTATTGCTGCTGTTCTCTTGACCAGGTCTTGAGAATGAGACCCCGCGTCTCAATAAAATTACCTGGCTAAATTAAGGTTAAATTAAAAAAAAAATAGAATAATACAGCCTTTCATTGCACAATCACACCAGTCTTCCACTTCACCATTGGGGCCTGGTCCCCAATGGTGTATTTGTAGGTGTAGGTTATATTGTTTTCCTCTTTTTTCAAACAAATCTTAGAATATCCATATTGCAGCAGATCAAGATAATCAAGATGGGTTTTAGACTGTGTTGTTTGTATTGGAAATGACCACCGAATACTGTGATAGTTTTCGAAACCGTTTCACCCAATATACTGGCCGTATGACTTAGATGATACTCTTACTCTCTTTTGGGGAGGCAGGACAAGTGGGGTGACAAGCACTTCGCTTGTATTGCAATATAACACAGTAATAAAGCAATTTAAGAGAAGGTATACTATCGGACATTTAGAAGGATATAATATGAACTTGTATTGTTTTTTTGTAAATCTGTTACAACTGCCATATACTGTAAAACATGGAATATACATTATTCTTTAATTTATTTTCTCTCAATCCAAAAATAATTTTGCCACGGACACACAGACAGTTCTTTCCCCACTCTATTTTGTACACACATCAAACAGAAACTACTGAATAATCGCACGGTTCCATCAAGAAGACCCTTGTGGATCTGTTTGTATTGTTTTGCGTGTCATTTTTTTCTGCCATACTGGAAACCTACTTAACCATGTCCACAGAAGAGTGATCCAACTGCAGACAGAACTGAAGATGAGCTCAGTGTACAATGGAGGTTGACAACGATTTAATAAGATATTTTCCCAAAAACACACCTGATGAACTTGTAATAATATGCAATATGCAGAGGCATTTCATACCCTGCGCCAATGTATAGAGTGTAGGAACCAGTGATTAGTCTCTCAAGTCAAACAAATGTTTGCAACTATTTTTTTTTGAATGTCTACCACGTTGCACTTGATCAAATACAGTATGTGTAATGGGAATGGGATAATACAGAGATTGCTATGTTCACAATTTGATTGGTTAGTTATGTAACGATAATATTTTCATTGTTATTTTCTTATTTAGTAAGAAATGTTTTATCTTATCTAGCGCTCTTCAAGTGGTACACCTGTTACTGTTGCTCTTACCCAGAACTAATACTGAAAATTTCATTAATGGTGATCTCAAAAAGAGTGAGACAGATTTTGAAGACTGCATATTTTTTGATTTGTTTAAACAAAATATATGGATATCTAAACACGAAACGGGAACTCAACGCAACTATATCATCTTACATTGTTATCAGATTTAGGTATTAAGAGCGTTTTTACAAGTACATTAGCACAGCATCAAATCTGATTTTGGCATTTGTGTATCTTCAGACTCAGTTAAAGCGCATTTTAATAATGAATAATACCAGATTGCCTCACAGTGCTTTCCATCAACCTGTTCTCTTGACTCTGTTGCCCGTGCCACTGAACTACCCATCACCACCGACCCAGATGTTCCCAGGGAATGTCAGCTGTACGCACACATTTGCACCGAACAATACACAGGTAGGCAGTCAAAGAAGTAAAGGTGTGGTCACACCGCTGGCGCAAAAAGCGACTGGCTGCAATCCATTTCAATTGGAGCTCTGCTTCATCCAGCGGGAAAGGGCAGAGCTATGACCGGTGACGAGCTTGTAGCTTCACTGTACAAGGAAAATTGAGCAGTTCAATGGTGGGCAATAGCCAAAAGAAGGGTAGATGCGTTCTCAATGGTGCTGGTCCTTGGAAAATGGATGCCAGCACCACTGGGTGTTGTTCAGGATTAGGCTTTGCTTTTCATGAAAAACGTCCCTTAAACTATCGATAAAATAAGGAACATGTCATTGTATGTTTTGCCAGCAAGGGCAATACTTTATTTTAGGGGTCAGATGGCAAGACTAGTTAGGTAATTTTTTCTAGAGGTTACTTCTTTTGCTAAGTAAACAGCTGACCCCTATCCACTGCCGAAAGCACCTACAATGGGCATGTGAGTGTCAGAACTGGACCATGGAGCAATGGAAGAAGGCGGCCTGGTCTGGTGAATCAAGTTTTCTTCTATATCATGTGGATGGCTGGGGTTAGGGTCCGATCTGATCGAGCATCTGGTGGACAGCGAGCCAAATCCATGGGGGCTCCCACCTTGCAATTTACAGGACTTAAATGATCTGCTGCTAACGTCTTGGAGCCAGATACTTTCAAAGGTCTTGTGGAGTCCATGCCCCAACGGATCAGAGCTGTTTTGGCGGCACCAGGGCGAGTTACACAATATTAGTGGTTATTTGTGGTGGTTTTAATGTTGTGGCGGATTGGTGTATTTTACACACACACACACACACACACCCCCCTCTGTGGGAGATAGGATGTCCAGACAGGGTGGGGCATCTACCCCCCCCCAGACACACTGCACTTGCCTGCAGCTGAAAACTGCTTCAATCTGTTCAACATTTAATGTTCCCCCTTCTCCAGCGTGAGTCAGTCTACCTGCTCTCCCAGGGCTCTGGCCATGTCCAATGTAGACCAAGTCCAAAGTGTTTCCAGGTGCTTCCTGCCTCAGCTCGCTGATTCCAACCTGAAACAACGTAGCCTCCTGTTCAAGTAGACCTCATACAATTGCAGGCACTGATATCACATTTGATTGGCTTTTTACAGAAAGGCAATAAATAGTTAATTGTGGCAAAAAGTACAAGGCAAAAGCGGCTTTGAATGAATTGTGAGTATATGACCTTTTTTTTTTTTTTTTTTTTAATAAAACATGAGTGGACTGAGTGGAGATACCACAAGAGTTAACACTCTGTATATGTTGTTGCCACGATACCAGAAATTGGGTAGACTATGTCAATATGCAATATTCAGTATGGAAAAATTCTGTGGCACTTCAATATACTCTACATTATATTAATATACTTGAAGACAAAAAAAAGGAAAGTTAAGCTGTAAAGTGAGGACAAGTTTGGGTTTGGTGAGGTTATGATGTTACAATACCAATTAACTCATCTTTCTGCCTTAGTCTCCTCATCCTCAGCCTCCTCCTGCTTTAATTCCCTCTTTTCACTCGGGTACGTGTGAAATGTCAATGACGTATAATTAGGTACAATTCTTGATATTAGGGTTGCGTTGATAAAAGTATCATACACCATATATTTTAGACTTCTGCAAGTCATGACGTATCACGCTACCATAGAGACACAGAGTTCTGTTGTTAAGATTGTTTATCACGATCTTGCGGTGTGAGCGTCACATGTCAAATCTCAAAATGGTCATAATATTTCCCCGTCCCTACAGTAGTTGACTTGACCACTGTTCTCTTCCCTTCTTCTTACTCCTTTTCCCAATTCTTCCCCTCATGTGGAAGAGGTTGGCCATTCTGTTCTATGAGAAAACAGTCGCAGTTTATGTCCGTCTGTCTGTGCACCTGCATATAGGAGACAAGGCTCTAGACGGCTACAGCAAGAAAAAGTATGTGTGCAAGCTGCTCTTCATCTTCCTCCTGGGTCATGATATTGACTTTGGACACATGGAGGCCGTCAACCTGCTCAGCTCCAACAAATACACAGAAAAACAGATTGTGAGTTCAGCGGACACTGCAACATTGGTTTGAGGTATATGGCCCTGGACTGAACATCCCCCCCCCCGCCCTCCCCAGGGCTACCTGTTTATCTCGGTGTTGGTCAACTCAAACAGCGACCTGATCCGCCTCATCAACAACGCCATCAAGAACGACCTTGCCAGCCGCAACCCCACCTTCATGAACCTAGCGCTGCACTGCATCGCCAACGTGGGCAGCCGAGAGATGGCTGAGGCCTTCGCAGCAGACATCCCACGCATCCTCGTGGCGGGGTACGAAATGCCTCAGCATCACTGTTTGGTTGTCATTTTAGACTCTTAACTGTAGACTACAAAAGCAGAATTTAAGCACAGGTTTAATTATTTTTGAGACAGTGAAATAAGCCATAAAGGAGTTTGGAGGTTAATAAATTCTGATAAGGCGGTTGATTATTTTCCTAACAGGAAAGAATATCTACGCGCTAATTTTGATGAATTCAACCCAGATTTAATATTAAACTTTTAATACTTTTATTAAACCTTTTTTTAATACCAACTGTTGTTTACCATTAAACATTACTTGCGTCTGTAAATCTAGGAACCTGCTCTTTTTCTGTTCATTCTAGAAAAGAAACTTTCAAGTTCATACACTGGCAAAATAATGAGTAATTATGCGGTACGAGCGTCATAAAAGATGACGTGAATGTATACAAACTTGGCAACCAACTGAGAGGTTTTGTTTTTGTTCTTTCTTACGGCCTCAGGGACACCATGGACAGCGTGAAGCAGAGTGCTGCCCTGTGTTTGCTGCGTCTCAACAGGACATCCCCTGACCTTGTTCCCATGGGGGAGTGGACAGCTCGCGTGGTGCACCTACTCAATGACCAGCACCTTGTAAGGCTTTCAACCAGCCAGGCTCAAGCGAAATCCCTAAATAAGAGTGTCAACACCTCAGACAGGAGGCACGGATGAGGCTGGGCAGTGTTTCTATCCATTTAATCAAAAATCTATCTCAAAATACCCAGGCACTGAATACCATTTTTCATTTAGAATTTTTGTGATAAACAGTATTTATTGTAAGTCGCTTAGGACAAAAGTGTCTTCTAAATGACATAATGTAATGTAGTATCTTTACAATTAAAAAAAAAAAAAAAAAAAAAACTATCTGTTATGAAAATTTTAAAATACCCAGAACTAAGCATGGTCAGTATGCAGTTTGCATGGAGTGAATTCTTAGAAGAAGAAAAAAAAAAAATACACGCACGCTTTAGATGGTCGCCGGTGAAATGTGGCCTCTGCATTTAACTCATCCTGGCATCCCTTCCTCCAGGGGGGCAGCCAGGAGCAGTGGGCAGCATTTGACGCCCGGGGACCTGGTTCCATATGTCCATCGCTGGTCAGACGAGACAGTTGTGCATGTTTTTGGTGGGAATCCTTACTGTTGTTAGATGGAGGAAACCCCATGTGAGCATGGGGTGCATGCAAACTCCACACAGAAAGGCCCCTAATTGGGAGATGTGCTCTGCCGGAGCAGGGTTTAAATGACCACATTTAAGAATTCACTCCATGCAAAACCCATTGCTTTTGTTACTGCACTACAAACTTAACCTTAAAGGGGACCTATTATGCTTTAATTAGTTTCTGTCATATATATAATGTTACAATGTCGAATGTTCGTATTAGACGTGGCCAAAGTGTCAGATAATGAGGTAAACTAATGAGAAAGTAATCGCTGTGCGCAAAACGGTTAGGCTTTAGCCAGGCTCAGGCCGCTCTAGTACTGGGTTTTCAAAGATACTTTCTACTCTCTGCACGAGCTGCCGTATTGTAGACGTATTAGTTCATTTTATTTATTTTATTTTATTTTCTGATGTATACATGAAAAAAAAAAACCTGCATCCGAGAGCCCCGTGTGTCCCGCTGTGATGTCCGTGTCTCCCACAAGCCTGGAGCACGGCAACCAAAGTCGGAACAAAGTTTTAAATTAAGCCTTGTAGATCTAATATGAGTGAAGATTCAATAACTTGATTGCTTATATGTATTCTCAAATTTTTTCAGAAAAAGATTTTTGTGGACTAATAAGGTGAAAGTTACGGAGTTAATTGAACGAAAACCGGAAGCCATGCTCGTTGATTGCTCATCGTAGCCATGCTCGTCATAGCCTCTTTAAATTGGAGGCTGGTGCTTCCCATTTCAACAGAGCGTGAGGAACATAATGGATTTAGAGGTACGTTAGAATGTCTCTAATGCATAATCTAAGAACTTCAAAAACATGTTCTGGGGACCTCAGAGACCTATAATAACTTGTGTAAAAAGGAGCATAATAGGTCCACTTTAAAGGATAATTTCATCTTTTTTCAACAATTTCTTCAGCTCAGTGTAAACAAAAGGAAAAACTATGGTCAACATAATTAGCAACGATGCACTTGTTCCATAATAACAATGTCTAGCTATATCGAGCTAGTTCTAATTAGTCAGAATCCTGTTAATGATGATGCCTGGTTTCCAACACCAAAGATGTCATATACCACAAGATACCACGCTCTACTCACCCTCCTGAATAAGCGGTTTATCTTTACCTGCTCATGTTCCCTTTAGGGAGTGGTGACAGCAGCCACCAGCCTTATAACCACGCTGGCCCAGAAGAGTCAGGATGACTTCAAGACCTCTATGTCTCTGGCTGTGGCCAGGCTCAGCAGGGTAGGTGTTTTTTCTTTTCTTTTCTTTTCTACATAGAACTACTTACATGTAACCTCAATGTAACATTTAACATTTCTGCAATGTGATCATTCCAACATTTAGATAAACATAGTTTGTGCATTTTCGAATGGGGAAGGTAGCTGTCAGTTCCTGTCCTAGTCCCTTTGCTCTCTCACTTCTGCCCTTACTCTTCTCTCTCTCTTATACTTTAATAATTCCTTAGATTACTTCACATTTCAGCAAATTTTAAGTATAGTCCCGTGCTGACAAGCACAATATGTTTTTTGTTTTTTAACATGTCCTGTCCGCAGATTGTCACTTCAGCCTCCATTGACCTGCAAGATTACACATACTACTTTGTCGCAGCGCCCTGGCTGTCGGTTAAATTGCTGCGTCTTCTCCAGTGTTACCCACCACCCGGTACAGCACAGTTCTGCGTTTAAATTTGAGTGTTTAAGTTACAGATAAACTCCTGAATGGCTGAAAAACAGACATCCCCCTAATCTCATGATACAGTCGTTAGGAATTAGCTCCTCATCCTCTGTCCCCCCCACCTGGTTCCCTAGAGGACACAGGACTTCGTGGGCGCCTGACTGAGTGTCTGGAGACCATCCTCAACAAGGCCCAGGAGCCACCCAAGTCCAAGAAGGTGCAGCACTCCAACGCCAAGAACGCCGTCCTGTTTGAGGCCATCTCCCTCATCATCCACCACGACAGGTACAACCACGCCAGCAGACAGCCCCACCCTCCACTTATAGTATACTTTGGGACGGCACTCTTATGATCCTATAAAAATATAGTGGATCCAAAACCTCAGTGTAATAATGGGCGCTGCACACTGTCTCTCCATTCCCTTTTTTGTTTTCCCGTTGCCTTTTCTCAGTGAGCCCACCCTGCTGGTGCGTGCCTGTAACCAGTTGGGCCAGTTCCTTCAGCATCGGGAGACCAACTTGCGCTACTTGGCCTTGGAGAGCATGTGCACCCTGGCCAGCTCAGAATTCTCCCACGAGGCTGTCAAAACGCATATAGAGACGGTCATAAACGCACTCAAGGTGAGTCCTGTGACCATCAGCGCCATGAGCCTCTGCTGTGCTTTTCAGCTCTTGCTAGTAGAATCTGATAGATGGATAGATAAATATTTTATTGATCCCTAGAGGAAAATTAAGGCGTTACAGCATTAGCCTCTCATTGATCATCTGTTCCATTCATTTCCAGATATCTTATGTCAAGGCAATAGGCCTTTAGTTTTTTGGATTACTGGCATCCTTCCCAAGTTTCCTTATCGGAATAATTATCGCTTACTTCCAGCTCGCTGGGATTCTTCCTTCTTCACGCATTGTTTTTTTTACAACGAACAAAAGCTTGGTAGGAACCAGTCAAGGGTTTATTCAGTGTTTATTACTGAATGGACCAGCAGAAATTTGTCATCGCTATGGGCGTGCCACTTAAAAAAAACATTATTATATGTACTGCTTCTATGTATTGTTTTTTTTTTCTGACATTTGCCCATATTGACCTCACAAGTTGGCATAGTGCAAGTAAGCTCTACAAGTGCTACTCATTGCAAGCTTCTGTTTATATGTGTACAGTTTTCAGTTTTGCTCAGTTTCTGTTCTAATTTTTTACTGCATCACATTCTTGGTAAGGCACAAACCTCTGCCCTGTCCTGTGCTGCTTTCACCCTGTGCAAAATGTGACCTGCCTTCTGATCCCCTGCCACTCTTGCATTCTCATGACAGACGGAGCGAGACGTGAGTGTGCGCCAGCGGGCAGTGGACCTCCTCTATGCCATGTGCGACCGCAGTAACGCCAAGCAGATTGTGGCTGAGATGCTCAGCTACCTGGAGACGGCTGACTACTCCATCAGAGAGGAGATAGTGGGTTTTAAACACACGCACGACAATCCTTAAATTATTATCCAGATTGAAACAACAAACTTTACCCATCAAATCACCCAAAAAATAAGTTATGTAGAAAAAGTAGAAATTTGTGTTAATTAGAAGTCAAGTCTAGTTTATTTGTATAGCCCTTGATCACAATAGTCTCAAAGGGCTTCACAAACCAACAATTCACAGAGAAATCAACGGCATCCCCTGGTCTGAACCCTCATCCCCTGGTCTGAACCCTCATCCGGGCAAGGAAAAACTCCCAGAAAACCTGTAGGGGGGAAAAAAGAAAGAAACCTTGAAGGCGCCACAGAAGGAGGAATCCCCCTTCCAGGATGACCAGGCTGCAATGGATGCCGAGTGGGCAACAATGATAGTATAACAGGGCAAATCATAGGATATTTTACTTCTATACAATGTAATGTCAAAGCGAAACAGTATGAGAGTCAATTTGCTGGGGCAGAGCGCCGCAGGTAGACGCCTCCAGGAATGTGGTCCTCATCAGGCCCGATCCAGGTAGCTCGCAGTAGCCTGACCCTCCCCTCTCAGAGCAAAAAAAAAAAGGTGGGGGTGGGTAGAACACAGTAGGTTCATATCCAGATGTCCTGTTCCAGTGCTAAAATATGAATGTAAGCTAACAGGACGGGTGTGGTTAACCAAATGAAAGTCTGTAAAAATTTGTCTTGTGTTAAATATTTCAACAGAAAGTAGCAGCTCTGATTTCCACAGGTAGGGCATTCCAGAGTACTGGGGCAGAGTATTATAGTAATATAGTAGGGATGTTACAAATGCATGGACTATGGAACAAATTAGGTTTTTTTTCTTCGCTGATCTGTTTTTTCTGATAATGCTGGTGTCATGAGATACACCCATACAGCCAATCAGACCAAATCATCAATTTAGGATTGAGCTGAGCCTATCTTTTAATTTCACTGCCTATAGCTGGCTGGTGAGTAAGGTGTACCTGTCACTCAAAGGTCAGCTCATGATTAGTAATTAGGACTAGACAGTGGTGACTGGTTGGATGGGAGGGTGATATAAAAGTTGAAAACCTGCGAATAACTCGCACTGCAGAATAGCATTTTAGATAGCCTCTACCTGGGTCACAGCAGTGAAACTATAGATCTTGCTATAACCAGATTCCATCTAATAGTATTGTGTCAGTTTCGCCTACCACACGCCATCCAAGTGGTGTATTCAGGGCCCTCCGGCACAGAGACACGGACAATGGGGTTGAGAAAATACAGTTTATTGTCGAGAGGGGGCTAGATGGAACAAGCCCCAGAGCAGATGGACAGCATGTCATGACAAGGGCTCCTCTCCTGAGTGTGTGTGGGGATGGGGGTTTTACCTGTTGCTCGTGAGACCAGTCAACGAGCAACAGGTATACAGCCACTCTGATCCAGAGCCCCAATTACCTAGACCCAGAACAGGTGTGGCTGCTCAAACAACACCATCGACACGACACAAGTATAACAAGTGAAACAATTAGCATAGTGATTGTGGGGGTCTCTGCCCACAGATAAGGGTTTAGGGAGGGAGACGGAGTCTTTCTGGCCGTGGTGCACCAACATGAGTCTTTATTGTCACCTTACACAATAAGGTACGCTTGTCACAAGTATCTTCTTCTGCTTTCGGCTGCTCCCGTTAGGGGTCGCCACAGCTGATCATCTGCGGATCATCTGCCACCAATACCTTCTTGTCACAAGTATAAATAACAAAATGATGATTATTATAATGATCAACTTGATAATAATCATCTCGGGCACAGGAGGAATGGCTGCTGACAAACCCGTGCGCCGATCCCATCTGCAAGACAGACAAAACATTTAGAAGTCTCCCTGCCTGATTGGGCCGATTCGAGGCAGCTTGATGACCGTGTGAAAGGGAACCTGCTGTCGTCCGCAGCCAGTGCTTGACCACAGTGATGTACTGTCTAATATAAAATAGAATTATGCACTGCAGTGACAAATGCATTGTCTGATACATCGGAAACGAAAAAGACAATTCTAGGAACTCTGCGTCGGCCAGAACTTTCTATGAAAACACAAAACTAACTGTTAATGTCCTTCCACTTAAGTTGTGAATTGTTTGGAAGATGTGTCCCCAGCCTCTTTACTTCCATTTCTAATTCCAAAAACTATACAACAAACTGCTCCAGTCCAGTAGATGGTGGTAATGCAGAAGACTATACACCAGAAAGAACAATAAAATGGATAAAGAAAGACAACCAAAGTCATAGCGGAAATCACTGGTTTCTGTCTTTATCCATTGTATTCTTCTGTCTTTGAATTAACTGTCAAAAAAATGTCTCTCTCATAATCAAGTTTTTATTATCAAGTTTGAAACAGATTAAAAATCATGAGTTCAAACAGGGAATCGAACTTGGGTGTACTTTGTGGGAGGGCAAAATCTTACTCGCTACACACCACATGTCAGTTTTTGTATTCATATATATATACACACACATACACGTGCTGCTTTTTATTATCAGAAAATGGAAAAAAAGGGTCATTCAGTTTTTTGCACAAACAGAACATTTGTAGAACAAGAACAAACTGTACATAAAGTTGGTCAGCCACAGATTTTTAAAAATTATGTCTGAAATTAAATGCTGCAAGTGCTTGACCAATCAGAAATGTTCAGCCCTGAAAGCCCCATCTCCAAAGTTTCTGGACTTTTGAAATGTACTACCCTCCGAGCAGGGCCTTTTTCCCAGAACTTAATCTAGACCATTATCCCTGCTGTGGAAACACACAGAGTTCCTCCAAAGGCTCCAAGTTCCTGGGGAAAGTTCCTGTTCCTGAGCGGCAGCTTGGGGCTGAAAACTACTAGACCTGCAGCCTGACACTTTTTTTACGGCCGCTTGGTGGTGCTGTGTTCATTGGATTGACCAAAATTCAAAATAATTGTTTTCAAGATAGTTATTGACATGAAATAAGAGGACAGGTGTGCTCTACAAGGGTGTTTTATATTTATTTTATTTTATAAAAATTACAGGGAGCCATGTTAGCCCATTTACACCAGCCACCCATGGTTATGGATACCAATATGAAAACAAAATTAAGTAATTTAATGTTGCTGAATGTGTTCAAGGTTTGCGGACATATTACTTGATGATTTCGGTTCATCTTCAAGACAATTCCCACATCAGTCAGCTTTGTCTCCATTCTTGTCAGGTCCTCAAGGTGGCCATTCTGGCGGAGAAGTACGCTGTGGACTATACCTGGTACGTGGACACCATCCTCAACCTCATCCGTGTGGCCGGAGACCATGTGAGTGAGGAAGTGTGGTACCGCGTCATCCAGATCGTCATCAACCAGGAGGATGTGCAGGGCTATTCTGCTAAGACCGTCTTTGAGGTGTCTGCACATCCTACTACGCCACTCGCATATTCTAGATATACAATGTATTATAACAAGAGGATTGAGGGTATGTCTTTTCAAACCTCCACCCCCCCCCCCTCTTCCCTGTGCATACCTTTCAGGCACTCCAAGCCC
Source organism: Zeus faber (assembly GCF_960531495.2). NCBI lineage: Eukaryota > Metazoa > Chordata > Actinopteri > Zeiformes > Zeidae > Zeus > Zeus faber. The sequence continues at coordinate 36,335,585 of NC_137190.1, forward strand.
CTGCCTGTCATGAAAACCTGGTAAAGGTTGGAGGTTACATTCTGGGAGAGTTTGGCAACCTGATCGCTGGAGACTCACGCTCCAGGTACAAACAGCATACATATCTCACCCTGCTGGTAGCACTGCACAAATGGCTATGTTCAATATTAACATCAGTCAATATTACAGTGTTTATTATCATCATTCAATATTACAATGTATTACACTATTGTACACTAAGCCATGGGGGAGAAGAGAATGCAACCTCGATCATGAGTTCTACTTGTAAAGGTAATGCACATCAGGTTTGTCAGTCCAAGTTGATTTTTAATCTGTATTCTAGAATCTTGAAACAATGAAACGGAATGAATGCAACTTATTTGACTCGCACAGAAACAAAACTAACGTAGATATTCCCTTTGCCCGCCCGGCCAGCCCATTGGTGCAATTCAACTTGCTCCACTCCAAGTTCCACCTGTGTTCCGTGCCCACGCGGGCGCTGCTCCTTTCCGCCTACATCAAGTTCATCAACCTGTTTCCAGAGGTGAAGCCCACCATCCAGGAGGTGTTGCGCTCCGACAGCCAGCTCCGCAATGCTGACGTGGAGCTGCAGCAGCGTGCAGTGGAATACCTGAGGCTCAGCTGCATCGCCAGCACGGACATACTGGTGAGTCAGAGGCACGGCACGGAGATAACACAGGGATTAACAGAGGAATTTTCTCAGCTGGCTCCATAGTCTGCGGAATGGCGTATCAGTTCTTTGGTAAAGAGGAGATTAAAACCTTTTTATTTAGAGCGGACTCACACATTCATCCAAACCCAGCGACAATGTTTGTCATACACTAGAATAAAATATTAGGTTGACCTAAATTGATCCAAGGTTGTTTTCTTAAACGCCAACAGGAACAAACATATGAATTGTCTTTTATTTACATTTATGATCCAAAAAACTTCAAATCAATACATTAACCTTGTCTGATCTGAACATTTGACAGCACTTAACATATGTTTTTGTAACTTCAGCCTGCGTGTGTGAAGGTATGTTCACACCGCCAGTTTACATGGGTGGCAAAGTGGCAGGCTGCAAATGCATATCAAATGGAGCTCAGTTTCATCCAGCTGCAGGGGGCAAAGAGCTCAAAGCTTCATGATGACAAGGAAAGTTCTGCAGACTTCAAAGATCCAATAGTAGTATAAATGATGATTGCAATTTTAATACGATTAATCGTGCATCCTACTTCAAAGACCAAACTTACATATTATATCCATATTACAGTGCCCCTTTGTTTCTCTGTTTGAAACAATTGAAACGCTATAGGTGAAAGGAAATGGAAGTGTTCTTAAACTAGGTAAACAAAGATAATTTGTGCCATGGTAAAGCTTATGCATCATTATGGTGAAGGGCTCTTAGCAACAATGGTCCCTTTCTCTGCCCCTCGACAGGCGACAGTCCTGGAAGAGATGCCCCCTTTCCCAGAGAGAGAGTCCTCCATCCTGGCCAAGCTGAAGAAGAAGAAGGGCTCCGGCAACGTGGCTGATATCGACGAGGCACGGCGCGAGAGAGAGAAGGAGCGCAGCATCAACGGCAGCACAGAGCACAGCAACAACAGTGATGCTGCCAGTAAGGTAATGAGTTAAGTCAACGATTGTATTTTTATTCGATTTTTTGTTTAGTTATTTGTTATTTTTTGCACGGCAATAGTTACTGGATCTTTCAGTGCAATTCAAATTTAGTACATATTTGGGGGGGGGTGTTGTGTTTAAGAGTTGAACATTGTCAATGAGCAACACCATTGCGTCCAGTGGTGAATAAAGCCAGCCAAACACTAGGCTACTGGCCAGCATCTGTGATAGAGGGAGCAAACATTTTCTGAGGTTCAGGATTTTGCTAGATGGATATTGGACTCAATCAATAGACTTGCTCATCGCAAAGAGGCAGCACGAGTGTGAAGAAATGGTGCACACGATCTGCGGTGCATTTCTCCAAACAAAACCAGTAAAAATAGTGTGTTTTTAGTGTAGATGTATTTTTTATTTTATTTTCCGACATTAACATGAAACAAAAAATCCCTGTGTGTGGTGTCCCGGTGCGGTGTCGACAATGAAACAAACAAACAAACAAACTGAAGTCTTTAAGCCTTGTAGACCTACTTTTGGTGAAGATTTCTCGCCTCAAATTTGTTCTGATGAAGATTTTGAACACATTTTTTGCTCTTTGAACAAAGACTTGATGAGGTGAAATCAGTTAAGGTTTACGGACTCAATACAACGGAACCCAGAACTTGTGCTCAAACCCCATTGGTTCACAAAACTAGGGGCCTTAGGAGGGAAGCACCACCCACTTAAACAGACCGTCCAGACCGTACAGGATGGTTTAGAGGCATGTTAGAATGGCTAGAATGCATAATCTGAGCGGTATTTTCAGAAAAAAAGTTTAAAAACATGTTTTGGGGACCTTAGAGACCTATATTAACTTGTTGAAAAGGAGCATAGTAGGGATCTACTATTAATTTAACCTTGAATGTACTGATGCATTCAATTGGTGTATTTCTTAAATGTATTGAATTTGGATTTTAAACAGTGACAAAAACCAGTATATACAGTAATTGTGGGCTAATTGTACACAATGTCACATGATGGGTCACGTGACGTCCACCTCGCCCCTGCCACAGCCATTCAACCACAGACATTTTCTTTTATTCTCTGGGTTTTTGTCTTTCTCTTTGCATTTCTCTTGCCAATTCTCAAACTTCACCTCTGCTTCCTTCTCCTGCTTCTACATTGTTCCCTCCCTCCACTTCTGGCACCCCACCACCCATCCCCCCCAACACACTCCTCCAGTTCTCTCCCACCGTGGTGATGGACCTTCTCACTCCAGCCCCTCTTCCTTCCAACAGACCCCGCCCTGTCTCCTCTCTCTCCCTCCTGCAGACCCCTCTCCTCGCACCCTGTGCTGCTCCCATCATCCTCTCTACTGGAATGATGGTACAGATTAGATGCTGTGGCATGTGTTAAAACAGAGTTTCTTTTGTGGTCCACTCTCTCTAACTCAATTGCGGTACACCGTTTGTTAAAAGCCTTTTCCCACGTCGGTGACCTCCACCGGGGGGGGGGGGCAGTGAACAAGGCTGTTAGCGTAGTTGAATTTCAGGGTATAAAATAGCAGACCTGCCAACCTGCACGCATTTTGTGTACCAACTACGCAATTCTTAATCATAATACGCAGGTACGAAATGCCAGCCACAACTATGCAAAAAAAAATAATTATATATATATATATATACACGTCCGATACTGTTCTCATGTACTATACTCGTAAAAATGCTCCAATACTCAAACCCGATACCAATGTAACGTAGTTGCGTAGTTGACGCTCAAAAAAGAAAGAAAGAAAATGTCCGCTGTTTTGAGGTACTTTAAGGTAAACAAAGAAGATTAGATAAATTATTTATTTATCGCCTGACAATATTTTAACATTTCATCCGACATCTCTCATCATCATCATTCTATCACTGTCACAGTGGAGCTCCGATCGTGATGAAAAGTTTGACTTTTTTTTTTTTTTTTTACTTTTCTTGACGAGTCACTCAATAAAACGAGTCGTTTGATTTGATTCACTTGGTTTAACGCACTGTGAGGGAAGGAGGACTTCCAGTGAACAAAAAGTGAGAAGAGTCAGCTATTTATTTATTTATTTGCCAACTTCTTTCGTTTGTTTTTTGTAATGATTGCAATTTATTTGCAAAATACCATGTAAATATAATATTTATAATATTTGAACTTAAAGTGAAAGAGAACTTAATTTGAAGTTTGAATTGGATATTTCCATGTTAGTTATATGTTGGGTCCTACTAAAATTTAGTGAGAGTTACAGGTTGAATTATACTGAAACCTGGTGATAGTCTCATGGGCAGTTTCATGTTCTATTATTGTTCCATAGTAAATAATGAACAATAATAAACAGTGTCAAAATCAGCAATCTTAGTATTGTGGTAACTGAAAATTGCAGCGGTACTCCGTATGTGCAGCTGTCCTATCACGTGAGCGTGATCAGATCACGGGATGTATTTGTCATTAATGTACAGCAGATAACAAATCGGAATCTGCAGGTCAGACTTAAAAAAAAAAAAATCATAAATAGGAATCGGCCAAGAAAATTGCAATTGGTGCCTCTTTAGTTGGTAAATATGTTTGGTAACTATGAGAGATGATGCATTTCAAGCGGTATATCCGAATGAGATTAATTTGTATACTGTACATTTACATTTAGTCATTTAGCAGACGCTTTTATCCAAAAAGCCTCATTACAAGACAGCTACGGTGTGACTAACTGATGGAGTGATTTAGCTGCAGTAACTCAAATGCCACGGAGACTCCCTGTAACACTATTGTGGTACTCAAAATATTTTCCCAAGGTTGGCAGGTCTGAAATAGCTGTACACTGATAAGGACATCAAATGTTACTTATTAGAGATCGGTCAGTGTTCCAGGGATTCACCAGTCCAAGCGAGGCAATTGGTACACTCAACTGACAAAATGTCAACCTGATAACTAAAAAGTCATTATTTTCATCATTATTTTTCTGATTAAAAAAACAAAAAACAAAAAAACGGTGGACAGGTTGTAAGAGAAATGCATCTTCCTGTAAAAGTGCTGGTGTACTGCTCTTGGAGGGTGAGGGTTCCATTGCTTAGTGTTCAACTGTTCAGAGCTCATTTCAGAGCTTATTTCTTTCTGTAAGCTGTGCTAAATTAACCAGGTGATACCCGCTGGGTCTCTAGTCCCAGTCAGTATTAAGCAAGCCTAACTCTAGAATCATTTGATTCCATCAATAATTCTGATCACAATTCATGATTTAAAAAGTGCGTATATCTATGAGTTTGAGGGAAAAGTAAAGATTTTTTTTTTTTTGGTACTGTAGAATCAAATTTATTCTATGACAAATGGCTGCACCAGTATAAAACACACACACACATCTACATTATTTAACTCAGCGCGATCCAGAGCATAAAGTCAATACATTCATTCTTTGCTTGAATACACATTTGAGAATCGCCGATTCTTTTATTATTTTAAATTATTTTATGCACTTTTGTCTATTTTGTCCGTACGCTCCCTTTTGAGTCACATTACATACACAGTTTGACGACTGAGGCCCCTGGAGAAAGTTCAAAAAGCACAGATTGATGCAGAATCCTCATCCTCATGATTCTCACCTATGTCCATTAAACTTTAAGCTGGTGGTCCCGTAGTTGAGTATGTCACGACCAAATCCGAGGGATGTCAGTCAGCGATTTGTGTTTGCATGCCTTCATTCATCATACAAAATCTTTTGTTTTCACGCACTGATGTAGTGTGTTCTTCAAGGAGGTTGACGATATAACCCCTCCCTTCCCTTCCATTACACTCCCTCCCTCCCCATCTTCCACCCCTTCCCTAAACGTTTTTCACACCCTACCTGACCCCCCCCCCCCACACACACACACACACCCCAGGTTGCCCCTTATCCCTCCACGGACCTGCTCGGTCCAAACCCCTCCGCTTCATCCGCAGGAGCTAGCCTGCTGGTAGACGTCTTCTCTGACAACCCTGCCCCCGCGCCTCTCAAGGTTTTGACTGCCAGTGTATGTGAGGAGAATTTTTCCAGGTGAGTAATTAGAAAGAAAAAATATATATTAAAAACAGTTGTATATATGATTTTTGATCTGGGAGATCCAAATGTCATGTGTTGGATTCCAGACATGTGCTCACTTTAAGCCTTAACGCTAAATTCTTGTACTTACTGTAATGCATAGTGCACACCAGAGCTCTTGTTGTGAGAATATCATGTTGGTTTGATATTGTCTAAAATCTCAAAAGTCTTGACTCCTATCGTACATGCGAGAATCCAAAGTTGTGTGATCCTATGACCACCCGTCCTTGCGCACTCCTATCGTGTGTGTGCACTACTGGGATAGAGAAAAGGTCTTTGAACATGTGATGCTGTCTTTTAGTGTATCCATATCTATTGCTCTTGATAAAAGTAAAACGTAATAATAATTGGATATAATAATGGTAATTTGTCTGTCTGTCTGTCTGTGTGTGTCTCTAGATTTATATGTAAGAACAATGGTGTTCTCTATGAGAACCAGTTGCTGCAGATCGGACTCAAGGCAGAGTACAGACAAAATCTGGGTGAGTGGGGCTCATCGCTGTCTGGTCAGCACTATACACTCACGTATCACATAATGGTTTGGTCTGTCCAGATTCGGTAGCTAGCATTACAGATAGCTAACACACAGATGGACAAATTTGATCCAGTGGAGTGAATTCAGAATTCTTGCAATGGGTTTAAATAACTGAAAAACCATGACACACTATTTTTTCCTAGGGCGCATTTACGTATTCTACGGCAATAAGACATCCACCCAGTTCCTCAACTTCTCCTCAACAATAAGCAGCCAGGACATCCTGAAGACTCATATCCTTTCCACTGTTTGCATGTATGCAAATGAAAGCACGCCTATCAAGTTTAAATATTTGTGTTTGAACTTAATTTTGATTAACTGTCTTTCCTCTTGGCGGCAAGCTAGCACAGACTGGCATCCAAAGTCGTGAATGTACGTCTTTGCCTGTCAATACACAAGTCCTGTGAGACTGTGTACATTATGATGCCTGGTGTTTTTCTTAACCGCGCCCCCCCCCTCACAGCTGAACATCCACGCCAAGACTGTAGACCCCACGGTAGATGGTGGCGCGCAGGTCCAACAGATTCTCAACATTGAGTGTGTCTCCGATTTCACAGACGCCCCCCTACTTGACATCCAGTTCAGGTCGGTATCCTGTTTAAGAACCACCACTTTCTGAGAACCTTCAGATTTTCCGTAGCCCAAAACTGTCTATCTCACCGTTGCTTAGCTGCCAACTTGTATGCATTTTGTGTACCATTTACATCATTAAGACTATGCCACTACAACAATGGACTTTTTTCTTCCTTTCCCTTTTTGTGCCTTAAATAGCTAAAACTCACAGAAGATAATCAACATTTTTTCACCATGATCCAAAAAAGAGCAGTATGCACCTTGATGCGCTCAAAGCACGCAGTGCAATTAATGTCTTTGCAATTCCAGGACATTGTGGTAAATATGCTGCTTGGAAAATTTTGCTCATAAAATTCAAGGCACCCCATGGTCTATGCAATTCTGTGTGTTCACAGGTATGGTGGAATTCTTCAAAACATCGCAGTAAAACTCCCTGTGATGCTGAACAAGTTCTTCCAGCCCACCGAAATGATGTCCCAAGACTTCTTCCAGCGCTGGAAACAGCTTGGAGCGTAAGGGCTAATCACACAGAGCTCTGAAATAAGATCACTTTTGTACTGTGCACTACATGCTTGGAATACTCAGTGATGGCTAAAATTCTAGAGGGACTAACAAAAGAAGTCCACCTAAAAACTTCTCTAAGGCTTCTCTATGCAAAAATACCTGTATAATTGATACATTTACATTTGTAAACACACAAAAAACAGGACATAAGTAGCTTAGGTATGGGAGTTTTGACGACACAAAGCAGGTCTCTTTTGCAGTAAGTAGATTGCAAAAATGTGGACACCCCATATCAACATACATGTTACAATGAATAACTAAGTGTATGGAAGCTGACCTTAACTCTAAACCATATCAAGTTAAACACCTTTTTTCAAAATTTATGAGGTTTTTTTTAAATTACATTTTTTACATTTTTGTCACAATAAAAAGCCCCTGTGTAAAAATCTGGGAACCTTTCTGTATTGGAAGTACTCATTGTTACTAGTGTAGCAACTGGGGGCATAGAAAATATTGTATGGATGGAAGGAACTATGCATTCCAACAAATATCAAGAGATTCTTGAGGGCAATGTTCTAAAGTCAGTCAAGACATTGAAGTTGAAAATTGGTTGGGTATTCTATCAAGACAATGACATAAAGCATGCCTCACAGTCAACCATGAAGTACCTCCAGGAAAGATGGGTGACGGTTTTGACGATGGCCATAACAGGCCCCAGACTTGGATATCTTATCAGACTTTCCATACATGGTGTTGACTCTGTTTGGCGTGGGATGTTTGTTCTGCAGGAGGGATAGAATCTCGCAGTACAGGCTTGTAGTTGGAATTTGGAAAAATTGGGTAAGGCGAGGGACTGGAGGTCGTTGGCAGATGTTGGCGCAAGATAATTTCTTTCACTACCTTGAGACCTGACATGGTGCTGTATCAGTATTGGTGATAGTAGATGAGGATGGATGGTAGCCACTGAGGGGGCCTACACGGAACTGTTGGCACTGAGCACACATCAAAGGTGCCAGTGGGATGTCACTGGGCAGGCAGGTACAGTATTGGTGGTGGTAATTGGAATTGAAGTGGAGCCACTGGGAATATCTCACATCTCTTCCCTGTAGCCTTGGACACCGAAGTATCTTTCCATGTGTCACATCAGGTATCTACTGTATATTCATGCAGGTGTCTCTCATTGTACTTTTTCATATGTTTATATTTAAGTGAAAGGGAAAGTATTTCTGAGCCACACACCAAGATTGAATTAGTCAAGTCAAGTCACACTTTATTTATAAAGCCCATTTCATACCAGGGCAACACAATGCGCTTTACAGAGAAATACAATCAAAGAAAATATATAAAATGTCTGCGCAATCATAAGAACAGTCAGTGCAGAATAAACAGATCTCACAGCCTATAGAACACAAACATAAATCTCACAACACACAGAACACGCGCGCACACACACACACATACAGAACTCAGCCATAGACTACTGAACTGCAAGGTTTTTAACCTGCTTTTAAAAGTGTTCAGTGTGAGGGCCTCTCTCAAGTCCTCAGGCAGGGTGTTCCATTTACTTCAGGGCATAGATACAGAAGGCAACCTTCCCTACTTTAGAATGAAGAATCTTTAATTGTCACACAGCACACCACACTACAACACATGCACACACACACACACACGCACATGCTTTGGATGGTGGCCAGTGAAATGAGGCCTCTGCATTAAACTCATCCTTGGCTTGTCCTTCTTCCGGAGGCACAGCCAGGAGCAGTGGGCAGCATTCATGGACCCGCCCGGGGACCTGGTAACGAGTGTCCATCGCTGGTCAGACAATGATGATTGCATGTTTTTGGTGGGGGTTCTTACTGACGTTAGGTGGAAGAAACCCCATGTGAGCACGGGGAGAACATGCAAACTCCACACAGAAAGGCTCCTATTTGGGAAATAACCCACCCGGAGTACGGTGCCAACAGCGCCCCATGCGGGAATCGAACCCAGGACCTTCTTGCTCTGAGGCAACAGTGCAATGCTGTGTGCAAATGCACTAAAACACTTTCATAGCCATTGCTGAATGACACTACCCGCACTCAAAGACGCGCATGTAGACGGGCTGAGAGAAAGTGGAAAAAGGACAAGCTAAACTGCTTAAACAGCACTCATATCAAACCTTGCCTCGAATAATATTCAAAGGCCTTAGGTTATTTTCAGTGCGTTCAATACTCTTATAACCGCTCATATTGTGCCAACACCTACACTCCTTGTTATTAGAAGTAATTCATTATCTGCGGCCTACAAACTCTTCCCAAGATAGTATTCTCTCTCACCTACTGAAAGAAGTTTTTAACACTCTTGGGTCAAGCATTCTTGTTTCTATAAATGCTCTCTTGCTTCAGGGTGTGGAGGGTCTATCGTGTAGCCTCTTATAAAAAAAAAAAAAAAGGGGGGGGGGGGGGAAATGGACCCTTTTGTTCTCTAACTTCAGGCCAATTTCTAAGCAGAGAGAGAGAGAGAGAGAGAGAGAGAGAGAGAGAGAGAGAGAGAGAGAGAGAGAGAGAGAGAGAGAGAGAGAGAGAGAGAGAGAGAGAGAGAGAGAGAGAGAGAGAGAGAGAGAGAGAGAGAGAGAGAGAGAGAGAGAGAGAGAGAGAGAGAGAGAGAGAGAGAGAGAGAGAGATGTTTCAGTCTGGTTTTAATCCACAACATAGCACTGAAACAGCTATGCTGCTATTCTGGTGCTTTTAGATCTGTCAACTGCCTTTGCCATCATATGATACTTTTATCACGTCTTGAGCACTCCGTAGGCATCAAAGGTATTGCCCTCAAATGGGTCCAGTCATACCTGGCAGATAGGGGTTTCTCGGTTCACCTCGGCGAATATTCTTCCACCACGGCCCCACTTACATGTTGTGTCCCACAATGCTCCATTTCGGGCTCTGTCCTCTTTTCATTGTATATGCTGCCCTTGGGGTCCATTTAAAAAAAATATATATAAATAAAAAAATACAATATCCCTTTTCATTGCTTTTCTGATCATATACAAATCTATCTGCCGATAAAAACACAGCAATGATTTAATGCAGCCTTAAAATAGGGGGGGATGGTAGCTCAGGCGGTAGAGCTGTTGGTCTATTGATCTAAAGGTTGCTGGTTCGATACCAGGCTCCTCCTGCTAGCATGCTGTAGTGTCCTTGAGCAAGACACTTAACCCCTAATTGCTCCTGATGGCTGCGTCCGTCGGTGTTTGAACAATTGTAAGTCGCTTTGGATAAAAGCGTCTGATCAATGTAATGTAAATGTAAAATATATCAAAACTTGGATGGACTTGAACTTCCGTAATCTCAATGAAAATAAGACTGAGATAGTTATGTTTGGGCAACCATACCAATTGGATGACTCCAATTGTATTCTTGGCACTTTAGCCTCTTACAATCGCTCCTCTGTTAAGAATCTTGGTGTGACTTTAGACAGTTCCTTCAAACTTGATAAACAGATTAGTTCAGTTGTCGAATCTAGCTTTTTCCAGTTAATACTCTTAGCCACGGTTAAGACCTGTCTTTTTCTCAAAGATTTTGAGAGAGTTAATGCTTTCATTACAACTCGATTAGACTACTGCAATTCTCTGTGGGTGTAGAACAGTAATTTCTTCACCATCTGCAATTAGTAGAAACGTAGCTGCTCGTCTTCTGACAAGAAAAAGAAAGCGTGATCATATCACACCAGTATTGGCCTCTCTCTGCTGTCTGTTTCAGGATTGATTTTAAGAGCTTGTTGCTTGTTTTTAAGGCAGTCAGTGGGCTGGCGCCTCATTATCTAGCAGCACTCCTGCATCGTCATACTCCAGTTAGATCATTGAGGTTGACAAACCAGATGCTGTTGGATATTCCAAGATCTATGAAAAAGAACAGAGGTGACCAAGCTTTTGCAGTGGCTGCCCCTAAACTGTGGAATAGCTTACCTGTTAACATAAGCTCTGCACAGATCCTAGATGCTTTTAAATTACCATTGGAAAAACCCATCTCTTCCCATTGGCTTTTAATTCACGTTGAACTTTACACCCTGACTTAATCTCCTGGTGTGCTGCAATTATTTTACTATTCTTTTATTTTTTATTTTATGAGTATTCTTTTATTTTCTTTTGCCTTTTATTTGTTTCTACATTATTTGCTTTTACATCATTTGTTTACTTGGTATTTTAAGCCTGTTCAGCACTTTGGTCAATCACTGTTGTTTTAAAGGTGCTATTTAAGTAAACTTTGACTTTGACTTTATATCTGTGCAGTGCGAGCGGTGGTACTTAAGGGTTATCACTCTGCATGTATACACTGATCAGCCACAACATTTAAACCACCACTATCAATGTGTAGCTGTGTTGGTGGCACGGGGTGCCACCAACACAGCTCTGACCCATCAAGGCATGGACTCTATAAGACCTCTGAAGGTGTCCTGTGGTATCTGGAACCAAGACGTTAGCAGCAGATCTTTTAAGTCCTGTAAGTTGCGAGGTTGGGACCCCATACATCGGGCTTGTTGTTTCAGCACATCCCACAGATCCTCAATCAGATCAGACTCTAAGATCAACTTCAAGAAATGACTGTTCACTTTCTGCCTAATATATCCCACCCCTTGACAGGTGCCATTGGAACAAGATGAGCAATGTTATTCATTTCACCTGTCAGTGGTTTTAATGTTGTGGCTGATCGGTGTACATGGGATAGTGATTGCTAGGCCTATCGCGATTATTACTTCATAGAATTATTGTACGATACATGGACATGACCTCTCATTTTTCTAACCTCCAGAATTGCACATTGTGTTTACGTGCCTGTTTGTTTACATAAGAATGTCACCAACATTTTTGCCAAAATTATGCCAGAATAAACCAGAAGGGTTTTCCCTACCATTATAACATTTGGGCGCGGCGCCTAAGTGTTATTTCACACTTCCGTGTGCGACGCCGCTACTCTAAGTAGCAACATGACAACCTAAACAGAACCTCGGCGACAGAAGAATCCTGTGAAATCGAGATTGCCCCCTTTTCTTCTGGAGTTAGCACAGTGACCACAATCATAGTCCCTGGCTGAGTTTTATCTACGCTAGAATCTATGCTGGTCTCTGCCACCCCTACAGATGCTGCGTTCAAGTCACGTGGGAATTTATGATAAAAAAACAACCTGCTGCTTTCTGCTACTTATAACATCAATTTGTTTTTTATGTCCATAACTACTCTATTTATATTTGAACCTATGGAGAAATATATTTGGAAATGGCTTTGAAAAAAAGTGCCGGCTAAATGACATAATCTAGCCGAAATGTTGTAATTGCAAAGTTAATACAAACAGTGTATGAATGAATTGTGTGCTTATTCACATAACTGATTTTATAGCATATACTGTATTTTAAAAATTCCAAAAGGTACAATGCCTCATCGCATTGGTCATATATATTTTTTGTGTGTATTTTTAGAAATGCGATTGGATGATTTGGCCAGAAGAGCTTAAGCGCAATTTTTGTTAACAGAGCCGAGAGTCCGCCAGTATTTATTTAGGATATTTTAATTTTTTTTTCACATTACAATGTCTGAATATACTTAAGAATTAAAAGGTCATTGCTGTTTGAAAGGTTGTACTTGCATTATTATGCTGTTATATCATTATTATATCACTGGCAAAAAAATGTCTTTTAAAATGACAATAATGGTGTTTATCTCAATCATTTCTGTGACAATATTGTCCAACAAAATTATTAATTGTGACAGGCGAGTGTTAGGTTAAGGGGGCTGGAGATGGCATGGAGGTGTGTGGTTTTGGGATGACAAAACTCACTCGCCAAAACTCTTGAGCCTTCTGGAAGTGTAGTGTGTCTAAGTCAATGAAACATCAAGGAAAGAAATGGTGTGTTTTGTATATTTTCAAGTTGTTATGGCTTGTGGCTAGGATTGCATTTTTGTTTTCCAAATCGTACATGTGGCGATCACACTGCTTTGAAGTGATTAAAAAGATTTCAGCATCTATTCAGCAAGCAGAGTAATGTAAATACACAGTGAATTTCCCTTCTAAATAAATAATTCTCTGTCCCAGACCTCAGCAGGAAGTTCAGAAGATCTTCAAAGCCAAACACGGCATGGACACGGAGGTCACCAAGGCTAAGGTGTCAATATCAAATCCACATACGCATTTCCGTATTCCCGGGAGGGGGTCCGAAAGTTTAAAGTTACTTGAAGTTTTGCAAATCATGTACATATACACATTTGACTGTATAGGGTGTTGTCTCTGGCAGATCATCGGTTTCGGCGTGGCGCTGCTCGATGGGGTGGATCCGAACCCTGCAAACTTTGTGGGTGCCGGGGTTATCCACACCAAAAGCACCCAGGTGGGCTGCCTCCTCCGGCTGGAACCCAATATGCAGGCACAAGTAAGAACACACACACACACACACGTACGTACATAAACAGACAAACAGTCATACAGTACACCCGCCTCGATAGATCGCAATTCTACATACAGTACATACACGGGGGCAAGGTGGAACAAACACTAGAAATGTGTCGAAATATGGATTTGAGTAGGTGTAGTGTATTCGTTTCAGTTCTGCAAAATGAACATGTTAATCATAAAATATATTGTAAATTCAATGTAAATCCATTAACTCCCTGCACCTCATCTCTCTCTCTCTCTCTCTAGATGTATCGGTTGACGCTTCGTACCAGCAGAGAGACTGTGTCCCAGCGACTGTGTAACCTGCTTTCAGAACAGTTTTGAAACCCTTTTGAAACCACGCCAGCAATTTCTTCCACCCAGCACCCTGCCCATTGTACCCCCCCCCCCCCATCTCACTTTAGATCAGAATTGATGCTTTGTACAGTGTAAATTCTCGTTGTTACTGTGTTTTTTTATATTTCCCTTATTCTAAATGTATATGGAGTGTCTATTTTGAGGTCTCTACAGCTTTACTAATATCGCACCGCTTTAAAACCTTGCACCATGTACCCCCACACAACTCCCTATTCACAGCCCCGCCCTCCGTTAGAGAACACTTCTTATACCCCGAAGAGCATTAGAGGACCGAAGGGCCTTAGATGACCGAAGGGCCTTTGACCTTTGAACTCTGTCGAAACAGACAATGACTGGTTTGCGAATGGTGGTTTATTCGACTTCTCCCTCTTTTCGTACGCACCTTTATCTTCACACACTGTCTGTAGCTGCTAGATAAATGCTTCCGCCCACAGTGGTATCTCAGAAATGTGCGTAGCCTGTAATGTCGGTCAGGTTAAGTTTCCGAGGTCAAAGGCAAAATCAACAGTGTAGCCTCGGATCTTGCCCATGCGGGAGATATTCAAACAATGCGCAGAACGAAACTGCGGCTGTTTCAGAAACAAGGTGTAGTCTAGGGAGAGGCACGGAGAGCTCCTGCTGTATGAGGCTTTTGCTACACAACTGGCCGCGGATCAATGTACTGTTCAAGGCTCGTTGTCATGGAGGTGTCAAAGCCTCTGAACAGTAATTTTATGCCTTCATCCTGCACGAGTGTTCTTCAGCCACCAAACGGCCTGTTTTAGGTTTTGTTTTTTGTTTTTTTTATCAGCTTTAACTGATTCATCACAAAACCTTGAACACTGTCTTCAGTCTTGTTGAGCGTTTCAGGACCGATGTACCTTTAGGGCCGACCCTGCAGCCAAACAATGTTATATTTTTGTTGTTTTTTTTAATCAAAGCCAATTTGCACTGCCTTCACAAATGCCTCTGTCTTGAGTCCACTCTTTTTTATAGTCTACTACAACCACTCCTAAGTAAGATGCATTACTGTTAACAACATGGGTACGACCTCTGTCACACCACTTGGCCATAACGTGCCTTTTAAGACGAGTCGTTTTCTTCCAGGGCAAAATTCTACTGCTAAACTTTCGTACTCACTCTTATTGTTCTATGGGTGTTGCCAAATATATTGTCACTTTTTATTCTGTCTCTGGGTATGTTGTACTTGTCGCTCAAGCACTGTTCATAAGTCATGCATACACTGTCATTTGTGCGTATCTTTATGGACTTATCTCGTTATGAGCTTATCGCTAATGCAATGCGGTGTGAGTCCACACGCATTAACACCGTACATGATTTTTTTTTAGTGTTAGTTAAGACATAAATATTACAAAAAATATGTTTTTTAAGAAAATAAAAATAAACACTCAAATATTAAATTTTTTTTAATCGATTTGGATTCAATATAAATATTCATACACTTTATATCATTATTTAAAAACGTAATTTAAATCAAAAATGTTTTCCCATTCTTTCAATAAATAGCATCTAATGTGGGTTTTAATTGCCGAAGTAGACTTTAATAATTGTTTTTATGGGGCCTAAAACATTTTTCCACAATACAATCCATGAATTGAATCTGGCTCTAGGCTTCATCTTGTAATCATCTATTTACCTCTGGGTGGCAACACTGGTTGGTTTGCTTTTGGAGCAGCAGCACATTCCCAGACCAAATAACTCAAAATGACATTATTCCATCTATAAATAATTAAATAGAACAATTAAGTGCAGAATGTATTATGAATTAGTTCCTTTTGTGTGATCTACGATCGAAAATGTGTCCTTCGGGAAAGCTATGAAATATTTATAGGATTTTTAAATATTATATTAATTATAGGATTTGACTCCAGCTTTGTAGCAGAATTTAAATAGAGGAGTTCTCTGTAAATCTCCAAGCATTGGTGTTCAAGGCCGTCTTCTAGAATTTGCCAGCACATAGTAAATTCATGGTCGCCACAATTATTTCGCAGTGAAGAGTGCAATCAGGCTCCAACCTCTTCCGACAGACAAACTAACTTGCTCTGGCAACAGACCTGGAAATCTATACATGATTCCCACTCTGATCTACTGCAAAGCAATAAAACCAACACACTCCAACAGAGGGAGGATATATTTTGATCACTTGAGAGGGGATATCTCACACTTTACATTTGAGTTTAAATAGATCATTGGTTTAGCAGCAACTTGAAGCCAATTGTCTAATTCAAGATTCAAGATTAAAGAGCTTTATTTGTCGCATACCTATACATACTTTCATACATATATGCAAGTGAAACATTGGGTTCCAAATTACCTTGATAATGCCCCTGAATTCGTGGCCACACACCAATTCAAAGCACCCAGTACTAGAGGCAACTAAAGAGGCCCCAAAACGTTGCTGCACTGAACTCCATGTTTGACTGTTGGGACAAAACCTTTAGTTTAGTCTCATCTGTCCACAGGGCATCCTCCTTGAAGGGTGGTGGCTTATACAGGTGTTACTCTTTAGTTTTTCTTTTGGCAAAATCCAGCTGGGCTTTCTTTCGCCTCGCTCGCTCGCTCGCTCTCTCTCTCTCTCTCTTAGCAGTGGGGTCCTGTTGGACCTTGTGTGGTTGTACAAGGTTCTTTCAAACAATCTTCTCTTCACTGCAATCTTTGATCAACAAATGGTGCATTAATTGAAAAACAGAAAGCAAAAGAAATGCATTATATTATTAGAAATATTATATGACATTACATTATTCCCTTCTTAAGTTTCATTTTTATGTTCTGTGCCTCCCTCTCTCTTTCTCTCTCTCACTCGCTCTCTTAGGTACCACTCCTTGTAGACAAACAGTGGCACCCTGCATCACCCACAACTATCATTCCGCTCTATATCTTACCCCTGATATACATATCAGATTCATTGTTTTGTTTTACATGCAAAGATATAATCACACCTGCAGCTTCTGTATAGGATCAAATCCATACGTTTACAGTCTAACATTAACTTAGGGTGGCTGGTTTGATTTAACCTCTACGCAAATGCGGCACAGTGTTTTTGTCCGTGTTGCTGTTTAAATTTACAACCCTGTGGTTATTTGGCAGCTATTTGGCCTTTTTCGAGAAGCGATAAATGTGAGTTAGTGGTGGCAAAATATAAACATTGGTCCAGAATGTCCACACTCCAAGTCCAAGTATTACTTTATCATTGGTTTATTGGAACATATACATGTTCTCTAAACACTAAGAGCTCCTTTTGATTCCAAAATGTTTTACATAAAGTTCACCAATAAAGTTCATAATAATCATCGAATACGTCATTGAATCCAAAATGACTTCCTGTTTGTAAAGAAAATTAACAGAAACGGGAAGCAATTTGGTGTTTTTTTCCAAGTCCTCACACAGAGGATGGATTTGCCATTTTTCAAATCAGGCCCCATTTGAAATTTTGGTCCCCTTCATTTATAACTGTTCACAGCATAACCTCACTGAATGCTTTATTATTGAGAGACTTACCACTCTGCGCTGGGTTCTCACTGTGCTTACTGCAGCCGAGTGGTGCATTTTGAACCTTTCAACTATATAGCTTTAGCACTGCTACTGCCTACTTTGCAAAGATGCACAAAGGAAAATCCTACTCTGCCTTATTTTGGTGTCCTATTTCCCGAGTGCACTTCCCTCTTCACGATATTCAAGATATGCAGGAAAAGAGTAGCAACCACCTGGGCTGTAGGTCTTGAGAATTCAGTGTTCCTTGGGTTAGTTCAATTAGGATAAAACCCTTATCTAATTCCAATTTAAGGAAAGTTGTGCTTTGTCAATCATCAAAATAATCTACAATGTCTTGATAAACATCCATCCATCCATCCATCCTCTTGTTTTCAAGGGGCCTGGAGACAATCCCAGCGCCCAAGCGGCGCTGATTGATCCGATCCAGGGCAGGGGATTTTCTTAATGTTTGTCTGTCTTGCAGAGGGGATCGGCATAGAAGGCTTGTCAGCTGACCAGGAGCCAGTGAAGCCGTGCTTCCTCCTGTGCCGACTTACTGATCTCATTATTGTTTATCGTTTTGGCCAGCGAGCCGTTCTATTTCAATTCATTTAATAAAAGTCATGCGATGTAGGCGCCCCAGTGCCAGAAAGACTCAGTTTCCCTTCCTAAACCGAAACTTGTGGGCAAAGACTCCCACAGTCTCATTTTTAAATTTGTTGAGTTTGTTGAGTGTTCATCGTGTCCATGTACTGTATTTATGCTTCAGATAATCAGGTACAATTTGAAACTTCCAAAATGACGATGAAATGATGATCTTAGACCAAATGGAAAACATTGTCATAGTTTCACTTGATTTTAGCATAATGTTGAATTGTTCATGGATATGTGAAACTTGTGTAACAGTGTTTCTTAACTCATCGATCGATAAAGAGGAAAACACACAAAATCTGTATTATTCTAATTCTATTCTATCTAACAAGTGAAGCTTAAACTGAACAAAAACCTTCTCTCATATTACTCAGGTTTTACATTCTTAAATCCATTGCATCTTCCTCGCGTTTTCTTTAGTATTGTTTTTTCAATCACTCTGAGCCATACAGGTATTTCTGAGTTTAGCTATGAACCACAAATATCTTGTGACTTCACCAACATATTGCGATGGGTTTTCTCCACTTGATTATTTGAAGTTAATCAATGAACACATTAACTTGTATTTCAGGGTCTGGCACCCTTAACCACGATGTAAGTCTCAAGGGTGGAGCAGATTCTCACCTCCTTGATACACATCAAGAAATAATCCTTCCTTTTCCACTGGACATCATCACTGACGAAGTGATGAGGTCATCACCTTACGAGTGTGTACTAAGGAGGTGAGATGTATTCGGCCAAATTGGCCAACTTTCCATCGCCTTATATGGTTAGGTTCTGTTTCCTATTAGCAATGTTGTTGAGGATGACTTGATGTTCAAAGTTGTCTTGAGTTATTTTGCTTTTGCCTCTTCATTTTGAGGTGAAATTAGTCAGAAGTTAGAAATTATAATAGTACTGTGATTAGATGAATATACAATACAATATATATATTTTTGTCATTTTAAAAGCTGAACACTCCTACAGTGGAGCCCATTTATTGTGTGTGCAAGCATGTGTTGTAGTGTGGTGTGTTGCATGACGAATAAAAACTGTTTCTTCTGTTTCTTCTATTTTCCCCTTTACCAGTCAGTTTAAATAAACCGATTTAATTGATTTAGGAAGGATTAGGAGTGCCTTACCAACTGTTAAAGTAGGTTTTCTCTTGTCTGTGTTTCTTCGTAATAATATCTGATGTGTCTCTCCTTGACGGTAAAAGTTGAGAAAATTAAACTTTAGGTAGAAGGGTCTTTTAGCAGTTTTTCTTTGCGATGTTCAAGACCAGTGGAGACGACACTCACCATTGCCGTCGCATTGAAAAAACAACTGGGTACTGCTGCCATGTGAATGCAGCATTAGAGTGAGGGGCACTGCTATAATATCTAGTTTTAAATCAGAGTTTTAAACCACAACCTAGGGAGACTCCTGAACCATGCTTGTGTGTATCATGTTATGGTGCTACAGCACATTCACACTTTGTTCTTTTAATAAACCAAAATTATGTTAGACAGTTGTGAAAATTGTGTCCCCGGCATTGGGCTGGAGCCAATTTGTGTGTTCGTTGAACAAGGGGTAGTACTTGTAAGGTAGGGCCAACACGAAACACCACATCTGGTGGGCCCTGATTCTGGCATTGACCACAACCAACAATGGAAATGATGCTAGTCATTTTATCAACTGGCCAATGATCGTTTGTTATATTATAATCGATTATATATCTATATAATTATTATAATCATCATGATAAGAATTAATATAGAAATGTATATGAATTTTTTATTTATCAGTTAATAATATAATATTATCATTATCATCATTATTTTTATTGGTAGTGAGGAACTCTTCATATAGTCATATAACTCTTGTTGTCTAGTTGTATGACACAACTGATTGAACTTTGTACATTTGTCTTTTGACAGTCTTTATATGCTATACTGGTTGAGAAAAGATGGTCGCAAACCATGCTTTAATGACTTTTTTCAGGGGTTTTTTTGACAGTTTTGCACTTCTTCAAATCAGCTCCTGGCTAAATCTTTGCTAAGATAAGAGATTAGAAACAGGAAGTTGCGCTGCTTGATTTTTACACCCCAAGAAAGCATTTAATGCTTTTCATGTACTGCAGCAGTTTTTAATCAAATGTGATATAACTTTTATTAAAAAAATGACACACTGAGACACTTTTGAATAAAATGTGAGTTTCTTGTTTTTGACCCATCTCATAAACCTTTGGTTTTCCCCCATCGGATTGCATTTAAGCACAGTGACATTTATAAATGATGGGAAAAAGCATTTAATTTCAATAAGGCCTGGGTTTAGTGAACCTATCCTTTGAGGTGCAAGTATATTCAGAGCAAAAAGAACATTTAAAAAGGGAGATAAATAAATGGTATTCTCTTCACCCAAAACAAATGCCTGTTATTATGAATAGTTAATCTTCAAAGAGCTCAAATCTAAAACCACAAGTTTCTCAGCCCTTTTTCCTTGTAGCTACTGCACTATGATTAACCCATAGTTACCCGGACCAAAGTTAAAAAACAAACAGACCTTTTATATTCAATGACATCAGTCAACTTGAAATTGAGGCCTAGCAACCAACTATGCATTTATTAAAATGACTGCTACCAAAAAGAAACTCAACTTGATTTGATTAAATACCTTGAAAGAAACTTGTTGCACATTTTCTTAATTTCCCATTTAATTTACCTTGCTTCTTCAAAGTACTTCCAAACTTTTTTGTTTTCTAATTTCTACAGTGTTCCTCGAGTATATATATATATTTAAAAAGGCATTATGTGTGGATGTGTTTTGACCCAAAAGTATAATTTTGAATGCAATTTTTTTTCAGTTCGCAACTATCAAATGTATTCAAAGTGCCAATCTGTTAAACATGCCTGCTAAAAATCAAATATGCCAAAACATAACAGGAAGTGCTCTCCATGGAGATTGCAAGTCACAGCTACTGATGTGACACGCACATCGAGGCCTACTTCAACATGCCACACGATTGTATTTGGGCGGAGAGTAACACAATATTAATGGATCTGCGATTGGGTGCTGTGTGAGGAAAAATAATAAGTAATCTGAGTTTTCCTTTCGAGCTGAGTCATTTTTAAACCTCTCCATTGTTTTCCACTCCGGTGACTGATTGATAAGAAAACAAAACAGGCATTAATCCCTCATGACATACGAACACTCCTTGAGTGCACTTTGGCGTTTTATCGCGTGAGTCAAAAACTGAAATAACAGGGCAAATAAAAACACAACAACACTTTAGATTTACTTAATTGTCTGCAACATTTTTATATCAGTCCAGTGTGTAACTGTTCATAATGGTATCAGTGTTGTCTATTATTCCCACAGATCAAAATCAGATTAACCCTTTTGAGGGTGTTGACATATAATTCCCATATTCCCCTAACAGCAGTACAGGTATGACTTATAAAGGAATCTATGAATTCCATAGATCTGTTATTTGTGTCATTAAGGACTTCAAACAGTAAAGAAAATGTAACTGTGAATTCTTGAATCCAATTAACTTCAGCAAATTAGAAGACATGAAAATAAGGGTATAAAAAAATGCATTTTATACGATACAAGCACATGACACATCTGTGTGACACATTTGACATACTTGCCCTCTTTGCAAATCTGAGCTCATGCCCCCCTGACATTTTTTGACATGTTTTGTGCTGGGACACACGTAACTGCGATAGGGTGGGGTCTGGACACACAGATTGGGTGGGCAGGGCTGGGCGCAGCAGGAGAGGGCATAGGAGGTCCACTCCTACTGTACACCTGCTCCCAGTGAGACTTGCCTTCCCGGTATAAAGACCATCACCTGCCTCTCTGTCTTCCCAAAACCTCTTCTGGACCACCAGGCAACGTGCCACAGGTCCAGCATGGCTCACGGGTGGCTACTATGGCTGTCTCTGTGTGCCACACTGGTTACCACTCATGGCGGTAAGTGCAAGAACGCAATCATTGGGACCTACTGTCCACCCACCAGACTATGAATTGTAATCATCGGTTCAGAAACTTGTGCATTTACTGACGATAGGGTTAAGAAGTGGTTAAATTATGTTGAAACAGTCTTCTTGACTCCCAGGTAGCTTTATCTATATAATATGTAGAAGTTGCTTACATCATGACGTACAATCCACATATTATGTAGGTTGTACGTGATGATGTAAGCAACTTAGAAATCTTCACTCCAGAAATACTGTTCTGGAATCACGTGGTTCTTTTCGGTTTCAGTAGAGACAAAATCTCCAGTGAATATCCTCCTTTCCATGTCCAAGATCCCTGAAATCGCAGGTGAGTTAATGGGAACCTTTGGAGGTATTGTGTCGGTGATTGTGCTTTGACTGTGTACAAAAATACTTTTTCCTTTATAGGCAAATATCCACGGAATGTATATACCCAGACTTAATAAAAAAATGTGTGAACCCCTTCGTCTCTCACACCTATCGATGTTAGAGTCTGCGGTGGGAGGTTGTTCCTCCTTCTGATTTTGTATTTGTCTTGTTTAGGGATTAGTCCTGTTCACAATGGCCAGGTGTGCAGCACCTGGGGCAACTTCCACTTCAAGACGTTTGATGGGGATGTCTTCCAGGTGCCCTCCAGCTGCAACTACGTGCTGACCTCGCTGTGTCAGAGTGACTACAAGGACTTCAATGTCCAGATGAGGCGGCAGGTGGTGGACGGGATCCCCTCCATCACCGCCGTAGTCATGAAACTGGATGGCACTGTGGTCGAGCTCTCCAAGGGCTCTGTGGTTGTTAATGGAAAACCGTAAGTTTTACTCTGGAGGTGAAATTACCTTCTTTTCTAGAATCAACCAACACGAAAGAAGAGATGAGTTAAATGAGATGAGATCACGAGATAAAAGCTAAAGCTATGGAAGAGAACCCCCCCCTAATTACGACTGTATTGCAGTGTGTGAATTGCAGTGCAAAAGATATACATAGTTGTAAACGATAAACAGGTATAAACAGGAATGAACAGGGTTAAAAAAACGCAGGAACCTTTGGTGAGGTGGTAATTATCTGTCCTGTTATCAATGAGGTGGAGTTGCGAACACACGCTCAGACAAAGATCAAATTCTAGTTGTACTAGATCTTAACAACAAGATTAGATTGGACGAAAAGAAACATTTCTTTAGTGTTGACATAGCGTTATGGTGTGTTGAATGGGAATGTTTGTTAGAAAAAATGATATTGATATTGTTTCTGTATCCTTTTCACCAGGGCAATCCTACCATTTAGCCAATCGGGGGTCCTAATCGAGAAAGCTCCAACCTACATCAAAATCAAAGCAAAGCTGGGATTGGTTGCGATCTGGAACGAGGAGGATTCTTTCCTGGTACAAAAATGTTGCCCTTATACTCATAGATAAACAATTTTGTAGGATTTAAGTGTTGTAATATACATTTGACTCTACAATAGTCTACCAAAGACTGATGCAATTGTTCGTGTACAAGTAAGAAAATTAAGAGATTAATGGACAAACTCACAGAGTGTGAACTCTAGAAATAGCTTGTATGGTAAGCTTTGTGATTTGGTGACCGGTCATGCTTTCCCCCACAGGTCGAGCTGGACATCAAGTACAAAAATCAGACCTGTGGTCTTTGCGGAGACTTCAATGGCGTTCAGCTTTACAACGAGTTCTATAGCCATGGTAAATGTTTCCAAATGTAAAAAAGTGATATACACCGAAAATGAAATTCAATCCTAATTTAAAGCAATATAATGGATTGGATTTTTCTTTTGATTGAAATTGAAAAAAAAGGCTCATTCCAGGTTTCCATTCAATGTTTTTAGTACTCTTTTATTCAGACTGTAATTTCTGTCATAGAAATTAAGAAACTTGTTATAATTCCAACAATTGAAGATATACGGGTATCTGCAAACGGTTAGGTCTAGTTGGTTATACTTATTGAACTTTGTTGGTTGATTGGCAATGTCATGTGATGCTCTCAATTGGCACTACAAAGTAGCATTAACTTTATCTTATTTTCAAACCTTTTCCAAAGGTGTGCAGATTTCCCCGGCAGATTATGCTCGTTTCTGGGAAATGAATGGCCCTACCGAGACCTGCTCTGCCTACCAATTGGCCTCAACGGAGAAATGTAACTCCATGGTAAGGTCCATTTGGCAGCACACAGTGGACCCAAACAAAATGATTGCTATGAGGATACTCTCTGGTTTGCTGAACTGCAGACTTTTTTCTTTTGTTTTTTGCTTGCGCAGAACTCCCTGTGTGAACAGATCTTCGCGGGACCAGCCTTCGCTAGCTGTCAAGGCCTACTGGACACGGCCTCTTTCACCAGTGCCTGCATGGCGGACATCTGCCACTGCGAGAACAGCACGGAGAGCCATGCAAACCCCCTCTGCCTTTGTAACACACTCTCTGAGTTCTCCAGGCAGTGCGTCCATGCCGGGGGCAAACCAGATCAGTGGAGGACCATGAATCTCTGCTGTAAGGATCCTTGCGCTGCTTGCACATGGGATCAAGGCACAGGCACAAAGATACGCTGTAGCTGAGCTTTGTCAAGCAAATGCGTTCGTCCTGCTTCATTGTTGAAGTTGAAGTTTAAAGGCATAACCCAATTTTGGGGGTGGTAAAATGCGCTTTTTGTCCATCTTACCAAGATTCAGACGAAAAGGTCAATAACAAATTCATCCCTGTGTGTCCAGAACCATGATAGCGAAGGTCTGCCTCATAACCGTGTTAGCCCAATGCAAGGCTGCAGAGGGAATCAAGCCTAGCCTCAGGGAAATACACCTTCCACTATCCCCAATGCTGAGTTATTTAAGCGATACAACTTGTGTCTTTATGACGAGCAACAATAAAAACATAAAAATTGAGTAATTTGTGTAAATGTAGCTACATATTTTGGACACACAATAATTTACACATTTGTGATTATTAACTGTGAAGTGCAGCTTCAAGTGAGTTGGGGGTTGCCACATACAAACTGCAATGCCTCGCATCAGAACATAGCTGTCAAAAAAACTCAGCTGACTGAACAGGCAACCCTACAGCACCAACACATTGAGTTTCCCAGGCAGCACAAAGCTTATAATAACTGGAACCAGCAGATGGATAAATGTATATGTACCAGAAATAGTAGCTTGTAGTTACGTGGCTCAGTTTAAACTAAGATTTTGTTTTTATGTTTTAATTTGTACTCATAAAAACATGACATTTATCACTTGAGTAATTTAGCTCTTGACACATTGGAGGATATATGTTATTTCACAGGAGGTAGGCTAGTTGATTTTTCCCGAAGCCTTGCATTGAGCTAACACAGTTAGCATGCAGCCCGCTGCTACCTCTGTACTGGACACACGCCCATGAAATTGGTATTGACCTCATCGTCTGAGTCTGGGTAAGATAGACCAAAAGCGAATTTACCCCCAAAACTGAGTATTCCATGAAAGAATATGCCGAGCTTTCAAAAGAAAACTGTAGGTGCAGCGCTGTCTATCTACAAGTTAGGTTTGATTGTGATCGCTGTAATTGATTGGCTAAATCTTTTCATGGTAGATGAGAATTGTAATGTGAGCTAATGACATACAGCAGTTGCAGAAAATCTGCCTTCAACCAGGGTTGTTGTTGTCCTGGCAGTTTTGTCAAGATTTTTTTTCTTAAAATCGAAATCCCAGTGTTTGGATTGAAGAATGCTGCATTCAATGTCTTCACAGCGAAGTCATGTCCTTACAACATGGAATTCCTTGAGTGCGGCAGTCCGTGCGCTGATACCTGCACCAACCCAGATGCCAGTCAGACCTGTGACAGCCACTGTACCGATGGGTGCTTTTGTCCCACAGGTACAAGAAGCCTGAAGAACACACGACACACAAAAATGTACAAACAGTAGGTTACACTTTATATGGATCATCCAATGGTAATCCGCAACTCAGTATAAACTGACTGTGAATTGACTTTCAACTGAGTCGGTGTTGATAGTTAACTTATTATCGACTTCTCCTGTGTTAATACTAACCTGTATCAACTGGGAGTTGATATTAGTTAGTTTCAGTTAAACAGTTGGTATAAGGTTTACAATGGTTAAGTTTAGGTATGGGTTTGGTTTGGTAAAGGGCAGGTTAAGCGTATTGGGTGGTTACCAAAGCAAAATGCATAAGGCTAGGGTTTGGGTTAGACAAGTTGATACGAATACTAAAATAACTGACTTAATTCATAAAATTATCTGATGAGGCTAGTCAGTTGGTCTTGAGTTGCGTATTCACATTGGATGATCCAAATAAAGTTTTCATAATTGATCTTGGTAACTGTGTGTTCCTCTACTCAGGCATGGTTCTGGATGATGTGAGCAATAAGGGTTGTGTGCCACTGAGAAGCTGTCCCTGCAGCTACAACGGCAAGACCTATGCACCCGGGGAGACCTACGCCAGCAGCTGTAAGAAATGGTAGGAAATTCAACATATCATCGACTCTGTCAGAGACGATGAATTTGATTCCATAAAAATCTGTAACACCCAGTTCGGTGGAAACTCAGTTCGTTTCCACCGCAGGGACCAGGGTCTAAATTTAGTTCGAGGAACAAAGTCCCAGGAACCAAAAAATCCCTGCTGGGGGGGAAGTACTTTTCAAAAGTTACAGAACTTTTGGGGTGGGGTTTGCATTTTATTTCAGAAATATTTTATAACAATTTTTTTTTTTAATCTGTAGCTGCAAACCGACTTTATGTCATTATTTTAGTTATTTGTTCTAAAAATGTTTCATTTGTATAAAAAACTGAATCGTTTTCTGTTTTTGATAATAAAAAACAGAAAATAAAAAACCAGCCGAGGGTGTGTGTGTGTGTGTGTGTGTGTGTGTGTGTGTGTGTGTGTGTATGTGTATATATATATATATTTATTATATATATATATATATATATATATATATATATATATATATATATATATATATATGTAAAAAATAATAATAATAAAACTTATATATATATATATATATATATATATATATATTTTTTTTTTTTTCCACTATCACTTTGGCTGTCTTCCTTCATACATTTTATTTTTCTTGTTGTATAGTCTTCTGCATTATCACCACCTACTGGAGTGGAGCAGTTTGTTGCATAGTGGCGCGGAAAAATTACAGCGGACTAATTTTCATAATATTCACAGGCCTTCAGACTTCTGTGGAAATGCAGACAACAATGGGCTGAAGCAAACTTTTCCTGAAAAACAGTTCCTGGAACTAATAG
The DNA here is from genome assembly GCF_960531495.2 of Zeus faber. Lineage (NCBI taxonomy): Eukaryota > Metazoa > Chordata > Actinopteri > Zeiformes > Zeidae > Zeus > Zeus faber. The sequence goes on from NC_137190.1 coordinate 36,362,986, forward strand.
GTCCAGGAACTTTGAATGGAAACTTGGATTTGGTTAACAAATTATAACAAAATAAATAGCTTTGTTGTCATATAGTCCTTGCGTCAACAGATTTTGAACAAACAATAGATGTGTCTTTAATTTGACATTAAGAATGACCACTAAAAATGAGAGCAATAACCAGTGTATTAAGTAGTGTCTTTCTGTTTCTTTATTTTAATTCCTATAAAAAGCTAATCTCAGACAATTTAATTCAGGACAATTCTTCCCCATCTACAGTATATGTGGATGGACTTATTACACTAATGTAAGCATGATCTGAAATCTAGAGAAAGGTAGAAAGTTATGGCACTGTTCGCTTTAGCACATGATTAAAACAAGTAATAGAATGAGAACATTTCCATGCTGGCCACCATTTCACTAGTCTACAGTAATCTAGCTGGTTTCTCAATAGTAAAGCATTCATGATGTTATAAATGATAAGGAACAACCTTTTAATAACTTCTGGGTTGAAAGATAGCCAACATGCCATTAATATTTATCTGGATATTTCTGTGGTTGATCAGTACCACAAATATAACCTAGTTTAACCATCACAAATGTATAATTTAGCTTTAAACTCAGCTAGAACCCAATCCCGTTGTTCTGTACAGCATGTGCAATGGAGGTCAGTGGAACTGCAAAGAGGAAAATTGCCCAGGGACCTGCTCCGTAGAGGGTGGAGCCCACATCAACACTTTTGACGGCAATATCTACACATTCCATGGAGAATGCTCCTACGTCCTGGCCAAGGTACGGATACAATTTCAATATCATAAACCCTCTAATGTATTTTAGCCTAAATTGACAATAGTATAGACACTTGTCCAGCTTTTTTTGGAGCAACAACAGATATCACTTCCTTTTGGAGCAAATCTGTTATATCCCAGGACAGGGATTAGATGTTCATCTTTGACATCATCTTAGGTTTGCCTATGAAAACCCTTCGTAATTTGCATCATATGTATAGATAGTTTCGTGTAGTTTGAGAATAATTTTTCATAATCGTCACACAATGACAATCCCCTCACGATACGGACTCTGCAGAAATTCCAATTAAGCTGCTTTCTTGATCGATCCTTGGTCCCCAAAGTAGTTCCTTACATCGATGTCCTTATTGTGATCACAAACCCGCCCCGGAGTTTTACTAATAACACATTTCTCTTTGTCTTGTCCGTAGGACTGCAAGGGAAACAGATTTCAGGTCCAGGGAGACCTGGTGCAGTGTGGACTGACGGAGAGCGAAACCTGCCTCAAGTCCATTACCATGGCTCTATCTGGGGGGTCAACTGTAAGTTGGCTGCACAGAGGCAAACACAATAACACTCAGCATAAAGTCATTCAAGTATAAATTCACTTCCTATTACATTTTTGGCCAGATGTGTGGCACAATATGTGTCTTAATGGCATTTTAACTGATTAATTACTGTACGAGTAAATTGCAAATGGTATGATTAAAAACATTTTTGACAGTTGTATTTTAATGGTTTTTAATTTATGGAGCTGAGTGGATTTTATAATTTAATATTTACGCTTGTTTTTGCAATGGTGGATGGATAGAACTGGGCCTGAATATCAACGGTTTGCGTGAATATTTAATTACAGAATTGTGTCCACCCCGATCAATCAATCCAAAACCGACTTCATTCCAGTTTAGTATGTTATAAGTGTGCATACTAAACTTGACTTGATTGCACACTGTATTGTGAACTGATATTTGTTTTATGCTTATTGTGAAGGGTGATAATGGGGTATACTATACTGTAATTTTGTCATTTTTGCCAATAATTCAATGATTTTATCCTGCTTTAACCCCTGAACAAATCAAGTACATGGTGTTTTACCTTCCAATCATACCAAACAACAACTTGATGAAAAACTCCTAAAAAGCTCCTTAAAAGGGGAGATCTTAATTGATTAATTGACATAACAGAAAATATTCCCTAAGGATTGATTGTGGTTCTTTATTTTCTCCTGCACAGGTAATCACCATTCACCCCAGCGGAAAGGTGTTTGTCAATGGAATCTACTCTCAGTTACCCTTCTCCGCTGGTGAGGCCTCTCTGTTCTGTACAATAATTACACTCATGCTTCATATTCATTTTTATATGATATTATTTTTTAAACCTTCAAAAGTGGCCTAATTTACGTTTTTGAATCTGGTAAGGGCCCTCGGACAAGACAAATAGGGCAGGGACATGCTTCCCCCCATAAAACAATTTTACGGTTCAATTCAAAATCAAATTAACTCATTATGTGGCCGTCTCTTGTCACCCCCCCCCGCACCCAGCTGATATCTCCACATTCAGAGCCTCCTCATTCTACCTGGTGGTCCAGACCACCATTGGGTTACAGTTGGAAGTGCAACTACAGCCTATAATGCAGCTCTATGTCACCGTCACTGATGCATACCAGAGCAAAACCTGTGGTAAGTGTGATACACTTGAGTGCAAGATGCCCAACAGGAACAAGACAAACAAAATTGTATGTTTCATGTGAGTTGTCCGGCAGAAAAGCAAGAAGCAACCCCGTCACTGCAGAGTTGGATACTGCAATACAGAGGGGTTATTACATTTTGCTTTTTTCAACAAAACCCAGGTCTCTGCGGTAACTTCAACAAAAACCAGGCCGATGACTTCCTGAAACTCAGCGGCGTTGTGGACGCCACGGCCGCGGGCTTTGTGAACAGCTGGAGGACCCATGGCAGCTGCCCCGACATCAATAGCAACTTTGAGAACCCCTGCAGCCTCAGCCTGGACAACGGTTGGATCTTTTGAGATGTCTGGTGATTGACTAAAATGAATATGAAATGATTTTCCCCTAGCAATGATACTAACTTTTGGCCTTGTGTTATGATTGTGTTATAGAGAAGTACGCGCAGCATTGGTGTTCCCTGCTGACCGATGCCCAAGAGACGTTTGCTCCCTGCCACTCAGAGATCAGCCCGGAACCTTATAGAGATGTGAGATTTAGTACCAAACAACCACCCATGTTACTTTAAAGGGTGTTTTGGGGACCTTCCTGTTTTGTTTATCTTACCCAGATTCATAAAGAGCAGCACTTCACAGTTGACAATCACTGCTAATAATAATTGATTGAGATCAAAAAGCTAATTTCCACCCAGAAAGTAGTATTATCTTTCTATTTTATTTTTTTACAATTCATGTTTTCGTTCTGTAATCCTACTCAATCATATGAATATTCATCACGTGACATCAACTACTGAGCCACCCTTAAGTCGTTCCATCAATCACGCTGCCTTGGCCAATATTAGATATTGATGTGATCAATTGATTCAATGATCTAATGTGATTTCGATCAATTGTGTTTGGTAGCGTGAGGTTTTTAACAATTTTGTCTGCAAAATCAAACAAATCGATGGGCTAATGACTGGGTCAACGTGACAAAAAGGGTTCCTCGCTATTTGAAAGATTCAAATTAGTAATCAATGTTATTTAATTTGAATGTCAACTGTCATCTGCCGTTTCACACTTTAGTTTCAACTCAAATCTCTGAAGTGTCTTTCTCTTTCACCCTGCTACATCTGTCGGTTAGGATTAGACAAGCAGTTCAAAGTGACTTAAGTGATACTTTAATCAGCCCCCCCCCCCCCCCCCCCCCAAAACCACCCCTCCCAAAAAAACATGTTCAACCGTGTGACTTGCAAACGTTGTCACCTTCCAGCACTGCATGTATGACAGCTGCAATTGTGAGAAGAGTGAGGACTGCATGTGTGCCGCAATCTCCTCGTATGTCCACGCCTGTGCAGCGGTAGGCATCCAGCTCCACAACTGGAGAGACACTGCCTGTGGTGAGTTTGACCTGTGGTGGGCAAATTTGTGTACCAATAGGAGTGCGGTAGGAAAGCATACGGTGGTCCGACCTACGATGCATCCTGGTTTTTCAACTAAATCGTTCACTCTCAAGGCCGATAATACAAAGTTGAATGTCCTCTGGTGCGAAATGGAATACATTTGACCAAAATATTTATTGAAAAAAAAGAAAAATCTCTTGTATTGAGACTTATTTGAGGCAAAATATGTATTTCAAGGCTTAAATAAATAAACAGTCCAATACCAAACTTCACCGTGGTATTATTCGATTTTCTGTAGAAATAACACAGAACAACCTAGTATTTCTATGGTGTTACAAAAGTGTTGCTATGTGGGGTTTTTTTTACACCCTGTAAAGAACATCACAGAGAATATTATCCTAAAAAATGTTCAATATAATAATTCTTAAATTATTAATGAATTAAAATTATTAATTTGTAATAATGAGTTTATTTAGTCTTAGAAAAGTGTTTACACCACAGCATTTATTGAAATTAATTCTACTTCAAATTGATGTCCGAGAGTGCTATTAGAGGGAGTAATTGATTATGATGTAGCCCATAATTGCATTGAAAAAACTACAAAAAGTAAACAAATGGATGCCATAACTATACAAACATGTTAAAGTCATTGTTGTAGCTGTTCTATAGAATAACTACTGTGAATGCAAAATTCAAATGTTGTGTGCCCTCCCTTCCCTGCTGTACAGCCAAGTACGCCAACTCCTGTCCGCCCACAATGGTTTACAATTACAACATCACCCTGAACAGCCGCACCTGCCGCTGCCTCAGTCAGTCCCACCCTACCTGCTACCTCTCCTTCGCGCCGCTGGATGGTTGCATCTGTGCGGAGGGGATGTACCTGGACGACTCTATGAAGTGCGTGCCCTCCAGCGGCTGCCCCTGTTACGATAGAGACTTGGTGGTGCTCCCGGGACAGGTCATCAACAAGGACGGCATCATGTGGTATGTTGGTTCTAGGAGACGTCTTTTATCTGGCTTGTGCTTTAACATTTGATGTTAACGGGATGCTCTAGTTTTCTTTTTTGTTTTTAGGGGGGGAGTTCACTTCCACCTTGTCTCGGAATACCGCCAACAAAACTCGAAACTGACTGAAATGGCAACCCCACCGCACTGACATCTTGTTTTTGTTTATTTATTTATTTATTTCACTTGTCATAAAGCTGCACAACGTATTGTGCATAAATAACTCAGATTTAAAGATGTTGGAAGGTTTATGTCACAAATTTCACAGGAACTAGTCTAGTTAAATCCGCTTGCAACCTTACATTGAGCTAACACAGTTAGCATGAACTCAGTACTGAACACACAGGGAAGAAAGTGACCTTCTCAAATATACTCCCCAAAATATTAGAGTATCCCTTATATATATATATATATATATATATATATATATATATATATATATATATATATATACACACTGTATGTGTGTGTACACATGTATGTGTATACATACATACATACACACATACATACATACATACAATATGTATATCAGTGGCGGGCTGTGAATTTTACACTTAGGCCTTCAGTGGCGTCCTACCTAAATCAATCCACCTCTTAATACCATCATTATGACACCACGCTTACAGACACCATTCAAGATTCAAGAGGTGTATACGTCACATACATATAATACTTTCATACATATATGCAGTGAAAGTCAATGCAACGCGTAACGGTGATAACACACAATATGTTCTAGACTGAACACAGTAGCTACCTAAGAATTTCTACTTGACCAACTAACTGATTCCTAAAACGTAATGCAGTAAGTCGAATACTATGGAATAAAATAAAAATATATAGAATAAAATAAAATAAAATAGAACTCAAAGGGGAATGCAGGGTGGGGGTACAAAATTGATAAAGGTAATAGGCTTATGTATATGGGATAGACTTATGTATATGGGATCTTATCAGAATCAGAATCAGAAATACTTTAATAATCCCAGGGGGAAATTATTTAAACACTTATGTGTATGGGATAACAATATCAACATTCATCAATATTATTTTCATCAATATTATACAGAAACGCTGTAAAACAGGACGTTGCATCACAGACAGATATTTTATATAACAAGAATAAATGCCATTATTAAAGCAAGAAACCTAATTAACACAATTTAACAGGTTTCCTTTCACTGCAGTCAGAGCTGCGCCACATACATATATAGCAGAAGCATCAACATTAACCTGATGTGATGACAAAATGACAAAAATAAAGCTTTGAGGCCCCTTGAGTCAGTACTAAATGTAGTTTATGTGCATAGCAGAGTATGAATAAGGCCATAGGTTCCCTCTCCTTAACTTTAGCCTGCACTCCATTTAGTCCAGATGACATGACAGGTGCGCCATCGTAACTCTGTGCCACAACTTTATCCAGACATTCATTTTCCTCCAAGAAACGGACGATAAGAGCAGCAATGTCATCTGCTCGCTGGCCATTAGTAACATCTTCAAATGTTATAAAACGCTTCTTGACACCTGTGTCCGTCACATAACGCAGGACCAATGCGAACTGCGCTCATTACCCACGTCTGTTGTCTCGTCCACCATAACAGCGACAAAGGTGCTTTATTAATCTCCCTTTTTATCTCTTCTCCCATCTCTTCAGCAATAGCATACATCAGGTCATTTTCTATTTTGCCTGACGTCCCACAAAACACTTTGTTAGTGGACAGGTGATAATGTAAGTCGGTGTTGTTCTCAGCAAGAAAAGAAAGAAGCTCCAAATAGTTGCCATTATTTGTGGATCCATCGCTTTCATCATGTCCCCGAAATGAAAGTTCTTGTTTAGGGTCAAGGGTCAAGGGTACCGCTCATAGTTGGTGATTTGAAAGTGGCAGACAAATCCTTTCCCCTGCTGGGACAGGCTTGCTAGCTGTGCTGTTGGCCGACCTTTTCTTACAGCTTTTCTTGAAAAGTCCGTCTTGAAAATGGCGTTAAAATTATATCTGTGACCCAATTAATTTCTTCTCCTCCTTCAGCCGTGGTGGGTTGAAAAAACTATTAAATAACGGAAATATTTTAGCTTGTGAAAGTCGCTACGAATGCGGTTTAGCTAGTTCTTACGCTCTCTGCCCATCCAATCAAAGGACTGGAAAATGCCGATGTTATTGAACGCCTGCTAGGTGGCTCTGGTGTCGCCAACTCTAAATCTGATTGGTTAAAGTAAGCTTGGTTGCCATTGATTTTAAGTTACAAGCGCCTGCACTGACGATTCTGAAGGCCTCAAGGCAGATTTATTTGACCTGGCAACACATGATGGATGAAATATGATTGGATAAAAGCTCTAACATAAACATACACTACTGGAAGCAGCGCAAACAAGAGAAAAGCTATGAAATGAAGATAATAAACATTTGGGAATAATTAAATGAAGAGAATAGACATTTGGGAATAATTTAATACATATTCATGAAAATAAATATGTTAAAATGCAAGTCAGTGATTCTGATAGTGTTTAGGCCAGCAGAGAATCCCTTGCTGGCCCTGACGGCCCACCACTGATGTATATGTATATCATTATTTTATATAATGATGATTACTGAAGTTATTGAGGAGGGAATCCATGCCATCTCTGATGAACATCAAATCCAAGACCTGAGATTCTCTGACCAATTTGTTCAAAATGAAGCAATATCACTACTCTACAAGGGATCATACAATGTGCACTAGAAAGGAATCCAAGATTTTTGTCAATATCTTCACAGAAATATATGACATGATTTAATTGTTTAATGCATCAATATAAATTTGTTACACAATTTAGGATTTTAGTTTATTGGACATTTATCTGCTTGTTTTCATGGGCATCAATATGCAATGTTGATTGATGAGTGTGATTCTGAATTCTAGTCTGCTCATACATTTTCCCCCACCATTTACATTTTTATTCCAGCACCTGCAAGGGCGGCAAACTCAGCTGCATAGGAGAGTTTTTCCAACAGCCATGTGAGTTTGAAACAGGGCACAATGGATTTTGGCATTTGGATAAATATTCAAATTTTTTAATTTTAATTTTAATTTGGATTAAATTCCTGCCTGTATTGTGTCCCACTAGCCTGCACTGCCCCCATGGTGCTGTTGAACTGTTCCTCTGAGGGTCCCGGTGCAAAAGGGACAGAGTGCCAAAAGAGCTGTGCCACTCTGGACATGGCCTGTGTGAGTCCTTGGTAGTAGTAGTAGTAGTAGTAGTAGAATTGGAAATGGTATACTATACACATGGTGCCAAATAATGGTTCCACTCTATAAACGGTGTATGAATCACTAGAGTTAGAGAAAAAAAGTAGAGTTGACTTGAGCTAATTACCACACTAATTTAGAAATAATTTGAATACCTTTATACAATTAAAAAAAACTCAAATTATACTCAATTAGTTGCCAAGGGGGTGAGATGTTTTTTTTAAATAGATATGATTTCTTAAAATTACATTTTCAAATGAAGGAAACATGGACACGTGTCAAGATGTAATACAAATAGGAGGGAAAAAAGGGAAAAAATACATTTATACACAATTTTACATTTAACTCAAACTTCTGAATTCATCCTTCATCATAAATTATCTCTGCTGTTTATCAATCAAAAGATGACTTTTTTTTCACTTTTAGGTGAGTACAGAGTGCATTTCTGGCTGTGTGTGTCCATTCGGAACGGTATCGGAGAGTAAAGGAGGATGTGTCCAGCCGGAAGCTTGTCCCTGTGTTCACAATGGAGCCCACTACCAGCCCGGAGCTAGCATCAAGGTGGACTGCAATACCTGGTAAGACTCAAACCACTTGAACGCAAAATTTTGTGTCCCCCTGATATTAAACTGTTGAAGATATTATAGATCATACTTCATTTTCTTACTCCAAAAACCATCTTCTTTTCATTGTATTTAATTAAATACTCGTTTTAAGTATCGGCACTTCTACTATAATTTTTTTGAGTGCTCTCCCCCACCCTTGAATCCACACCTGTACATGTTTAGATCTCAGACATACAAGACATACATCACTTGGAACCTCATGCGCCTTTGTTTTTCCCTTTCAGCACCTGCAAAGACAGAAAATGGGAGTGTACCTCCAACCTGTGCAATGGGACATGCGCGGTCTACGGAGATGGACACTACATCACTTTTGATGGGAAGCGCTTCAACTTTGATGGCACCTGTGAATACATACTCACTCAAGTATGACTAGATCTTTGACTATATTTTGTTCTTGTAAAGGCACTTGCCAATGTGGCTAAGTGGTCTGACAAGATGTTTGATGAAAATTTGATAATCAATTTGAATCTGTTATTAGGACCATTGAAGAATGGACACATAACAATTTATAATGAGCTTATAGGAGTTAAAGGCCACCTCCAGCCAATTTTCACTTCCTGCTTTCCGCCTAAAGTCTTACAATTGTCACATGTTACAACATCATCGCTCCCAGTGAAAAACAAAGCAGATTGTCACCAAAACTAAGCTACTGGCTAGCGTCAATAATGGAGAGTGAAAGCGAATGCAGTGACGGCTCAAACAGAAGGCAAGGTGTAGGATTTTTTCGACTTCTCTTCATGATAGATAGATTGTGATGGGTCTGCCTAATAGTTTTTCCCACAAAAGGTCATAATCACTCAATCGCAAAGGGACTAGAGCAACTGTGAATTGAGCACTTAAACAAGCTGGTGCGCAAGCTAGCAGTGGAATTAAGTTGATGTCAATTACATAATGAGGATTAAGGTTAGGGGTTTTATCCAACTGTCCTGCGAATGTAAAGGCTTTCGAAGCCATCTCAGACTTCTCCTGCACCCTTCACCTCTGTCCAGGACTACTGTGGCAAAGGCCATGGTAACGGAACCTTCCGAGTCATCACGGAGAACGTGCCCTGCGGAACGACTGGGACCACCTGTTCCAAGTCCATCAAGATTTTCCTTGGGGTAAACACATTTACACTCCACTTTAACAAAATCTTTGCAGATCCTATGGTTTAATTACACAAGCCTTACTCACTCAAAGAGTGTTTCGGTACAACAGCTTGTATATCAATTGTTCCTGTGGCCGTACACAAGAAGATATGGTTGGACGAAGTATAAATTTAACTGCAAATGATTTATTTCCAACATATTTACAACCAGCAGAACTGCACATGTACACCGAAGGAGAGTTTCCTAGCACTGCAAGAAATGCAGTATTGGATCTCTTTACGTTGGTACCAGAAAGACGGTTGTCCATGCTGAATTTTGAATGGAGCGTTTCATTGGGGTATGCTAGCTAAATAGAGTAACTCAAGGTAGACTTACACCCAAAACACGAGTAACGACAAGAACCTTTTAATGCATACACATCTAGGGTTAAGGTGGGGAAATAAAGTAGCGTTTGCATTTACCAAAGTAAAACAACTAAAGCGATCTAAATTCGACGACAAATTCAGGCAATTTTATTGGAAAGTTGGCTCAATAGGGAACTTGGAGGCCAGCGACAGCATCAAAACAATTGTGCTGAATACAAGCGTTTCAACACTCCAGGACAAATGTGCTGCATGTGAGACGGGAGGGTAAAGTGGTAGGATGTATGCCACTTCTTATTAAATAACACCCTGTCTGATCTGAGGCCCAACACCATGTGGAGAAAATGTAACATGTAACTGGCAAAATGAAAGCATATTTATTCCAAAAGACATATTTATCACACACCGCTACATTTTAGGCCTGTTTGCCTGTATCACGCGTTGAAGCTGGAATAGCAAGAAATGGGTAAATACAAGAATGGTCTGTCATTTGGAATAGAACTAGACAGAGCCAAAATGGTCAATCCTTGAAAATTTAGCCAGACCTCAAAGAGAGTATGCATTCGAGGCGAAATTCTTAAAAAACATTTTTCTAAAATACTTCCACCAAAAACATTCAAATTTCAGAAAATCAAGAAATCCAGAGATGTTAATTGGGCAAAGCTTGACTGAAGACTTATAACAAAACAAGATTGTTTTCTCATAGTACTAGTAATTGAAGGAATTAAGCTAATGTAAAATAAATCTCATCAAAACATCTTCAGATTGAATATATACGTGTGTGTGTGTGTGTGTGTGTGTGTGTGTGTGTGTGTGTGTGTGTGTGTGTGTGTGTGTGTGTGTGTGTGTGTGTGTGTGTGTGTGTGTGTGTGTGTGTGTGTGTGTGTGTGCACCCTTGGATTGTCTTTCTTTGGCGACTTAATTTTGATTTGTTAAGTGCAATTTGAGTTTCGGTAAGCTTTAATGTTCAATTGGTTTTCTAAATTAGTGACAACTTGGAATATTTAAATGTATGCACCATTTAGGTACACTATTTAGCCAAGATATTCCCTTTTTTAATCTTTTTTAATTCCTGAGGTCAGTCAATCTCAAACCCTGACTAAATACTCAGAGGTTGAAATAAAGGTTCTGCCTGAGAAATTCAGTGATACCAGGCTCCTTTCTCATTTCAGCCATTTCTGCACTTAACTTGCAACTAATTAAAACTGCAAACAAGAAGTAGCCAGTCTGGCTTTCCTGTTAGCCCTGTGCCAAATACCACATTTAAATGACCAATTCCTGTTTGACGAGTTCTGTGAAAAGTATCTTTCTTCAAGCACTTGAGAATAAACAATGATGTCTGTTTAGTAAATACAGTGCTGGATGTTCTTCTCTTTTTGAAGTAGCTTCTTGCAAACCTACACTATCACCCAGAACAACTAGTGGAGAGTAAAGTATTTTTAATACTCTATGCAATGAGAGTTCTCTATCTATTCAAACATTTTGTTTAAGGTACGGCCTAAACTGAACAAAGTTCTAGTGCTATTTGTCCTGGGGCTGGGTTTTCTTAAGTATTGTAATTGCTCATTATTTTCAGGGTATATTTGAAGTATTCGCAATCCTTTTGTGGCCCTCTCTCAATCAGTTTTCAACAGAAAAATGCAAAAACATAAACAAGACCAAAAAAACCAACTTGAATATTTATGACGCGTTAAGACATAAAAAAACTCTTAAAACAAGTTGTTTTAAATGTGGCTCTATTTTTTGTTGATAGTTGCTCAACGTGGCATGGCAGTTTGTACTTGGCAACCTCCACAGTAGGTACCAACCAATGGTCACCCTTGTATTAACATGAAATAATTATATTTTAAGCGGTATATATTTATAATTCGCAAATATTAAACAGAGGTTATTTTGTTCTTGTGCAGCACAAGTATAACACAGAGTCAGTATAGTACAGTCGATTTTTAGATGACAATAATTATATTATCACCGGGAAAAGAGAGATAATGCATTTTCTTCTCTCTCTCAGAGTGCAGAGCTCCTTCTGGCAGAAGGGACTTACCAGATAATTTCCGGCGGACAAGAGGAAACGGCAATGTTCTATATCAGCACAATGGGCATCTACCTCGTCATCGAAGCAAATAATGGACTTAGCATCATGTGGGACCGGAAAACTAGCATTTTCATTAAGCTCAGCCCAAACTATAAGGTAAGCAAATAATACAACGGATAAGTTACACAACTGAAATGGGAAAGTTGAACAAAATTAAATTGAACGCTGTTGCACTGTTTTTTTTCCAGGGTCATGTGTGCGGTCTATGCGGCAACTATGACAGCAACGCGAATAACGATTTGACTACAAGAAGCCAAGCCGTGGTAGTTAACCCTCTGTTGTCTGGAAACAGCTGGAAGGATTCTCCCAGCTGTCCCGATGCTCATGTGACAAAGAGCCCTTGCTCCGCCAACCCCTACAGACAGCCCTGGGCCCAGAAACAATGCAGTCTCATACAGGGTCAAGTCTTCTCAGCCTGCCACTCTGTGGTGAGTTCTCCATTGACAACACCCATTTGGACTCAAATAGAATAGAATCATTTGCAGATGACCAAACTTTATGTCCTGTCTAGGTGGATCCTACTCCATACTATGAGGCTTGCGTGTTTGACTCGTGTGCATGTGACAGTGGCGGAGACTGTGAGTGTTTTTGCACTGCTGTTGCTGCGTACGCTCAGGCCTGTAACGAGGCCGGAGTCTGTATCAATTGGAGAACACCCAAGATTTGCCGTGAGTACCAAATATCTGCCTCAATCAATTACAGCGCTCTACCTCCAAGGGATCATACCATATCCAATTTGGCTGTCATAGATCTAATAATATTAAATTAATTGTCAGTGAATAATAATAACTGAATAATAATTTATAATTATTAATTGATAACCATACCAATATTCACATTAAATAAATTGCTATTGAAATTGAGGCAAGAATAATACTTTATTCTTTATTCTATTTTTACTCAGTAGCAATGGGTTAAAGGCTTTAATATGGCCAAATATACTTTTTTTTTGTCTGAACCAAAATATAAAAGCAACAAAAGCAAAGTCTGTGTTCAACTGGAGTGGCACAAACAATGACTACAGTGATTTCTTAATGGTTACTAAATCTTTCCAGAATACAACTAAAACAACATACTTACTTATTTGCATAACTTGATGTGATTTGAATGACTGATTATCTTGATAGTCAGTCGTAAATGGCAAAGGAATTTCTTTGGCGTCACAGATGTATCCCACATTAGTGCACTCATACAAGCAAGCTGCACTACAACATGCAAAGGCACATAAGAAATCCTAAAGTCGTTGTCACATGTATGATATATGTTTTGCTCTTTTCTAGCTATATTCTGTGACTACTACAATCCCCCTGGTGAATGTGAATGGCACTACAAGCCATGTGGATCCCCTTGTATGAAAACATGCCGGAACCCATCAGGGACTTGCTCCACACAGCTTCCTCCCCTAGAAGGTAAAAAAAAACCTGTTTATCGATCTAAGCTTACCAAAAGATTGCATTCAAGTCTAAACTTCGACAGTATCAGCGAGTATGAGTACTGTACTGATTGAGTACGAGTACCGGGTACTCATACGTGGGTATTTGCTCGATACAAAGTGCCAACACAAATTATTTTCATGGAAAGCTGAAATAACATTTCAATAACATTCATCAGGCCAATGATTTGCTCATACCAAGATCACTTGAACTTCGACTGAGTGGCACTGTTGTTTAACCCGGATCAGCAAAGATTTTCAATGTTAAATAATGAAGTTATCCTTCCACTTTTTTACAAATGTATTGGGTAATGACCCCATTTGGTCATGTGGATTATTTCTTTAAAACGCATCTTTCTGACGAGGCCTAGGGAACTGCCCTTTAAGCATCTGCACATATTATTACTAGATCTAGGTAGTTATGGTTAGTGTGCTGCACATTAATCCTTTGGACCAGGGATACCTGACCATGCAGACGGCTGCCCCGGTTGTATATGCGTTGAACACATTTCATGCACTCTAGGTTTGACAAAAAAGTTAGACATTCGTACATATCCTCGATAACAGTGGAATGATTTTCCATACAGGATGTATTGCTTGTGTGGGAACATTATGGTCCTCTGCAACAGATCAACCCAATCAGATAACCCCAGCCAATGCATTTCATTACATACATTTAGCAGACGCTTTTATCCAAAGCGACTTACAATTGTTCAATCACCGACGGACGCAGCCATCAGGAGCAATTAGGGGTTAAGTGTCTTGCTCAAGGACACTACAGCATGCTAGCAGGAGGAGCCTGGGATCGAACCAGCAACCTTTAGATCACTAGACCACCAGCTCTACCGCCTGAGCTACCATCCCCATTTCCCACATTCTAAGTTTGACACAGGACTAAGCGGCAGACAGATATTCTCATCTGAATCTGGGTAATATTCGAGAGACGAATTTCACAAAAATCCATTGAGATCAGGTCATCTCAATTGCCAGGCCAGTTCTTGTTACTGTAAAGGCAAAATTCTGGCTGAATTGGAGATAAAGTTGATTGCAATCCGAATGACTGGACTGAGAGTCTTCTCGGAAAGCAAAAAGTCCAAAGTATAACCTCCAGCTTCATGTCGGCGAGCATGTTTGGACAGCCAGTAAATATTAAATTGATGTGGATGACGGTAAACATGTCAGAACATCATAAAAAAGCATCGAAGAGTATTCTTTTAAGCGAAAGCAAACAACTTCTTAGTATTTCTGAACAGTTTGTCTTGTTTTTATTAGGTTGTTATCCCAAATGCCCTCCTGCCCAGCCATACTTTGATGAGGACAACATGAAGTGTACTACAAAGGAACAATGTGGCTGCTTTGACAAACAAAAAGGCCATTTTAACAATGGTGACAAAGTGCCAACGACAAGAAACTGCTATAGATGGTAGGCCACTACAGAGAACAAACCACTTTGAATGTTACCATGCTGCTTTTTCAAAAGATGAAAACTGAAAATTAAAATTATTAGAATTAAAATGAATTAAAAAATGCCCTGTTACTTGTCTCTTCAAGCACTTGCACGTCCATGGCTATCCAGTGCAACTATGATGTCCAAGGTAAGAAAATCTTTTGACAAACCCCCCCAAAAAACTCTTTGTTGTTAATATTCATCATTCTAGTTCAAATATGCTAATATCATTCCTTTCATTTAACAGCTTGTACTTGCACATACAATGGGAAGGTATATTCTGTTGGGCAAACTATCTACAACACAACAGATGGGCTTGGTAATTGCATCACCGCTGTATGTTGGAAAAATGGTACCATTGACAGGAAGATACATCCATGCCCAAAGACCACACCAAAAACATCTATTTCGACAACAACAACCAGACTCATCACAAGCACCTTTGTCTTTTTACCTACCACCCCAGGTATTTGCTATTTTGGCATTGCTTAGTAGAGTAACTCACCCAGAGTACACAGTAAGATTTAACTGAGACTGTTCATTTGTGTCGACAGAGCCGGTCACATGCAGTCCATGTAAGTGGTCACCCTGGTTTGACACAAGCTTCCCTACACTTGGAACACCAGGAGGAGACTCAGAAACATATGATAAGATTCGAGCAGCAGGACACTCAATATGTGATAAACCAAGTCAAATCCAATGCAGAGCTGAGAAGTTCCCAAATGTGACTATTGACAAGGTGGGACAGGTGGTTCAGTGTGACATAGCCAAGGGACTTACATGTAGAAACCAAGAGCAAGTGGGACCACTAGCTCTTTGTTTCAACTACCAGGTCAGAGTTATTTGCTGTGATTATGATGCTTGTCCAACAACACCAGCTCCAACCACACCAACAAAGCCACCAACGCCAAAACCAACTACACATAAAACAACATCACTCATTACTACCCCAAAGCTCTGCACCTCATGTGACTGGTCACCCTGGATAAGTGTGGACTATCCTCAGTTTGGTCCTGGAGGCGGAGATAATGAAACAATCAAGAAAATTATCCAGAAAGGCTATGACATCTGCCAGAAGCCAGTGGAAGTTGATTGCCAGGCTGTCCATTTTCCTGGTGTTCCACTGTCTTCCTTGGGGCAACACGTAGTATGTAACAAAAACCTTGGATTCATTTGTCAGAACAAAGACCAATTTCCCCCAATATGTTATGACTATGAGATAAAGGTAAAGTGCTGCAAGACAGTAGATTGTAATACAACACCAAAACCATATTTCACTGCCACAACAAAATTACCTACAATGATTCCAGAAACCATTCTTACCACGACTAAGCCAACAACAACAAAACCATCACCCCGCCCAACTACAGCAAGTACACCTCCTGCTACAACACCAACTACGACAACCACTCCCACTACTACAACAACGACCCCAACAACAACCCAAACAACACATGCTACTACAACATCAACAACTACAAATATGACAACAACGCCAACTACAACCACCCCTCCTACGACTACTACTACTACTACTACGACTACTACTACTACTACTACTACGACTACCCCACCAACAACTACAACCACACCAACAACAACCAAACCTACTACTACAACACCATCGACCATAACAAGCCCAGTAACTCCAACTTGCTCTGGTGCAATGTCTTGTGAGTGGTCTGAATGGATCAATTTAGGCAAACCCACATCTGGCCCTAATGGTGGAGAAAATGAATCCATCCACAAGGTCATTGCTGCTGGTTATCACATCTGCTCAGCTCCAGAAGAGGTTCAGTGCAGAGCTGTTTTCTATCCAGGCCTTTCTATACAGCAACTTGGACAGACTATAACCTGCAATGCAAATGTTGGACTCATCTGCCAAAATAATATGCAGAGTTCTAAGCAAGACTGTTTGGATTACGAGATCAAAGTGAGATGTTGTCAATGTCTCGGTCAAACAACACCTGCTACTCACACTTCTACCATAACTACTACATCATCACCAACAACTACAACTGTGACGACAACACCACCTACAACCACCACTCCCACTACTACTACAACTACTACTACTACTACTCCCCCACCAACAACTACAACCACACCAACAACAACCAAACCTACTACTACAACACCATCTACCACAACAAGCCCAGTTACTCCAACTTGCCATGGTGAAATGTCTTGTGAGTGGTCTGAATGGATCAATTTAGGCAAACCCACATCTGGCCCTAATGGTGGAGAAAATGAATCCATCCACAAGGTCATTGCTGCTGGTTATCACATCTGCTCAGCTCCAGAAGAGGTTCAGTGCAGAGCTGTTTTCTATCCAGGCCTTTCTATACAGCAACTTGGACAGACTATAACCTGCAATGCAAATGTTGGACTCATCTGCCAAAATAATATGCAGAGTTCTAAGCAAGACTGTTTGGATTACGAGATCAAAGTGAGATGTTGTCAATGTCTCAGTCAAACAACACCTGCTACTCACACTTCTACCATAACTACTACATCATCACCAACAACTACAACTGTGACGACAACACCACCTACAACCACCACTCCCACTACTACTACTACTACTACTACTACTACTACTACTACTACTCCCCCACCAACAACTACAACCACACCAACAACAACCAAACCTACTACTACAACACCATCTACCACAACAAGCCCAGTTACTCCAACTTGCTCTGGGAAAATGTCTTGTGAGTGGTCTGAATGGATCAATTTAGGCAAACCCACATCTGGCCCTAATGGTGGAGAAGATGAATCCATCCACAAGGTCATTGCTGCTGGTTATCACATCTGCTCAGCTCCAGAAGAGGTTCAGTGCAGAGCTGTTTTCTATCCAGGCCTTTCTATACAGCAACTTGGACAGACTATAACCTGCAATGCAAATGTTGGACTCATCTGCCAAAATAATATGCAGAGTTCTAAGCAAGACTGTTTGGATTACGAGATCAAAGTGAGATGTTGTCAATGTCTCGGGCAAACAACACCTGCTACTCACACTTCTACCATAACTACTACATCATCACCAACAACTACAACTGTGACGACAACACCACCTACAACCACCACTCCCACTACTACTACTACTACTACTACTACTACTACTACTCCCCCACCAACAACCTCAACTGTGACAAAAACACCAACTACAACCACCACTCCTACTACTACTACTACTACTACGACTACTACTACTACTACTGCTACTCCCCCACCAACAACTACAACTGTGACGACAACACCAACTACAACCACCACTCCCACCACTACTTCTACGACTACTGCTACTACGACTACCCCACCAACAACTACAACCACACCAACAACAACCAAACCTACTACTACAACACCATCAACCACAACAAGCCCAGTTACTCCAACTTGCTATGGTGAAATGTCTTGTGAGTGGTCTGAATGGATCAATTTAGGCAAACCCACATCTGGCCCTAATGGTGGAGAAGATGAATCCATCCACAAGGTCATTGCTGCTGGTTATCACATCTGCTCAGCTCCAGAAGAGGTTCAGTGCAGAGCTGTTTTCTATCCAGGCCTTTCTATACAGCAACTTGGACAGACTATAACCTGCAATGCAAATGTTGGACTCATCTGCCAAAATAATATGCAGAGTTCTAAGCAAGACTGTTTGGATTACGAGATCAAAGTGAGATGTTGTCAATGTCTCAGGCAAACAACACCTTCTACTCACACTTCTACCATAACTACTACATCATCACCAACAACTACAACTGTGACGACAACACCACCTACAACCACCACTCCCACTACTACTACAACTACTACTACTTCTACTACTACTACCCCACCAACAACTACAACCACACCAACAACAACCAAACCAACTACTACAACACCATCTACCACAACAAGCCCAGTTACTCCAACTTGCTCTGGTGAAATATCTTGTGAGTGGTCTGAATGGATCAATTTAGGCAAACCCACAACCGGCCCTAATGGTGGAGAAAATGAATCCATCCAGAAAATCATTGCTGCTGGTAATCACATCTGCTCTGCTCCAGAAGATGTTCAGTGTAGAGCTGTTCTCTTCCCAGGCCTTTCCATCTCCAAGTTGGGACAAGATTTAACTTGCGATAAACAACTTGGCCTTGTTTGTTACAACAGAAATCAAGGTCTTGAGAAGCAATGTTTAGATTACGAGATCAGAGTGAGATGTTGTCACTGTCTAGCTCAAACAACACCTTCTGCTCCCACTTCAACCATAACCACTACATCATCACCAACAACTACAACTGTGACAACAACACCAGCTACAACCACCAGTCCCACTACTACTACTACTACTACTACTACTGCTACTCCCCCACCAAGAACTACAATTGTGACGACAACACCAACTACAACCACCACTCCCACTACTACTTCTACGACTACTGCTACTACGACTACCCCACCAACAACTACAACCACACCAACAACAACCAAACCTACTACTACAACACCATCTACCACAACAAGCCCAGTTACTCCAACTTGCTATGGTGAAATGTCTTGTGAGTGGTCTGAATGGATCAATTTAGGCAAACCCACATCAGGCCCTAATGGTGGAGAAGATGAATCCATCCACAAGGTCATTGCTGCTGGTTATCACATCTGCTCAGCTCCAGAAGAGGTTCAGTGCAGAGCTGTTTTCTATCCAGGCCTTTCTATACAGCAACTTGGACAGACTATAACCTGCAATGCAAATGTTGGACTCATCTGCCAAAATAATATGCAGAGTTCTAAGCAAGACTGTTTGGATTACGAGATCAAAGTGAGATGTTGTCAATGTCTCAGGCAAACAACACCTGCTACTCACACTTCTACCATAACTACTACATCATCACCAACAACTACAACTGTGACGACAACACCACCTACAACCACCACTCCCACTACTACTACTACTACTACTACTACTACTACTCCCCCACCAACAACCTCAACTGTGACAAAAACACCAACTACAACCACCACTCCTACTACTACTACTACTACTACGACTACTACTACTACTACTGCTACTCCCCCACCAACAACTACAACTGTGACGACAACACCAACTACAACCACCACTCCCACCACTACTTCTACGACTACTGCTACTACGACTACCCCACCAACAACTACAACCACACCAACAACAACCAAACCTACTACTACAACACCATCAACCACAACAAGCCCAGTTACTCCAACTTGCTATGGTGAAATGTCTTGTGAGTGGTCTGAATGGATCAATTTAGGCAAACCCACATCTGGCCCTAATGGTGGAGAAGATGAATCCATCCACAAGGTCATTGCTGCTGGTTATCACATCTGCTCAGCTCCAGAAGAGGTTCAGTGCAGAGCTGTTTTCTATCCAGGCCTTTCTATACAGCAACTTGGACAGACTATAACCTGCAATGCAAATGTTGGACTCATCTGCCAAAATAATATGCAGAGTTCTAAGCAAGACTGTTTGGATTACGAGATCAAAGTGAGATGTTGTCAATGTCTCAGTCAAACAACACCTGCTACTCACACTTCTACCATAACTACTACATCATCACCAACAACTACAACTGTGACGACAACACCACCTACAACCACCACTCCCACTACTACTACTACTACTACTACTACTACTACTACTACTACTACCCCACCAACAACCTCAACTGTGACAAAAACACCAACTACAACCACCACTCCTACTACTACTACTACTACTACGACTACTACTACTACTACTGCTACTCCCCCACCAACAACTACAACTGTGACGACAACACCAACTACAACCACCACTCCCACCACTACTTCTACGACTACTGCTACTACGACTACCCCACCAACAACTACAACCACACCAACAACAACCAAACCTACTACTACAACACCATCAACCACAACAAGCCCAGTTACTCCAACTTGCTATGGTGAAATGTCTTGTGAGTGGTCTGAATGGATCAATTTAGGCAAACCCACATCTGGCCCTAATGGTGGAGAAAATGAATCCATCCACAAGGTCATTGCTGCTGGTTATCACATCTGCTCAGCTCCAGAAGAGGTTCAGTGCAGAGCTGTTTTCTATCCAGGCCTTTCTATACAGCAACTTGGACAGACTATAACCTGCAATGCAAATGTTGGACTCATCTGCCAAAATAATATGCAGAGTTCTAAGCAAGACTGTTTGGATTACGAGATCAAAGTGAGATGTTGTCAATGTCTCAGTCAAACAACACCTGCTACTCACACTTCTACCATAACTACTATATCATCACCAACAACTACAACTGTGACGACAACACCAACTACAACCACCACTCCCACTACTACTACTACTACTACTACTACTACTACTACTACTACTCCCCCACCAACAACCTCAACTGTGACAAAAACACCAACTACAACCACCACTCCTACTACTACTACTACTACTACGACTACTACTACTACTACTGCTACTCCCCCACCAACAACTACAACTGTGACGACAACACCAACTACAACCACCACTCCCACCACTACTTCTACGACTACTGCTACTACGACTACCCCACCAACAACTACAACCACACCAACAACAACCAAACCTACTACTACAACTACCTCTGTAACGACAACACCAACTACAACCACCACACCCACGACTACTACTACTACTACTACTACTACTCCCCTACATACAACTACAACTGTGACGACAACACCAACTACAACCACCACTCCCACTACTACTACTACTACTACTACTACTACTACTACTCCTACCCCACCATCAACTACAACCACAATAACAACAACCACAATCACACCTACGACTACAAATCTGTCTCTCACAACAACGACTACATCATCACCAACAACTACAACTTTTACAACAACAACACCAATTACGACAACTCCACTTACCACTAGTACATCAGTCACCTCCCCTGAATCATTGCAGACGGGTGGAACATCTCATCCAACTGCTTTGCCCTTGAATTGCACCTGCAGATTTAATGGTACATCATATCCCACAGGTGAGTTTTTCCCGAACAGATAAAGATATTGTGACTTTGTTTATTTACAGTGTAGTTTATGTACTCTTAATGTTTTTTTTTCTGTTTTGTCTTATTGCATTTGTTTTTGTTTTAAAATTCCTTAATCGGGCAAGAAAAGAAAAAAAAATACTTTGAGACCAAACAACCAGTCTTATACCATATGTATATAAAAGGACTGTTAGTAAACTGGTGCATCTCTTAGAAGTTGGTCCAACTGTTTAAAGCCCCATCTTGTAGATCCAATTCCATATTGATTGATACTGACACATCTCTGAGAATCAGAGGGAAAACATGTAGACCAAATGAAACAAAGGAGTGAAAGATATGCATTAAACATTAAAAAAAACATTATTTTTGTAGTACACTTTCTGTTAAATTTGATGAAGCATCAGAATGGTCCTTTTTAACTGCTCCCCCTCTTGTATCTTCTCTTAAAGGGTCCATTGTCTACAACGTGTCAGACTACGATGGCTGGTGCTTTGTAGGTTACTGTAACAACAGCTGCACTGTAGTGGTCGACCACTACTACTGCGCAAAATCAACCACACCGGCTTCCCGGTCCTCCACGCAATCTGCTACGGTGACCACGCATTCAGCTACAAGCTCCAGCACACCTGCCACAACAACGCAGTTGTCCACTGTCACTACAAAGCCTCTGTACCCCATAGAATGTACCCAGAGTTATCCCCCTAAAAAGGTAGATTCCTCGATTCCACTAATTTTATTCATAGAGCTCCTGGTTTGTATGTAATTGCTTAATGTGATTCATATTGAACAGTATTTATTTTATTGTTGTTTTTTTATTATAAAAAAGTTACTAAATATGTTATCAAAAGTGACTGAATGTTACCTGTACTTGATGCTATCGATGCAATACAGTTTTTCTCTTTAAGTGTACAGCTTTGATTCACTGTTCTACTTATTCTATAACTTTATTCACATTCATTGTCTTTTACAGGAAGGCCAAAGTTGGAAGGAAAGCAAATGTGTCACAGCAAAATGTCATCATGGAGAGATCTACCGTAACATAACACAATGTGAGAAACCGGTGCCTGTGGTTTGCGCCAATAATTTCCCTGCTCGCTTAGTGCCCGATGAGGACGGATGCTGCACCAAGTACGAATGCCAGTGTAAGTCGGATCTATTTTATGAACCCTAACCCTATTTTAAACAATTACTGATGCAAGCATGTAATGGTCTTCTCAATGTTTTCCTTTTCAACACTATTGATATACATGTAGCCAATTATCTGTTCTGTGTATACAGGCATCTGCTACGGCTGGGGAGACCCCCACTATGTCACCTTCGATGGGACCTATTATGGCTTCCAAGGCAACTGCTCCTACTGGCTGGTGAAAGAGATCCTGCCCACATACAACTTCAGTGTTGTAATCGACAACTATTACTGTGGTGCAGAAGATGGCCTTTCCTGCCCTCAGTCTCTTACTGTCTACTACCAGCAATACAAGATCTTTATCACCCAGAATGATATAAATGGTGTTTTCACCAACATAGTAAAGGTAGTTATTTATTTTGCCAAAGATCGAAGCCCAGATTTGTTGTGTGAAATAGCATTAAGGATAGCAGCTATAGATGCAGTGACGTCAACAGTCAAGACTGTCTAATTGGCCTGCAATTAATATTCTACATTTTTTCATCCTAGATATATGTCGATGGCCACCTTGTGAATCTTGCGTACCAGAATAAATACTTCCGCATAACCACCACCGGCATCGATACGCTGCTGGTGATCCCAGCCATCTCAGCCAGGATCACCTTCTCAGGGCTGACATTCAGCATCTACCTGCCGTATGAGGAATTCAGTGGCAACACGGAGGGGCAGTGCGGTCAGTTCATTGACACTCCCATCTTTTCCAGGACATATTTACATATAACATGAACTGCATTTTGTCTGTATCCCGTGACAGGCTGCCTATTCAAGAAAAATCAAGGCCTTTAAAAGGAGAATGCTTTCATTGTTAAATGTCACCCCTATTCATGTAGTAAATATACAAGAAGCAAATTTGCCAGCCGTTCAGCCACTTCCTGCTGTAGTATGTGTTAAACATGATATACTATGATGTCCTCATTAATTATGTGGCTCCCTCTAGGCACATGTGACAATATCCAGGCCAACGACTGCATGCTGCCCAATGGACAGATCGATTCATGTCCCCACATGGCCCACGAGTGGCAGCTGAACAACAATCGCTGTCTGCCTCCCATCAATCCTACACCCACCCCTCCACCCAAGAGTTGCGAAGCAACCGTCTGTGACGTCATCAAGAGCAGGTAGGCTGTAACAGGAGGGATGAGTGTCAGAAAAAAAAGAATAGGAACATCGATGTTTGTACTATTGTCCACCGTTCTTTAATGTGCAAGGACAAAGAATAATGGATTCTCGGACATGCTACATTGTCATATAGCACCACAACTTCTTTTCAGCATGTTGCCGTTTGATGACTACAATGCGTAGAAACTTTTATCTAAATCTTACTATCGCAATGCATTGTGGGATAGACTTACCACTGTTTGCATCCCACAAAATATTAAACTGGATGTCACCTTGGTACTTTTCACATACTATTTGAACATACTGTGTTTTCGGTCATACTAAACATGTTCACATGTTCATTTAGCATTCTAAATAGTATGCTAGTATGCCATCAGACAAAGAAATTGTGTACATTCAGTGGCTGTATTGACTAAGAATGATCTCTACCACAGTGTGTTCGAGGCTTGCCACAAGGTGGTCCCTTACGAGCCGTTCCTTGTGGCTTGCAAATTTGACATCTGCAACATGCACATGGATGTCATCGGCTGCACCAGCTTACAGGTTTACGCCGTCGCCTGCGCGGGAGCAGGAGTCTGTATCAACTGGAGGAACTCCACTAATGGAATCTGTGGTACAAAATGGAGATGAATTTATCTAATGTTTCAAGTGAATGCCCCATGCTTCTTTTGCATTTGTGCTGCTTTTGCAAATAATGGTATCATATTTGCACCTCACAACACTCCTGTTGAAACCAGGGTTATCATTTAACTTGGTGTTAAAAGGCCACATCCACTCAATTACACTTCTTGCTCTCCCCCTCAATTGGAAAATGGCCATGTGGTTTGTAAATGGAACGTCACATACTATTAACGCCATGGCAACCAGTGCAGAAAATGAAATTCTCACCAACTCCAGGCTACAAGCTAGCATCAATACTCGAGAGGGAAAGTGAGCATAGCAACCAGTCACATTAAAGTGTTGAGCTGGATGATTTTTCTATCGCTATCTTAGTCACTTAATAGAATTAGTCATTTCATTGCTAAGAGGCAGAACAGGGGCAAAGATATGTTTTTCTGGAGGGAGCCAGCAATCAATTATTGCAGCAGGAGCCGTAGAAAAACATTAAATAACTCAAAGACACCATAGCTGGCTCCTTGGGATAAGACTGCTTTTTGTACACAGACTTGAACACAGCTGCCCCTTACATCTACACAGGGCTTCACATCCTAACCACTTAGCCTTTACAGCTGTCCTCCTGTTTAAACCTCCATTTGGCAATTGTTTGTTTCTCAATTGAAACCCTTTTCAAATGTGCAACTACCTCAAATAATTCTTATTTGGTTCTTGCTTCTTTGTGTAGACTATAAATGCCAGAGTCCCAAAGTGTACCAGGCCTGCGGTCCAATGGTGGAGCCTACGTGTGATTTTAGGTACCCTCTTAACTTTCACCAGTTTCTTTGTGTGGTTGGACAAACTATAGATGGTTGTTTTTGATCTAGTCTGATCACAACAAAAGAGTTAAGTCAAGCCCCGATCAATTGTCTTTTGATGACAAGTGGCACTCCTACAGAGTTTCCCCTTTGTGTGTTCAGGTACAACTACGACTTCATTTACACCAACAACACATTCAGTGCCTTGAGCGAAGTGAAGATGGAGGGCTGTTACTGCCCACCAGACACAGTCCTCCTCAGTGCGAACACCGACATATGTGTGCCTTCCTGTGGTAAGACAACTCAGTAAATAGTTGGTTTAATTGAATAAATGACACAATGTCCTGCAGTCGTTGGCAACAATGTACTGTCGCAGTGTTAAAACTGCTCTAGGTAAGAGTATAATCAGTTATTGCGAATGCCTGTAGGATTATGTTCACAGTGTCATGCAAATGCAAATGTATGTGTGGGTCTTTTTACTCCTCCCTAAAAGTGAATACAGGAAGCTTCATAAATAAATTTTATTTACTAATCTGAGATTGGAAGATTTCTTATCCTAGTCACATTTTTAGTGGGGATTCATTAGAGTGAGTGGAGTCAGAATGCTTGATGAATATGGGCTCAGTAGTTTACCATATTTTTTTAAAATATGGTTTCATTTCATGATGACAAATTGACCTCATAAAAAAGTTGCCTGATGTAACCCTGACAACCGTAATGTAAAAATGTGCTCCCCCCCAACAGATAATTGCCTCTTGCAGAATGGTGCATGGAAGATGGTAAATTACTATGATTTTGCTACTTTTTCATTCTGTGTATACGCACAGTTTTTAGTGTACAGACTAAAAAACCCCAGGAGTACAATGACAATGTCGGCAATTAATTTGAACCACTGTCAATGACCAGGTCAACGATACATGGACAAAAGGCTGCGAGAAGTGCACATGTGTGGACAGGCAACAGATCAACTGCAAAAACATATCCTGCCCAGTAATGCCCCCCCTCAGCTGTGACCAGGAGGGGCAGGTGAAGGTCACATATACTGTCGACTGTTGCCCCAAGTTAAAATGCGGTAAGTAGATGTGGAAAACTTCTGAAAAGTTTTCATTATCAGATAATAATGATTGCCATATGGTTTGCTTTTCCACATTAGAGACTCCTAAAACCCCATCTTTCCTCTAAAGCTGACCAGGTTGTGACTCTTCGTAGTGGATATTTTATTAGAGATGCTCTCCTATGCCAATATCCCAATTTAGTTGACTGACCCATATCCAGTATTAGTGGATCACTCTACTGCTCAAAGACTTGGAATGCATTTTGTTATGGCCAATTGTCTATAACCAATGTGTCCAATTGTTATAGCAATTTCCGCATTTTTATAGCAACCGCTTAGTTCTGTGGAACCCTAACCCTAGTTTCATGTTCACAACCAAACCTGTTTTCCACCAGAGTGTGATGCCAAACTGTGTCCTGGTACTGTGGTGTCCTGTGACGTGGGCTTCACCCTCTCCAAAACTATGGGAGCCTGCTGCCCCAAATATACCTGCGGTAGGTAGTGTGTGTGCTAATATATGCGTGCTGGTCGATGGATGTGTGTCTAAAGGAGCAAAATGGAGCCGTAGAACGAGAAAAAAAGACAGACATTTTTTCCAAAATGACAACGCAGTTGTTCCTTTTCACAGTTCCTAAGAAGGACGTGTGTGTTTTCCACAACCACGAGTATCAGGTAAGTTGTCCCAACAACAAACAACAAAATGGTGCACCACGGGGTGAGAATGCAGATCAGGATATTTTATCCCACCTGAACTCTGTCCATTCAGGTTGGGGAGCAGGTGATCATGGAACCCTGCAGTAGCTGCAATTGTAGCGTGGATATGGACTCCATCACCCGCCTGCACAAGATAAAATGCCAGCCTTTACAGTGTGACACACATTGCCCACTGGTAAGAACTCAGGCCTACTACATACTACATACATAATATGTTCTTAAATATGTGGCTTCTCAGACTTACTACGTCGTCATATGCATGTTTAAGCACAGATTTGTGTAGCACACTGTTCGTGAATGAGGCCAATTGTTATTTGGAGAGACTAATAATGGTAATTAAGGGAGGCGGGACTTATACTCATTAGAAAGCATCGTCACATCCTGTATGTATGCCACACCTGTCAACCTCTATTTGTAAAAAAACCTGTATTTTTCAGTGACCTGTGTGTGTGTGTGTGTGTGTGTGTCCAGGGTTATGAGTACCAGATCATCCCAGGAAAGTGCTGTGGAAATTGCATCCAGAAGAGCTGCATCATCATTCTACCGGACAACTCCACGCACACCATTGAGGTAAGGGGGTTATTGTATCTCCCAATGTTCGCAGGAAGTGTATGCTGCAAAAAAGGAGATGGAACATGACAAAAACATCAATGTAAGCGGGATGAAAACAATAGTGGAATCCAGTGACAGTTGGAGTAAGAAAAACATGTATCATCAAAAGCAAAAGCATCAAAGGTCCATTTAAGTTTTAGCCCTTTAAAAAAAAAGGAAAAAAAAGAAAAAACTTTAAATCTCATCAAATCCCTTGAATTTGCTATTATTTTTAACTGGCTAAGTAAAACAGCTTTGAAGACATATTTCCCCCAAGCTGTAGCTGAACAATTTACACACACACACACACACACACACACACACACACACACACACACACACACACACACACACACACACACACACACACACACACACACACACACACACACACACACACAATAAAGGAGAAAAAAAATCGTATTTCTGTTTCACTCTTTGTTTAGCCCGGTACTATGTGGACCGCAGCTGGATACCCCTGCTCAAAGTACGAGTGCATGAAAATTGGCAAACAGTTTGTCACGATCGAGGCCAACATTATCTGCCCTCCCTACGACCCCACCCAGTGCATACCGGTAGGAAAACACACACACACACACACACACACACACACACACACACACACACACACACACACACACACACACACACACACACACACACACACACACACACACACACACACACACACACACACACACACACTCCTAATGTTGATGTTCAATATATGCTACATTAATGTGCAATGCATTGACCTGTACTTCAAAATGTGTCCTCTTCAGCTTAACCGTTAATGCTAAATGCAGGTAAATGCATCTGCAGCATGAGGAAGCTGCTAATGCCAAAAATAATGTTCTTCAAATAATTATTCTTTACGCTTCCAGGGAACAGAAACCCTTGCTCCAGACGGATGCTGTCATGTTTGTAAGTAGTTCATTTCACCTGTGGAAGGTTTTTTTTTTGGGGGGAGAGAAAGTGACAGGCTAACAGGCTAAAGGGCTGTTAACCACAGAGTTCTGGGTTTTGGGTCATGGTAAACAGTCCGTTGGCCTGTGACCCTGTTAGCCTCTTAACATATGAGTCTGCAGTGGTGGAAGATGTTCAAGTTCAAGAGATTATTTGTCACATACATGTACTCAGACCTTTGACTTGAGTAGGAGTACAAATACCCTGACACAAAATGACTCAGGTAAAAGTGAAAGTGCCACATTGACATTTCCACTTAGGTAAGTATAAAAGAACTTGCTCTTAAAGTATTACAAGTAAAAGTACTTGCAGTATCTTGTGCCCCGATATAACAGATATATTACATGGCATAAAGTGTTACTACAGTGTTTAACCTACAGTTTAAAGCCATTATACCGTAACAATAATTTATTCTCACATTTGTATATTTGTATATATAAATATCAGACTACTTTTGTTTTATATTTTTGGCTATTTGTATATAATTGTAATTTTTTAATTTTAAAAATTGTATCCTATAAAATTGGATTCTTATTTTATTCTCCTTTTTTTGTACTGTTAAGCTTTTTTTGCACCAAACCTCCCCAGAAGAAATTCCTCATACATGTAAATGTACCTGGCAAAAATAAAACTGATTCCAATTCTGATAGTGCAGACGGAATCATAATAATTTCCAAGGATATGGTCTGGATGAAAGATATCAGCAATCCTAAATCAGAACGTTGATAGATCCAATCCCTAATTTTGATATATGTATACAGGTACTACTCACTTAACGACCGAGGTCCATTCCTAAAACCAGGTTGTTAAGTGAATTGGTCGATAAGTGAGGACCTGTGTTATTTCATGGTAAGGGGGTGTGGCCGTTGCGGACGCTAGTGTAGTGAATACTGACAGACTGCGGGAACGAGACTGAGACTGAAAATGGTTAAGCGCGATGAGATGTGTATATAGTGTTTATATAGTGTATATAGTGTATATCTAGGATATATAGTATATATAGTGTATATAGCATATAAAGGGTGCGCTGCGCTGCGGCATTGTACAATACAGACTAGTCAGAGAGCGGGTCGTAAGTTCGAACGGTCGTTTAACAGGTAGGTCGCTAAGTGAGGAGTACCTGCTTGGTGTAGTTCAGCTCCACGTCAACGTCGCCCACAATATTACCCTCGCTTGCTCTACCCAGGTATTCCACGATCTCATCCCTGCAACCTGACTACTACGGCAGTTTACCTGGAAAACAAGGGCTGCCGCTCCCACGAATTGATCAACGTCACGTCCTGCACAGGGGCCTGCGGCACCTTCACATTGTAAGTTTCTTCCTCCATTGGAAATATCTCCTTCTCATGTCATGTTCTCTCGATGCAATGAAAAACATAATAACCAAAAAAATAATCCCGCCCCCACCAGGTACTCTGTGATGGCCAGATCCTTGCAGCACTCCTGCTCCTGCTGTCAAGAGTTGAGCACCTCGGAACACACGATCCAGCTCATCTGCCCCAACGGCATGCAGGCCGACTACACCTACACCCACATTGAAGCCTGTGGGTGCCTCAAAACTGAGTGCACCACGGTGGGCCGCATCGAGAACGCACACACGCCCGTCGGCCCCAAATCGCGTCGACGCAGGAGATGAGGCTGGAGACGACGACCCCTCCAAAGGAAACCAACTCGCTAGAGCTCTAGCCTAACTTGCTTGACTTTAGCAGAATTTAGCAGGATTTAAGTTAAGAAAAATTAATTTCAAACTAACCGCCGCATAGATGAAGCCTATATTTATGTATCACTTACTGGTGTAATAACATGCTTAGATTAGATAATTACTAGTTTTTGCTTTGCTCAATATTATTTTATTAACACAAATAAAGTTTCTCAGCACACCCTGACCTTGTACTGTCCCGTTGCTACCACACTGCAAAAGTGTTTTGTAGTCCTTTGTATTTAGGAAAAACTAATCATGGTCTTATCCAACGGTCCACAAAACAATGTACATTTAAATCAATTATAAAGATGGTCTTGGAATTTCTTCTGCTGTTCTCTTGAAAGTTTGCTTATTTCACTCAAAGGAGCTATTTTTGATATGTAGAACAGTTAAGGACATCACTTTGCTGGATAATGTGGCACAAACCCCGTCCTAAATCCTACCTGGGTCCAAAGCCTAACTCACGGGAAATTGATAAGATAATAAGCATGTCCATATTGGTACAGCTTTAGACCAGAAGGCGCAAAAATTCTCACAAAATTAGTAGATCTTTCTTTCATTCTTTCACATCTTTAAGATTTTGTCATCAATATTCTATACACAAGAACAGGTCTTGCGTCATAACAGTCGGACAGACTGCTCCTGGATGTGGTTGAGTGCTCTGGGGTCCTTCAATCTAGATGGCTGAGCTTGTTTACCTTTGAATGCGATTGATTAAAAGTTGTCTTTTCTTCCGAAGGAGAGGGTCTGATTTTCTTTGATTTTTGTATCATTCAAATCAGATTTTAAAACTAGCTCTCATCTAATGGCGCCAAATCTTCATTTATTTTTTGGCTTGTCTTTTATTAGCAAAGGGAGAGCAGGGGATTTGTACCCATTTTTTTGATATATGCCTTTATGTATGTCTATTTTTCTAAAAGAAAAAATGAATGGAATGGAGACTAGTTTGAGTTCTTGTCGTCACTCAAATTTGGCTGCAGACAGGGTAGGGGGAAACAGTACAGCAAACACAATGACAGTAAAATAAATGATATCCTTATACTCTATACGAAAATTACTTTTGTCTGTATTAGTTCTTCATTTGCAAGTTATTGATGGACGAGATGGAGGAGAATCCAAGGGATTGGGGTGAGAAGGCAGCCGTACGGGGGTAAGTCTTTGGCTCTCACCCGTGAACACCTTTTGGCATTAACTGATCAAGGCGCCATTCTTGTTTCATTCTGTCAGATCTCTGCTGTAAAATAGGTCCATTCAATTGACCATGCACGCATGTTTGTCAGCTTGTTAGGAAACTTTGACTACCGCGCCACTGAGACACATCCGTCACCAGGATGTTATGGACGCTATGGACG
The DNA here is from genome assembly GCF_960531495.2 of Zeus faber. Classification (NCBI taxonomy): domain Eukaryota; kingdom Metazoa; phylum Chordata; class Actinopteri; order Zeiformes; family Zeidae; genus Zeus; species Zeus faber. The sequence continues at coordinate 36,395,258 of NC_137190.1, forward strand.
TCACCTCCCTTCTCTTAATATTATGGCCAAATCCTGAAAGTAGTTTACCTCCCTGCATTATCTGTTTGCCCAAGACAGTGTGAGATCAATGGCCTTTGATGAAAGGGCAAGAGAACCCCAGAGAGAGAGGGAGAGAGAGCATGAGAGAGTGTGTAAAGGTTGACTTTGGGCAAGGCGGTACCGTACAGCACACAGCCCCAGGTTCCGCCTTTCATTGAAACATGGGTGGGGAGAACAGGTATGCTGAGTCTCGGCAAATAACTATGTTTGAATAATTTAACATTCATCAAGACAGATATGTCAATCAAAGCAAATCATCAGGGGAAATGCTGTGCGGGCAACAAGGAGCACCGTGGGGAAAAAGAAATATTGAATAAAATAATAGTCAAGAATAAAAAAAGAGAAGGAGACACAGAATGTGGTTTTCAAGTGATTCAAAGTTTGAATATTCAGATTTTTATTAGTCAATTCTGTTTATACAATGCAATGTGCAGTGTAATGCTGGCAGGCGCCAAGGAAAAACTAATTTAAATAGGGGTAGACTATATGAAAACATAGATGGGGGGAGGAATAGCTAACAGCCATTTTTGTGGAACACTATCAGTTCTGAGGTCGACCTTGCAAACTTTTTGTCTTTCGAATATTTAACTATATCTTACCTCAAAGCTGAACAGTTCACAATCTTACAATATACAGGCCCCCTGGGCAGCTATTCACGTTTCTTTGAGTATTCTCTGAGTTACCCTGACATATCATTTCAAGATATGACAGAATAATCCTAAACGGATCCTAGACCCCAATATTCATATTAAGTATAGTGGCAAAAAAAGTAATTGAGTTCGTCATTCATTTTTACATCTCAGAAACATTGCCAAGGTACGACCATTCCTGACCCAGCCAGATGCAGAGAAACCTATCCATGCTTTATATCAAGTATGTACTGCAATGCCCTATTTGCCAGGCCCACACTACAAGATTTTTCAAATCTTAACAGCTACTGAAAATGTGAGCGACCCCACGCATAACAACATATCATGATAACTTCAACAGTTTTGTTCCTATAGGGTGTGGAGAGCAACATTTTTCCCAAACAGCACACGACACACTAACAGACTCCATTCACCACATATTTGACACGGAGGTGTGGTAAAGCAAGATTACCTCAAGTCCTGATGCTGAAATATTGTACTATCAAACGTGACTTTAGAATAAACAAACATGGCGGAGGACGGGATAGAATAAGCGACGCTATTTCATCTACTATTCTTTTTCATAAAACCCGAAAGGAAAATAAGGAAATACAGTGGATGCAGTCATGGAGACAGCATGAACATGGACTGTACATGCTGCAGCGCAAGCTTTATGCTTCACAGCCTTCGCATTGGCTGCCATGGTTGCTGTTGTGTTTATGACTTCTTCCGTTTCAGTCAGGTTTGTTCCCAATTGGGTATCGGTCCAATCACCATGTGACAATCCACAGCCTGCGTCTTCGGCAGTTCTGGGTTTCTACCCGCACTACAGGATATGGGATCGTAAATATTGAACATGTTTAATATTTGCAATTTGCAATTGGTGTGGCCAGGATGAATTTCCGTGCAGATCGGGGAAAGTAAAAAACACATGCAACATTCCTCACACCACAGGATAATCTGGCACAAAAATTGGGATTTTGCTCACGATTGTCGGAAGGGGGGAATCGGGGCCAAAATCGGCTCGATTATCTTGAAGTGTGTACCCTGCAGTAAGCCTTATTCCGTTAAGGCTTGCCTTACCCTTAGCACTCCCACAGCGATTATGTTTGGAGACAAACTCCGTACCCCAGTCGACTTGGTGTTCGGGCCGTCCCCGGAGTCGGAGATGCAGTGGAACCCGGCCTGGACTAGTTCCACAACCTCCGTGAAAGGTTACAAGAGCTGCATGGGTTGCCCAGGAAAGCTTAACGGCCACCTGGTCCCGACAGAAGCGAGCCTATGACTCCACAGACTTTTCACGTGACACCCAGGTGTGGGTCTACTGTTCGGAGAGGAAGAAAGGACACCCCAAGCTGCCGAGCTAGTGTATTATGAAATAAAAGTCCCTGAAATAAATAAATGTGGAATTGTGAAATAAAAGTCCCCTAAAATGAATATAAGTCGTATGTTGAAAAACACAATTTTTTTATAAAAAAAAGTTGTATTTATTTATTTAACTATATTTACGCAGTTATATTTACAGGAATTTATATATTTATAGCCTCATTATTTATTTCAGTATTTATTTAATTGGCATATTTATCTATCTGTTTATTCATTTATTTAATATTGATTAAAATGTTCCAACGTCCCATAAGAAAGAGCACTAGAAATCCTTATTCTTTTCGCTGAGATAATTTCCTTGATTTAAAAGTGAAGGTAACAGTGTGGAAAATAACTGAGGGAGAAATATTTATTTTGTTTCCCAAATAAACTCATTCAAATATTCGAATAATGGCTTATCGAGGTACCTTTTTTTTGGCTCTGGTGCGAATACAATCTTTTTTTCAGGCAACGTGGGCTACAACCTATTTGTAAATAACACAGATGAACAGAACAAATTGATGAACAAGATATATTAATTTGGCAAAATAAATCCCCCAAATATCCCTGGTATGTTTCACAATTATGAAGATTTGTGAAACAACAAAAAAAAGTCCCTAATTCGAAAATGGCATGGTAAAACTTGTCTTTGCCAAACAGAAACAGTAAATGTGGGCCTCCATGAGGGCCATGATTGCTTTTTTTTAGTGGTTAAACCAAACTGCAGCTTGCACAGGCATGTAAATATGTTATATTTGGCTCTGGAATTTAAACTTTTAAATGGTTTCCACAATTCTAATTGGTTTTAGAAATTAGAAGCATTTTCCTTGTTTAAGGATTGAGGTGACTGATTTCATGATCACTGACAGTTAACAGTTATCCAAACTTAAAATGAAACCATACACAAAAACAGACAATAGACAAAATCTGCATTCATTCAACATAACTGTCCAGCCATTTTAAATATTTTTTTATTTGAAACTTGAACAACAATGTGGAGCGAGTCATGTTGTCCTCCAAACACTCCACAGGATCCGCATCCTGGATTAGAGCTGCTGAGTCACAGTGGTGTGAGGACACAGTAGTCAACAATTTGGGCCGTTACTACTGCTAACTGACGATCTCCTCCTTAGAGCAACAGGCGTCATATTTACACCAGGACAATGGGACGCATTGTGCTCCACATTCAAGATATTAGCCCCCTGCATGGCTCCACTCCCTCTTTACTCCCACTTAGATATGGAAATGTACAGGATCCAGATCGGCCTGAGCTGAGAGAAAGGCGCAGCAAGGCGTGTGGGTTGATTAGATATTGCAGTTTGAGAAACCATTCCCTGTGGATTGACAGTGAACTATGGAATTGAATTTGCTTTGTTTTCGTCTTTTTTTTTTAATGTTGAGCAGGTTTCAACTTTATGCAAATGAGCAGCGCTGAGTGCCGGGCAGTAGCCAATAGGGGGGAGGATACGTTCTCAATGGGGCTGAGCCTTGGAAAATGGACGCTCAGACCATTTCGTATTGTTCAAGATTAGGCTGTTTTTTTGGGGGGGGGGTTTTATGAAAAATGGCCCTAAAACCATCGATAAAATAAGAAACACATAATTTTAGGTTACTCCAATAAGGACAATTCTTTATTTTAAGGGATGGATGGCAAGGTTATTTACATATTTTATTCGAGAGGTAATTTATTTTGCGAAGTAAACAGCTCCACCATTTTAATAAAAAAACAAGTACACAGTGCACTGTATATTAAACATGGAAAAGGAGAGATTTGAAATGTTTGGCGCGCCCACAACAGTCAGTTGATTTTGAGCTGACATGCCCACAAACATCAGGTTCACAGAAGCCTTGTCTCCAGTGGTGTGACCATAGACCATAGACCACGACCATAGATTCTATTTAGCTTGTTGATTGGGTCATTCCGGTAACACCGGCCTCAGTTATTTTCCCCTCGTACTTTATTACCAAGCCTGTGTCACTCTGTAAATATTTGTATATATTCATTGTATCTTTAACTTATTCACGTGCACCTTTTGTAAATATATAATAACACTTAGCGCTATTCTTGGGTTTCTATTTGTACCATAAATCCACCAACATCAACTGGTCATATTGTTATCACACCTGCTTCATCCCTAGACCACTAAGCAAGGTCGTGACATAATTCCTTTAATGTTTTCATTCTGACAAATTGTTAAAGCTTCTATCAGAAGCTTCAGAGAGTGCGCATACTTGCCTGTTCCACATGTGGAGTGGGAAACTTGTTGTTAGTGTTCGGAGAAAAATATCCTCCTCGAAGGATCACCCAATTGTTGTTGTTGCGGAAAACCTTTCTTAACCCTGTTTTGATCGATTACTAAACTTCTGTTGATTAATTCAAGTATGACAACAATTTAGACCTGTTTTGATCAATTACTAAACTTTTGTTAATCAATTCAAGTATAACAATTACCTTCAAGGTTCTCCGCTTGTTCGTCGATAGGTTGGAGCGTCAATCAGACGACAGACACGAATTTAGGAGTTAGTCAAATTTATTGTCAGGCAGAATCAGAAAGTGCAGCAGGCTCAGTTCACGAAGTCTGAGCCCGGCTCCAGGAGCCAAGCTCAGCCAGGTCTCAGCCCAGCCCGTGGAAAACACTGGAAGGCCCGATCCTTCTTCCCTGGATCCTTATATAGTCTTATCTAAGCAAGTGGTCACAAAAGGACATATGGATCACAAAGAACTGACTCCAACCAGAGGCGAACAACATGAACAACATCTACGCAAACTGAAAAGTACAGGAGCAACATGTGCGCGACTGGTCACAAAAGGATATTTCCAACCAGAGGTGCCATATTATTTCTAACAGTTAGTCCATCAGTAGTGGCTAGTGTGTAAGATCTTCACTCAATTCATGAATTTGTTTCTGAAACCATATTTTTCTTTGCTGATAGATGGATACTTTATTCATCCCTGGAGGGATATTTGATTGCATTGTCTCAACAGCTCACATCAAAACAGTCGACAAAATTATAAACCTAAGATAGAAATGGTGATGTACAGGGCTTTAGCAATTTCACATCACTGTTGTAAATTGAAGGAGCAGAATTGATTTAAAATCCTTTCTTTTTTTTGTTGATTATATTGTGATCATATATAGACTGTCTGGTTTGTGTGCTCTGCATCTACCGGAATTTGTTTTGTACAAAGAGGTTTGTCAGATTGGTGGCCATGAACTGTGAAGATGAATCAAGAGCATTGTTGCGAAGTTTGCAACCTTCTTTCTCTATATAATATAATATTTATATTACTAATACTTATGATAATGCTTATAATATAATATACTGAGGGCAGTGGCTCAGGAGGTAGAGTGGGTCATCTAGTAAGTGGAAGGTTGCCAGTTTGATCCTCAGCTCTTGGTAGCATGCTGATGTGTCCTTGAGCAAGACTTAACCCCCCTAACTGCTCCCCAGGCACCTCTATATAGCAGTCCACTGCTCCTATTTACATCAGTTACTGGGATGGGTAAATGCAGAGAAATTGCAAATTTCCCTGTGTTGGGCTAATAAAGGTATATAAAAATGTGGGTGGTTAATGCATGGACACATTTACCACAAAATGTATTGATTTGACCATTTTCTCCATCTTAAATCATTTATATGTTGAATCCTTCAGGATGTCAGAACAACTGTGTCAAATCATGTATGGATAGACAGACAGTAGCTACGTTAGCAGCACAGATCGGAAAGGGTGAATCAAGAACATATTATAGCAACTCAAGGGGGTGGGCCAAGGCCTTTTGGTTATGTTGATGCAAATGATTATGGTTCCGGAGATGTTATGTGTCTCCATTGTGTTTTATTATGTGTTTTCAATTGTTCGAGATGTTCTGTTGGTGTTGGGCTGGGTTGTTTGTGTTGGGGGGTGACCCAGGCTACGTTGGCTGTTGTTGTTGACTAGGACAGGACCATGTTGTTGACTGACATAGCTGGTTATGGTCTCAGAAGTTTTCTGTGTTATTGTTGTCTGTGAAAATAAATACATGCTGCCCCTGCTGGTCATGCAGTGTATTGGACACAGGCCGTGCCTAAAACGAACGCCTTCTTGACTGTATTACTTATTTTTATGATGCAAGCTCACCACAATATGTATACAAAATAAAACCACACTATTAAATATACATAACTTATACAAACTTATACAAATATACAGAATTCATTGGTTTGAATGATTTGTGAAATATATGGTTGTTTTTCATTTGTAAAACAAAGTCTTTAAGGAACAGGAGAATGTCATCAACAAAAACACATACTAATGCAATAGATTAAATATCACAAATAATAATTGACAAAAGTTAGTAACATAAATTCAAGTCAATATTTTAACCTGTACTTGACAATGTTTGCTCAGCTACAGAGCCTACGCTAAATATACAGTACATGTCACAGCTATCACTGTTATACATCCACTGAGCTCAGTCGAAGTAACAGGGGGAGTAGAAATAAGGTCACATTTGTAGACATTTCCACATCCGGTGTATACACACATTGAAGACGGGACTTTTATTTTCCAAAGTGTGCGTGAAGCTCCACCTTCACTAACAGGTTATAAAGGCACCTGTTCTTCAGGTAAATCCCACAGTAGATCAGTCCTCAGGGCGGCCATGGGGACCACAGGAGTTATAATTAATGTCAGGACGGTGTTCCTGATGTTTCTGGCCGGTTCAGCACTCGCCCAAGACCGTGAGTTTGGAAATCTCACTTATAATGTATGATGAATTGATTTGTTAAAAAAAAAAAAAAGCCTCTATGATAACAGACAATGGTATTTTTTTGTGTCCTAATGGTTTAGATGTAAGGTGTTGTGCTGTCAAAGTCAGCATTTCCTTTTCTTTTACAAATGCAGATACATTTTTGCAAGCAATATAGTAACAAGAGCATAATTTTCAAAAAGCTTTGAAATGATGCAGCGTTTGCTTTAAATTGTGCTACCTGTGCTCAGGGTCAAAGCTATTGACCCTGAGCACAGGTAAAACTTGAACTTTCAGTGTGTTTCCTAATGTGTAATAGTTAGTGCGGTCATGAGGTACTGTCATTTACTTATCTGAGCATACCCTTCTCTCACACCGCAACCTGTCTTCCCCCATCCATGCATTCAATTTCAAATCCATCACTTCATCCACTCGGCCTGCAGCCAATGCGTCCCACATCAACCGAGTGTGCACCACGTGGGGTAACTTCCACCTCAAGACCTTTGACGGAGTCTTCCTGCAGCTGCCGTCCACCTGCAACCATGTGCTGACCATGCAGTGTCAGAGCAGCTACGAAAGCTTCAACATCCAGATGCGCCGCAAGATCATCAATGGCCTTCCCACCATCAGCGACATTGTCATGAAGCTGGAGGGCACAGTGGTGGAACTGACCAACAGCACCGTGGCCGTCAATGGCAAATTGTGAGTTCATCCCTGGTGGGGAGACAGATTGTAGGCGAGGTTGGCTATTTAGGTTGGCTAGTTAGGATAGGGTGGCAATTTTTCAATCCAGGTCCTAATAAACGGTTGGTTCCCCGTTTCCAATAATATGAGTATTATCAAATTGGATTCAAAATTACTTTTTGCAATTGCCGCAGTGAATCAAAAATGTTCCGTTGGCTACAGTAGTTTGCAAAATGAAATTGCCGTTTCTCCTGTCTCTTCCATTAGCACGGCAAAATGAACGGAAGAGAAGAAGCGCAAAATAGTCAAAAACCTGAAAAAATGTATTGGCCATATAAAGACTGTCTGACTACCATTAGTTATTTATTTTTGAAAATGAGCTTTAATATGTTTTTGTCCGGCTTAAACGTTTTCCTCGTTGGACTGCAATTAAACAGAGTGAGAGGCTTCAGCATTGAGTTTTTCAATAGTAAAGCGTTCAGTGAGGTTGTGCTATGAACAGTTATAAAGGCCAAAACCAACATTTGAAGTCTCGGGTTGACAAATACTGAACCTGTCTTTTAAAGTAGTTTTGGGGTACCCGTGACATTGTGCATCGTCCCTGGGTTGGCGAGGGTTAGGCGTCATTGAAAGGTTCTGGTTTTGTTGCAGGGTGTCCCTGCCGTCAATCACGTCCGGGGTTACCATCGAGACATCCGGTTTCACCATCATTGTCAAAGCCAAACTTGGAATCAGAGCCATTTGGAACATGGATGACTCTCTTGATGTACGAGGCACACACACACACACACACACACACACATATATTTATATATATATATATATATATAAAGTGACTCAAGTTCCACGAGATAGGGATGCCTAATCTGTTTTCTGTGTGCGCTGTTATGTAAAAAAGTGTATGTTAAATAAGTGACACTTACTCCTATACACGAAAAAACACATATCGCCTCTTGAATGAACATCAAATACTTTATTAGATGTAAGTCTGGCAAATATTGATTAAAGGTCTGATGTATGTATGAGTCACCATGTGTGATTTGCGTGCGAGAGATGTACAAACAGAGATATGACAGACCCCACTGCTTCAAGACGAAAACGATAACTTATTTCAAAGGTAGATTCATTATAATAGATTTACATAGTTTCCGAATGATGTGGCAGAATGAGCTACGTTTTTTACCTTACATTGCATTTAGCAGACGCTTTTATCCAAAGCGACTTACAATTGTTCAATCACCGACGGACGCTTGCTCAAGGACACTACAGCATGCTAGCAGGAGGAGCCTGGGATCGAATCAGCAACCTTTAGATCACTAGACGACCAGCTCTACCGCCTGAGCTACCATCCCCACATGTTATAACTAACAGTGTTTTTCTGTGTTTTGACAGATTGAAATGAGCAACAAGTACCGAACACAGACATGTGGACTCTGTGGAGACTTTAATGGAGTGCAGTCCGATGAATTTAATACAAATGGTAAAACGGTGTTGATTGTTTCACTCCTGAATACACAGAGCATGAGACCATGTATTAGAAGTATAGCTATTGCAGAGATAATGTGCAGAGATAATGGACGAGGAAAATGAATGGAGGGAGAGTGTGTAATTAGCTTTCTAAGAAATCAGTTGAGCTTTTGTTTTTCAATAGTGTCGACAAACACAATGAATTAAGACACCCTTTAAAAAGTCTTTAAGATTTGGTGGCTTATCAACCCTCGCTGATTATTTTCCTCTTTAAGATAACGTTGTTATTGTATTCCGTGATGAACAAAAGAATGCTAGAAAAAGTCTTAAGTTTAATGTAGAGCTCAATACACTGCTGGACATGTGTGCAAGGTTTGTCATGTGTGCCATTTCCAGGTAAATCGATATCTGTGGAGGACTATGCCGAGAGGTACAAGATAGATGGACCAATGGAGAACTGCGAGGAACCAGAGCTCATCTCTGCCACTGACTGTGGAGATAAGGTAGATGAGGTTCAAATTTACATAGAGGAAATAACCTATAGATTTCAGGGCCATGAGGAATCGAAAAAACGTTCTCCTTGGGCACCATTTCAACATTTACGCTGCTATTCAAACATTGGTGAAAGCTGTCCAACAAAATTGTTTGACCAAAGTCGATTATAGCTTTGAAGCCTTCCATTGCAAGTTATGAAAAATGTCCTGGTTACATTTTCTGATGCATTTTCTAGATAAGAAAGAACCTAATGCAATCAAATCTTTCACATGGGCCATCTTGGTCCATCCTTTTGTTAAATTTTTTGCTTGGATGAGATGCGCATAAAACTAACTGGTTGATTTGTCTATTTGTAGGTGTACTGCGACCAGATCTTCGCTAATGCTACCTTCATTGACTGTGCAAACCTCCTGGATGTGGATGCCTTTATTAAGGCCTGCAAGGCCGACCTGTGTTATTGCAGCAATAGAGACTCCTGCCTCTGTAAAACTATCTCTGAATTCTCCAGACAGTGTGTCCACAGCGGGTCCCAGCCTCAACAATGGAGATCCCCCTCTTTCTGCTGTAAGACCACCCAACAGCCAACATAACGCTCATGTCAGCTACATCGCTTTCTACCAAGTCAGCATTTTCATGTGGATTTCATTACTTGTTCCTCCCCTTTACTCTCCGTAGCCAAGGAGTGTCCATTCAACATGCAATTTCTGGAGTGTGGCAGCGCCTGTCCAGATACCTGCTCCAACCCGCAGGCCAGCCAGACCTGTGCCACCCACTGCCTAGACGGATGCTACTGCCCCCCTGGTAATACTATGCATATTATTTGAACACAAATATATTTTTTTGTGGGTATATAAGGACAGTATGGGCAATTTTGTTTCAACCTTATACCATTTTTATACCCAAATTAGTGGGTTTACCCCGTGTTTTTTAAACCTGGGTTAACCCGCTTCAGGCAATTGACGCCTTTCCCACTGCCAGTAGAAATGCCGTTCTTTTTTTTTTCCTGGTGTGTCAAGTTCAGCGTCACAAACACGTCGGAAAAGGGCGTGTCATGGTTCCAGTGTGACTGGGAACAAAACACTATAGGAGACAGCAACTTAAACAAACAACGACATAAAACTGTAAAACTTGGGGAAAAAAAGTATTTTAAACTGTTCAAAAGAATCGGATCGTTCATGAATGATCCACCATTCCAGCTTGACCAGCTTGGGCCGATGCTGGAGTGACTCGGAGGCCATGGGGAGCATGGGGGTTCTCTGCTGTGCTCCCCACAGTGCGATCCCCACACTCAAAACATTCCAGGGTCCATCACTTCTAACTTCTGATTTTGATTTTGGATTCTAAATAGGATATAAGATTCAAATGATACACAAATATTCCTGTCTATTTATGCGCCAGCGTCCCAAAGTTCAACGCACGTCGCATCCTGCCGGTAAAGGGGCCAAAATTAGCAGGTCAACCCGGGTGTCTTGTTCACATAAGAGCCGATTGGAGGTGGAGCCAATTAAAACCCTGCGTGTAGCAGGGTCATTTGACCCGGGACTGAGACCCGGGTTTTTTCTTTCCCACTCATGACAAATGCCAGATGTTGGCAGGTGTTACCAGGTTTTTGGTGCAGTGGGAAAGGGGTATGTGAAATGTGGCCTTGTGAAGCCTATTGAGACTGTAAAGGGGCTATATACTGAAACTGGGTCTGAAATAAACCAGCAACAGCAAATTTTCAACATTGAAAAATGCGTATGTAACTCTGCATGTTTCACACACACCCGCCATTTCAATGTCAATCTGTCTTTTCTTTCTCAGGAACTGTCTTAAATGACATAAACAACAGTGGTTGCATTCCAGTGAACCAGTGCCCCTGTTTGCACAATGACAAACTTTATCAGTCTGGGGAGATATTCTCCCTCCCCTGTAAATCATGGTAAGATACAATTCAATATAACCTCATTATTGTGGTGACTAACGATTATTAGGTTGAGTAATACTTTCACACAGTAAAACTGTATGATTTTGATGATTTTTGCATCCACGTGACATCCATCTATTCAATGAACATCAGTAGAAGAAGAAGAATAATCTTTAATCGTCACACAGCACACCACACTACAACACATACACGCACACACACGCGTTGGATGGTGGCCGGTGAAATGAGGCCTCTGCGTTTAACCCATCCTGGCTTGTCCTTCCTCCGGGGGCACAGCCAGGAGCAGTGGGCAGCATTCGTAGACGTGCCCAGGGACCTGGTGATGAGTGTCCATTGCTGGTCAGAAAATGATGTGAAGATTGAAGATTGCTGGATTACACAAAGATAACTGAAGTGTTGTGCATGTGCAGTTTTCAGAATAAGCTGGTGCACTCACAGCTTTTCTCTGCCTATATTTTGCCCACCATCTGTCATTGCAGTCTTGAAAATGAAATACACTGATAACGAAAAAAAAGGTAATGCATCCTGACTCTGTCCATACAGCACATGTGATGGAGGTCAGTGGAACTGCGTGGAAGAAAATTGCCCAGGGACCTGCTCCGTAGAGGGAGGAGCCCACATCAACACCTTCGACGGCAAAGTCTACACCTTCCACGGAGACTGCACCTACGTCCTGGCCACGGTAAACGCTTCCAAAAAGGATATGCTTCTACTACTGTTTTAGAAAAAAATAACTCTTTTTAAACTGTCCTAGGCTTTTCAATTGGTTTGTGTTGTCTCGTGCCAGATCACGGCATATTTCAATTGGCTGAATGAATTTGAAACAGGATTAGGAAGGGAAGGATTCGGTTGGGGTTCAAACATGTTCTGACGTGTAGAGAGCATGTCTGTCAGTCTGGAGATTTCGGGACAAACATAAAGTGGAGTTTCCATTTCCTGACCGCCTGAGGCAAAGCTTCAGGCCGAATAGTATGCAGATCGTTAAGAGACTAACAATACATCCATTCGTATCTATACATATGGAGTCCCGGAATGGAAACAGAATCAACCAACTGAACATTTAAATCACAATCCATTTCCATCAACAGCACATGAACGGCAGTCTAATTTATCGCAACGATATCTCCAAAGGTTACGGATAGTTCAGTGAGTTGAATATTCTCAAGGTAATGTCAATGTATTTTTCTTGGTCATGGCCAAATAGAAAGATAAAGAAAATGTATGTCTTTATAAATAGCACTCCTGACCACTATACATTGATACATTGTGAATGTTCTCCTATTTAACCAATACTTGGAAAAACGACAAAAACATTGTTATCCATACTGCCACGGCCCCCCAGGGTGATTATTTTCATTTTATTGTTTTGGCTGCAGACCTTGAAAGAGAAATCTGTTGAGCATGTTGGCCATTTATATTGAAAATCTTCCACCTCAAAGCTTTCCTTTGAGTGGTTGATCGTAGCCGAGTGTGAATAAGCTTTGTTGATCACTGGTTCACTGCGTCACCATTTTACTTTTGGGGAACATTTGAGGGGGAAAAGCAGACAGATGGGCTGGGAGAGGTTTTGAGGACAGAATCGGAAGTCCAACCACCCTGTCTCACTTCAGTGCTGTCAAAGGATGGTGAGGCTTGACAGTTGACAGCTTACAATTTAAACTTGGCTGAGTAGAAGTAGAATAGATTCACAGGGACATCGCAAAAGAATATCCAAGCTTCAACACCTTGGTGTTTGTGTATGAAAACCACTATTTGCTGCACCAAGCTTGTTATGTTGTACGTATGTTGCACTCTTATCTTTATGCTCACACTGTACTTTAATGTCATCACACAGTCTATTCTCAAAGAAACAAATGTAAGCCGTTAAAAATCGGCTTACAAACTGACAAACTAATTTGGCAGTTTGTGTAAGGCTCTTTCCTGCTTAAACCACACCCTTTTAAAAAAATGTTAAAAGAAAAAGGGCTTTGTAAACAACACAAAATGGTTGAAAAAATGCAGTGAAATAATTTAAATGTACAATAAAGCAAAACATAAATAAATAAAGAACACAAAGTGGTAAAAATGTACACACCATTCAAAGCCCAGATTATATGGCCCAAATCCTGTTCTGTTTTATTTGAAGAGGGTAGGCTTGAGATACTTCATAGGGAAGTGAAGAGGTGAACCCACACGATTTCCAATTAATTATGTCAATTTTTTTTATTATTTGATGTTGCAAAATAGATACAATTTAATGCAGTCTCTGTGTAGACAAAAACGCAAAGTTCTAACTTCTTGTGCATGCGTGTGATACGACACTAAAACAGTGTTCTTTATCTGAATTGTATTGCAGAAAAGTGAGGGGTTGAAATTCACCGTGCTTGGCGATCTGGTCAAGTGTGGCCTGGCTGACAGCGAGACCTGCCTCAGAGCTGTGACTCTTGCCTTGTCCAACAACTCTACTGGCAGTGCAAATCAGGTAACACAAACACATTGACTCACCCACACATGCACGAAACCTCTAGACATAATGCTGCTTACATGGGTCAGATTATTATTATGATTATTAAATCAGATTATTTTTTACTTTGTCCCAGAACAAAACCAAACAGTTTTTTTGGAAAGGTCTCGGCTTGTAACTTAACATATGTACGTTTTAGAGATTTCTGTGGATCCTAAATTGAGATATTGACCGTTGGACCCTAACTAGAGGGCCCTATATCTCCTAGTCATTAAAAGAAATAAGGTCAACTGTTTTGGACAGCTCTGGACATGGACTTTTAGAGGTGGAGTAGTGTCAATAGGGGGCACCACTTAAAATGGCCTAAAATATAATTCAGGGCTTTGCAAATTACATATGTAAATTCTGGCAATGCAGGCATATTCCCTGACCAAACTAACCCACTAGTAACAGAGGCATGACATTTTTCACAGATACCTTTTTTCACTTTTAGGTTTATAATAATATATCTACCTTACCCATGAGGCCATTGCATCAAGATGCATAATAAAGCGGTGCAGAATTGTCATTTTTATAGTTGGCTAGGGTTAGGGTTTTAAACATTTAGAAATAATTGCATAAATATCACATAGTGTCAGAATGCCAGAAGTCTGTATGATATCAACCTTGTTTTAAGAAAAACATGTTATATTCGCAATGTCATGGAGAAGTATTATGCTAACGACAACCCTAAGTATAAAAGCAACGTCTTTGATTTGTGGAGCTCGCTGTTATTATGAAAATGTTTACCACACTGGCTGATGGGTACATTCAAATTTTCAGCCACGCACGCAGACGCTGACATTTATATACAGTTAAATTGTATCTATGAAAGAAATTCGTACTGAGCGTATGACCCCTATATCCCTATTCTTGGCCAACCTTGAATTGAATAGACCATTCAATAGAGAAAAAGAGAAACCAGTATCCTGCTTTTATTTAGTGCTAGTCAGGATGAAATTTAAACACATGCCACCATTAACCACCACCTCCCCGCTTAGGCGTACATTCGTTAAGTCAGTTTTAGTTTTAGTGTAAGTATCCCCCCCCCATGCCCTCCTCCTTCTAAAGTTGAAGGAAATCTATTCAAATGAATTGGTTTGAATTTTGTTTTGTGTAGCACAAAAAAATCTCGCCACTCAAATTAATTGGTTTAAATGTCGTTATGCGTAGCACAAAAAAGTCGGACAATCTTGCTCTGGGACACGATTCAATAGATACATTTTCATGACTATGAGCATGAAAAAATGTGAGACTGGGCTGGGAAACAATACACTGCCAGTGAAATGTTACATCTAGTCAGGTTGAACCAAAAGAAAGTGAGGCATGAGTATACACAGCATGACAGAGATTTCAATGCGGTCGCTGTCTTCATTAATTCACAGGTTGTCAAAGTCCAGGAGGGAGGAAAGGTCTACGTGAATCACATTCTTTCTCAGATCCCGCTGTTCACAGGTGAGTGACACTATGACAGAGAACAAACCCTCCAAATTCAAAGGCAGGACCGTTTCATTATTCATACCCACAGGCCCGCATGTTGAGGTTCAATGTGCGCCATTAAAAAAGAACCTCCCTGATCGCACACAGCCTTTGGCATCAAAAGAGCTGATTGAAAAAGGCCTCATTGGTTATAAAGACTCTATACTGTCTTTGATTACTGTCTCTGCAAAACAAACCTGCTCACGGAAGACTGAGAAGCACATTGTCAAGTTTTGTTCTGTCACAGCTATAGGTTTTTCTATAACAAGTCGGCCAGTCTGTATCATTGCAATCAAGTATCAATTATCTACTATTGTAGAAATAATACAAAATAAAAAATAAATGCGTGGCACAATAGACACTTTTTAGACTGTGTTAATTGCATTAATTGATGAGATGTTGCGGATTTAGAACCAAACAATGGAGGACTTCTGACTCTCCTTGAGGTAGACACCAACAGACGCCGGCCAATTTAACTTCCTCCTACTTCCTGCCTCAAACATTGTCAATGTCACGTTTAGCACCACCAACACTAAACAAAGCCGATTCTCACCAATGCTAGCTAGTGGTCAATAACGGAGAGAAAAAGTGAACGTAGCGACCGCTCAAACAAACGTTTTGAGGGAGGTATTATGTCCATAGCTGACTCACTGGGTAGGCGGACTGTACCACAGAATATAGAAATTGCGCCATAGTTTGTATTGCACGTTTCCGTTGGGTCAAACGTTGCATCTCAAATTGCCTTTCTGCAGCGGAGCTGAGCATCTTCCAGCCTTCCTCTCTCTACATCGTTATTGAAACCAACCTGGGCCTGCAGCTGATGGTGCAGCTGACTCCTGTGATGCAGATCTTCCTCACGCTGCAGCCCAATCTGCGAGGAACAACATGTGGTACGTCATCGTAATGCTGCTTTTGATTGACCTTATGAAAGAAGTATATTTTCCCCAAAGCAAATGTAACGACAGGGGATGGCGGGACTCTGGATTGATTTTCTGATTCTGAGTTCTGGAAAATACACTGGCATGTAGAGATATGGTTGCATGGGAAGCACTGCACAGAAAGAAGTATTACAAATATATGACATTATTACAGCAGAAGAAACTGCAATTCTGTTGTTTGAAAGTCAAAAGAAAATATGACACGAGCAGCTTTGATAAAGATTGCAGTTATAGCTCACATTATTATAACATAATCATTAAGCAGATTCTTTTATCCACAGTGACTTACAATTATTCATACACTGATGGATCAATCATCTGGAGCAATTAGGGGTTAAGTGTCTTGCTCAAGGACACTACAGCACGGTTGCAGGGGGAGCGAACCGGCCCACTTTGGGTTACTAGACGACATGCTCTACCTCCTGAGCTACTGCCCTCCCTCCCTCCCTCCCGAATGAACGAATTAATGAATTGAACAAATGAATGAATGAATATGAATGCTGAATGTCCCACTGGGGATTGATAAAGTCTTATCTTATCTTATCTTGACAAATCGACCTGTTAGCCAAACCGCAGAATATTATCTATATATAATAATCAATATATCCCCTGGACCCAAGGGGACATCATAATGCCAAGTTATGCCACGTTAGGCTTTAACAAGTGGAAAATGTAAATTGTGTAAAAATGTGTGTTTGTGTGTGTGTGTGTGTGTGTGTGTGTGTGTGTGTGTGTGTGTGTGTGTGTGTGTTCTGTCACAGGTCTGTGTGGGAACTTCAACAGTATCATGGCGGATGACTTCAGGGTGATGAGTGGGCTTGTGGAGGGAACTGCAGTGGCCTTCGGCAATGGCTGGAAAAGTCGGGCAGATTGCTCCAACGTCAAGGCGCGTTTCGGGCACCCCTGCAGCCAGGGTGTTAGCAACGGTATTGCACATCCCTTCTGCTTCACTCCTCCATGTCGTTACATGAATTGTTAATTATTTTTAATCTCGCCAGTGCCCTGATATATTTATATTGATAAGAGTACGAGTATCGAATACCATTGTACAAGGGTTTCTAAAGTAGGCTTTGCAGCCTGCTATGGGACCATAAAGGCACTGCTAAAGGGGACGGCAGCCAAGTGTTTTTGAAACAGCATTTTTTTTTTCTTCATTGTAGTGAGATTTGCACTTTTTGTCAGGGCTGTGAAATGTTAAATGAGAAATCTTAATAATAACTTTGTTTTGGGGGGCCGTGGGACAGGGTTATTATACAGAGTGGGGCAATGCGCTGGAACCTGAACCTGAACCTTGTTATAGCGCAAAATCGACCACAGTATATATATCGGTGATTATTCTGTCTTTCAGAGCGCTATGCCCAGTACTGGTGTTCTAAAATATCTGATCCCAAAGGAGTGTTCACCCCCTGCCATTCCGTGATAAACCCCGATATATACAAAGACGTGGGTATACACACACACAAACACACCTGCATGCTTTTTGTTCCTTTTTTAATATTTTCAGCTCTGTCGGTTTTTTATTTTGTTCGCACATTGATTTCAGATCACAGTATCACTAACCCCCCCACGCCCCTGTAGAACTGCTTGTACGACAGCTGCAACTGCGAAAACAGCGAGGCCTGCATGTGTGCCGCCGTTTCCTCCTATGTCTACGCCTGCTCCCTGGCTGGGATCGAGCTCACTGGCTGGAGGGACGTCATCTGCAGTGAGTGTCTCTACACAGAGTCTGGCAACAGCTCACAATCTCACAATGGGAAACAATTGGCACACACATTCAATTGTTTCCCATGAGTTAATTTGCGAAAGCCCACCATTTGGTCTGATCTCGGCGGTATTTCCACATAAAGTTGCAAATTTAGCACTTAACTGCGATCTTATGATCTAGTAGTGACCCAGGCAGTCGTGTTGTGACAGTCTAACATCACTAAAGAGTGTAAGACCTTAGGTGGTTGATTATATTTATCAATAAAATATCAAATTGAAAAAAAATGGGAAAAAAACAAATTATACTTGAAGGGATAAAAAGCCGGTAAGCTGGTCAGGGGGCTAAAATGTTTAAATTCATTTCTTAAAAAATAAAATAAAATAAAAACACTGTTATAGAAATTATCTTATAATCTTACGTAGTACATAAGGGTAATTATTCAATTAAGTAGATTATTCTTTCAGAGTTGACTGCGAAGTGACCTATTTCACTTTCAAACAATCCTTAGAATGGCTAATTTTCTTTTACTAAGAAAGATGCTTTAAGATGTGTTTTCTCAAAACGATCGGAATAATTTTACACACTCACAAGAGAGATTCAGAGAAGGCTGTACTGATTTGAACACATTCATGTGCACGTCAACCTGAACTGGACCAAATGTTTAGAACAAACACAAACAACAGCGTTTTCCCGCTTTACCTGTCAAACCTCTGAGTTACACTAACTTTCCATGCAACTAACACTGCCACCGTTCCTGTTCCCGGTACCAGGCAAATACGCCACAGACTGTCCGGTGGACATGGTCTACAGTTACAAGATGACCTACTGTGGCCGGACATGCCGCTCCCTGAACCAGGTGGATTATTCCTGCAAGATCAAGGTCGGCGCTGTGGACGGCTGCGGCTGCGACGAGGGGACCTACATGAACGACCTGGGCCACTGCGTGGCGAACAGCAGCTGTCCCTGCTACGACGGGGACACCATCATCCCTGCCGGACAGACCACCACCAAGGACGGCAGCACATGGTATAAGACACCGCAGGACATTCACTGAAAGATTTAGGGCAATGGTCTCAAACTCAAATGACCTGGGGGCCACTGGCCAAGTTGTCTTCTTCTAGGGAGGCTGTGTTGAACTTCAAGGAAAAACCGGCCTGTTTTATTTTTTTGTATTGTTTTACATAAATTAGAAGATGAATTGTTGAGATTTCTCCTATCCTTGATGAATTTACTTTTTAAGTGAGTAAAGTAAATAAGTAATATAAGTAAATAAGCAAATATAAATAAGTATATATATATATATATATATATATATATATATATATATATATATATATATATATAAAATAGCCCCAAGGATTCAGGTTGATTGAGTTTGTGGGAGAGACCCTGTCTTCTTCTGTCGTGTCATTGGTCTAGTTTTGCGGTCTAAATTGACATGTATACCTGAAATTCATTAAGGTCTATTTGCCAACCCTCGAGTCCTCAAGAGGGACGTTTTCCCAAACTCAAGCAGACCCTAAAACTAAACATTTTTTCAATTGAAGACTTCAGGTGATCTCAACCAAACTCCCAACATCCATCAGTCTTTACAATGTCTTACAGAAACACCAAAAAAAAAAAACCCCTTGAGCCCATATAGATGAAATACATCAATTGTCTGTGTGTAGTCAGCTCCTGCTCAGATCTTTTGTCATTCTGTCACAGCATCTGCAAACATGGAGTTCTGATCTGTCCGGGGGCACAAGAAGGTATGTTTACCTAAAACACACTTCACGTTACGTTAGTGGAGTGCAAACCTAGATAGGCGGCCCTTTTGTTGTCCCTGACAATATGGTAATGAGTTAGAGATAAAACATGTAAATTTGACCATAAAAAAGCATAGCCGACATAGCCTACTGTATGTCACGCTACTGCCACAAGTGCTGTCTAGCAAACCAAAACGCAGGACACAATGGAGGCTCAGGAGTAGGTGCAAAAGATCAAGGGTTTATTGCAGGGAGACAAGAGGGAAAGTGGGTGGTGGGCACAGGACTACATACACTAGGGATAGAAGGAGGGAGATAGAGAAAACAAACAGAATAAAAACAACAAGGCAAAACCCTAACACTGTATCACAGAACCAGAGTCGAATATTTTCTGGACACGAAAAGACCCGATGATAAAAAAATAAAATACATTTAATTAAAATTAAAAATTCATTATTCCATATAGGCTGACAGTCAAACAACACAGCAACACTATTAGATGCCAGCTACAGGCCAAAATTCAACGCAGCAGCAGATGTACATCAATCTGTATTCTGTTGATATTCATTACTTGTAGTGCAGTGTAATCAGTGAATTCTGTGCACTCTCCATCTGATAACATCTATCTTCATGGCCTCATCCCTTCCTCTGTCTGTCTGTCTGTCTGTCTGTCTGTCTGTCTGTCTGTCTTTCTGTCTGTCTGTCTGTGTGTCTCTCTCTTTGCGTGCGTGCCAATAAATATAGATTTTTGAAAATTTGGAGTCAGGAATTTCAAATTTTAATCCACATACTGTCCCCCCCCATACTATCCTTTTTACTTTCCTCAGTCAATGCTTCTGTGTTTTTTTTTCCACCCAACTCCAGCCCGACCATCATGTACCGCACCGATGGTCTACTTCGATTGCACCACTGCAGTGCAAGGTTCTACTGGGACGGAGTGTCAGAAAAGCTGCCACAGCCCGAATATTCCCTGTGTAAGTGGAATATAATGGACATGCACACAACTACACCACGCATACATACATACATACAACGAACCAGCTAATTATTTCTTGCTTGTATTATCTAGCCGGTATGCTGGCTTGAACTGATGAATTAATTGTATGGCTTTGCAATATTTATTTTGCCACACAAGAGCTTCTTTCCAACGAATATTTTCATGTATGGTGATATAGAGGATGGGTGCAGAAACATTGATTAATGTGATTGTAATTGCCACACCTCATCCCAAATAGATAATTGTGGGAATCTCTGCCCATAGGTAGGGGTTTAGGTAGGGTCTTTTGTGTCTTTTGTGTCGCCAGAATGGCGAGAGTTTTTATGAAACAAACAGAACAAAAGTGCTTGCTGGCCAAAAGGATAAATTTTACTATTACTGTATATAACCTGTCCCTAATTACCAAAAAATACGGGTGAGTGAGCGCGACATCTGGGCGCATCAATACACCATCGATTTTAACTACCCCCGCAAAGGCACGGCGTAGAGTGTCATCCCACGACTGCTCCAGCGGAAAATCGTCGATAGGGAATGTCAAGGGGACCGGGGAATATCCCACTTGAGATTCCACCGCCCTCCTCCCTAGCCGTCGTGCCGACAACCCCTCCACTTCACCGTATGCCACGCAACACTCACATTGCCCTATCGACCGTAACCGCACTAGCCCCAGCCTCTCTCATCAACGCATCAAACCCTCGCCAGTCCATGCCCAAAATCAGGGAGTGCGACAGGCGGGAACTAACCGCAGCCTGTACCCTTTTCCCTTTCCCCTTGTAACGGATTTTGAGCCAATTATCAGATACGTGTGAATATCCCCATGCACACAACAAATTTTCAGCGCAGCATGGGATGCTGATTCAGCTGACTTGGGGCAGCTGAGCGATCGCGGGGAAGGAAGCCATGCTGCTGTCTGTAGCCCTGGATTAACCACACCCCTTATTCTGCCACAATAATGATAGATAATTCATTTTTGGGGTTTTCAAGTGAGTTATGCAAGTTATTTATTTGATTCTTTTGGATAACAATTCTGCTCTGGATGTTTATATAATATACAATATACATATCATTCCCATTATTTTTCAGCCTGAAACAAAACTTGAAAGTCAACTACAAGAGGGACATGAGTCCCAATGTGTATCTCTTTTCAAGAGCAAATTAACATAGTGATTAGTGCCATTTCTTTTTACTTGCTAATATATATTATAACATAAAACCACGTGGCCTCTCAATGGCCTCAATGCAAAAATCCTGAGCTCAAATTTCTCTCCGCTAGTATAGATTTCTATTTTCCTGTTAATAAAAAACTGAATGTTGTTATACAAGTTCCACATCAAATAAGATTTTGTCCTGTGGAGACAGAACTGGAACAAGAAATTCAACAATTAGAATGGTTATACCCTCCATACAAATGCTTCTTGTTAATAACTAGCTGAACCTACAGAGTAGCCGCTGAAACAATAACGATGAAAGTTGAGTTTCTAACAACAATAAGTCTAGTTCTGAACTTGTTCTTCGATTCAATCTGATCTTGTTCAAAACCTTATTTCAAAGAAATTCTCAAACATTTTTTTTACTGAATTCAACATAGCTGTTTCTTATTGGAACAACACCAAATCACACAAATCTAATTTCTCACTGGATGTTGTTGTTCAGTGCAGATTTTTAAAACTAGCCAAACTTTTACACTGAAAGGGACATCTACATGACGGGGACATCTACAGACACGAACTGTCGATGTCTGGTAACTGCAAGGTTACACCATACGTTGACACGACATTCACTTGGGCTTTTAAGTGGCAGCAGCACTAAATAGTTATGAAAGCGATATCGATATATGATAGCACCAAGAAAATGGACAACGATAACACCGAAAAAGATGAAGCTATAACGCATAACGAGTTACAATGCTATAGTTATAAGGAGTATTGGGATTTGTTCTCAAACACGCTGCTCTAGTTGTGGCTCTCTGGGACACGCGTGCGCTTGTTCAGTAGCAATGCTGCAAAAATGAAACTTAACAAGGCTAGGGTAGCCAGGTCTCCATGACAAACCCAGCCGTCCTCCAACCCGCAGCCCCTAAAAACAACCCGATTCAAGATTTAAAAAGTAGCCCAATTCCATGGGAATTTGGGTGTTTGTTTACACTTAGCTTGCTGGCTAGATACGACCCTATATTCGCCAACATAAACCTTGTGATAACTGACTTTCACTTACGTCATTGGCTACCATCATTGGCTACCAAAATACACCACCACTTTACATCACTGCTCACTCCTTCCCTTACCCCTGTGTTGACATGGTTTAGAACACTGGGTGCATATCGGGATGCCTGTGTCCCACTGGCCTGGTGTTGGACAGCAAAGGAGGATGCATCAAGGAGGCCGAGTGCCCTTGCATGCACAACGAACGCCAGTACAATCCCGGGGAGATGCTGACTGTGGACTGCAACACATGGTCTGTACAGCACCTAGTTAAAAAAATAAAATAAAATGTTCACACTCACGTGTGTTCTCCAGCGAAGTTCCCATGCAAGCAATGCAGATTTTTATAGAACTTTTGACGTGAACTCTTTCTTACTTTGATATTTCTTCATTTTTCCACCTGCTTCATACATGTTTATTGACAGCTTCTGCCTGTCGCTGTGTGAAGAGCAGAGGTTTTTTTTATTTATTTACGCTCTCTGTAAAAAAAACCTGGTGCTTCACTCATGCGGCAGTAAGAAACTATTTTATTGGTCCAAATGTTTGTATCGGTGCTAAGTGACTGTGTCATTGGTCCAAATCAAGGAGAAGGAATTACTTAATTACTGAAAATCGTTGTTCTACAGACAGGAACCACCGAAGCTTCCAAAAGTGAAAGCTCATTAAAGGTCCTCGAAGGTGTAACTGAACATCTGTCTGAACGCTTGTCCTCACAGCACTTGCAGCAATCGGAGGTTCACATGTACCACCAATGTGTGCGATGGAGTTTGTAGCATCTACGGCAGCGGCCACTACACCACCTTCGATGACAAGAGGTTCGATTTCAGCGGACTTTGTGAATACACGCTCCTTCAGGTAACGCAGAATGTCCAGTGACCTCTAAAACTCTTATGGGGGCACAAAAATATCCATGTAATAAGTCTGTGGTTGTGTGTGTGCGTCTATGCAGGACTACTGTGACAAGAACCAAGCCAACGGAACCTTTAGGATAATCACGGAGAACATCCAATGTGGCACTGCAGGAACCACTTGCTCCAAGACCATTAAGATCTACCTCGGGGTATCTATCATCAATCTATCCAAAACCCATTGATCCATCAGTCCTTATCCATAGAATTGAGGCCCAGCTAGCCTATAGCTATTAGTTATGTAGTACTTTGCAGTACCATGTGGTAAATTGCAGAGGCACTTTGTGGAACTCTGTTACTACTATGTCCAATATAAATTAATTTTACGTTTACAATATCGAGATCCCAACCACAAAATCAAGTGAGAAATTGATTGCAGTTTTGGTTTGTCCTTATAATTCTGATTCAGAATCTATTGGTGTTTCTCCCAGGAAAATGAGTACCAGCTGACAGATGGGCAATACCAGGTGGTTAAAAGTTCTGATCCTCTGATCACTGTCAAAGTGCGCAAAATGGGCCTCTACTTGGTGGTAGTAGTCAAACCAGGGCTTGTGCTCATGTGGGACGAGAAGACTAGCCTCTCAATCAAGCTCAGTGCAACGTACCAGGTGAATAACAAACACTGCATTTCCCAAATACAAACCATATAAGCTAGGTATGCACCAATGCATACAGATATGAAAGAAAAATGTTTTGTTTCTTAACATAATTTGACTGTTCTCGTGTAGGGAATGGATATGGCCATTGTTATATGTTCTGACCTCCAATAAATAAGTCTTTTAGAACTTTAAGAACTTTAAAAATGCAAATGAAACACATCCAAAAATGGTTTTGTATATGGCAGATTACTTATTTTTTTATTACAATGGATTTCATAGGCTCACATAACAATAATGCTGATGTGTTGGGTTGTTGCGTTCAGGGGAACGTCATAATGGCACTTCATACAAAAGCCAGTAGTGGAGGGGCTGATACACGATATCCGTATTCCAGATGAGAAAGCTGAGTTGGTCGGTTGGTGAATTCTTTAAACTGGTGCGCTCCTCAGGGCAAAGTGTGTGGCCTTTGTGGAAACTACGACGGCAACAGCAAGAATGACTTCAGCACGCGCTCTCATGAAACTGTGGTGGACGCCCTGGACTTTGGCAACAGCTGGAAGGTCTCGAGCAGCTGCCCCGATGCGCAGCAGATCAGCGACCTGTGCTCGACCAGGCCGTACCGTGCAGCCTGGTCCCAGAAGCAGTGCAGCATCATTAAAAGTGTGACCTTTCAGGACTGCCACTCACAGGTAACTATGACAGAACTCGCTGGTACACAGAAGAGCAACTGGCTACACGCCACGCCATGCCGTGCAGTCGGCTTGTTGCACCGTGAAGCACCTCAAAGCCATATTCTTTGCTGCCTGCCCTCTGCTGTTTTAAGTCAACAGTGTGATACGTTTGTGCCCTGCAGGTGGATCTCAGACCGTTCTATGATTCGTGCGTCAGAGACTCATGTGGCTGTGACTCGGGGGGTGACTGCGAGTGTTTTTGCACTGCTGTGGCGTCGTACGCCAAAGCCTGTAACGAAGCAGGGGCCTGCGTCAGATGGAGAACTCCAAAGATCTGCCGTAAGTTTACCAAGTATTCCAATTTGGAATTAATTATTTATTTTTGCTAAATTTGAGCGTGACAAGGTGCAGGAAAAAAAATACAGATGAGAGAGCAAATTAAATAACTAAAAATAACTTTGAATTATTTCAACACAGCTCTATAAACATGCTGCTGTCACTTTCCATATTTCTGTACTACGTTACTTTCTTGAGCTGTTGATTACTTTTTTAATGTAAGTATATATGGTGAATGTTATGCTTATCTTCTTATCATTGCTCATGCTGTTACACTTTAGAATGAACATTTGCACATTCCTGCACAAACTGTACTGCTTTATTAAAAACAAAACAAAAAAAAATCAGCTTATTTTACATATTCTTATATATTTCACTAATATTTTACTTATTGTTTCACATTTATGTTTCATGTATGCACATTGTGTAAACTTACCTGGCAATAATGACTATTCTGATTCTTATTCTCAGTGTACTTCATTTTCCCCACTGAGCTGCATGCTGATCTCCCCTACAGGCATTAATAAAATATTTATTTTATCTCATCTTATTTCAACTTTCACCACCATAACTCAGAATCTGAATCAGAATCGGGTTTTATTGGCCAATCACGTGTAATGAATTTGACTCCAGTCTTACAGTAACTCATACTGTACTTGCATTCAACTATCAACAACAAATAATATTTTTTTTCAAAAGTAGGTTTTGCCTGCAGTAGCCTACAGTACACAGTAGTAGTAGTAAGCTATCATGCACAGCAATGAGATGAATAAAGTGCATTTGATAAATATAAGTATACTAAATATACAAGATATTGTTGTGGCTGGAAAGATTTGGGCTGAAAGGTGTGATTTTATTGTAGTCAAAAAGATTCAGGTCAAGACCTGTAGATTATTATGGTCGAAAAAGATTTAAGCCAAAATCTGTGAATTATTGTCGTTGAGAAGATTTACAGCCGAGGCCTGTGTAGGAGAGCCTACATCTCAGGCTCATTAAAAAAGCTCAGCCCGAGGTTTGAAAAACTCGGTCCCGGCGAGGTGTTCGGCGAGGAAGCCCTTTGTTTTCACAAACATCCCTCCTACACCCCTCCTACTTTTGAAGATTGCCTTAATTTGTAGTTTTCTATCGACTGCCAAAATCTTCACTTTCTTTTTCTTTCGGCTGCTCCTGTTAGGCGTCGCAACAGCAGATCATCTGCCTCCAATACCTTCTGTTCTGCGCATCTTCCTCCCTTACACCAACCGCCTGCATGTCCTCCCTCACAACATCCATAAACCTTCTCTTTGGCCTTCCTCTTTTCCTCATCTCAATCTGGCCTCTCTTTCTTTTGCACCAAGCTGTCCCTCTAATGTACTCATTCTTAATCATGTCCATCCTTGTCACTCCCAATGAAAATCTCAACATCCTCAACTCTGCCACCTCCAGTTCAGCCACCTGCCTTTTTGTCAGTGCCACCGCCTCTAAACCGTACAACATAGCTTGTCTCACTACCATCCTGTAGACCTTCCCCTCACTCTTGCTGGAGCCCTTCTGTCACAGATTACTCTGGACACTCTTCTCCATCCTGCCTGTACTCTGTTCTTCACCTCTCTCCCGCACTCTCCGCTGCTTTAGATGATCGACCCCAAGTACTTGAAGTCATCCGCCTTCTCCACCTCCACTCCTTGCATTCTCAGCTTTTCGCCGCCCTCCCTCCTATTCAGGCACATGTATTCTGTCTTACTCCTGAGGACTTTCATTCCTCTTCTCTCTAATGCACACCTCCACGTATCCAGGCTTTCCTCAACCTGCTCCCTACTCTCGCTACAGATCACAATGTCATCCGCGAACATCATAGTCCACGGAGACTCCTGCCTGATTTAATCTGTTAACTTGTCCATCACCATTGCAAACAAGAAAGGGCTCAGAGTGGATCCTTGATGCAATCCCACCTCCACTTTGAATGCCTTCGTCACGCCTACTGCACACCTTACTACTGTCTGACTGCCCTCATACCTACATTACCTGTACCACTCTTACGTGGGTTAGGGTTAGGGTTAGGGTTAGGGTTAGGGTTAGGGTTAGGGTTAGGGCTAGGGCTAGGGTTAGGGTTAGGGCTTCCTCATGCAATACCACACTTCCTCTCTCGGCACCCTATCATATGCTTTCTCTAAATCCACAAAGAGGCAGTGCAACTCCCTCTGGCCTTCCCTCTACTTTTCCATCAGCATTCTTAAAGAAAACATTGCATCTATAGTACTCTTTCCTGGCATTAAACCATACTGCTGTTTGCTGATCCCCACATCTCCTCTTAACCTAGCCTCCACTACCCTTTCCCATAACTTCATGCTGTGGCTGATTAACTTGCGCCGTCACAGTTTTTACTCCTGTCTACTTTCTTCATCTCTCTTACTATCCCATTTCTTCTTCGCCAACCTCTTCTGCTCTATGCTCTGCTGTACTTCCTCATTCCACCACTAAGAGTGCTTGTCTTGCTTCCTCTTCCCGCATGACACACCGAGTACCTTCTTGGCTGTCTCCCTCATCACTTCTGCAGTTGTTTCCCAGTCATCTGGTAACCGTTCATTCCCACCTATTGCTCTTCCCTAAATTGCAAGCAACGCTCCTCCACTCACTCCTTCTTTCACTCTCTTCCTCTTCCTGGCCTCCAGAGTCATCCTACAGACCACCATCCGATGCTGCCTAGCAACACACTCCCCTACCACCACTTTGCAGTCACTAATCTCTTTCAGATTGCATCTCCTGTATAAGTTGTAGTCCATCTGTGTGCACCTTCCTCCACTCTTGTATGTCACCCTGTGTTCCTCCCTCTTCTTGAAATATGTATTCACAACAGTCAATTTCATCCTTTTGGCGAAATCCACCACCATCTGTCCTTCCACATTCCACTCCTTGACACCATACCTACCCATCACCTTCTGGTCACCTATATCTCTGATCCCTTTGCCAACATGCCCATTGAGATCTGCTCCAAAGACCACTCTCTCTCCCTTGGGGACGCTCTCCACAACTACATCCAACTCACTAAAGAATCCTTATTTCTCTTCCATCTCACACCCTCTTTGGGGAGGATACGCACTGACCACATTCATTATCACACCACCAATTTCCGGCTTCATGCTCATCACTCTATCCGACACTCTCATCACCTCCAAAACACTCTTGACATATTCTTCCTTCAAGACTATCCCTACCGCATTTTTCCTGCCATCCACTCCATGGTAGAACAGTTTGTACCTGGCTCCGATACTCCTGGCCTTACTTCCCTTTCACCTGGTCTCTTGTACACATAGTACTTCTCCCTTCCTTCTCTCCATTATGTCTCCCAGCTCTCTCTCTTTACCCTTCATAGTGCCAACGTTCAAAGTTCCTACTCTCAAGTCTACTCTTCTACCCTTCTTCCTCTCCTGCTGTCTCCGGACACGCCTTCCCCCTCTTCTTCTTCTTCAAAATAAAAAAGCAAAAAGACTGATAAATGCTGACTGTTCAATTTAGGGTTCGTCCCTTACATGACAATGGGAGTTTGTGTCCGTGGCTCTATCTGGTGGTTAACAGAGTGTACTACTTTTCAAAGGTATTTTTAAAGGATAGTTTTATATTAAATTTGGTGTTAAGTTGTTCTTGCATTGATTTTTGTGTAACATATAAAGGGTTTTCATGTTGGGTGAATAGATTTAATCATAAAATGTTACTAATCAAACCACAACAATATACTAAATATAGGAAATATTTTAATAATTTATTGCACAGTGAACATGGCTGTGGGTGTGTATATGTGGGTGTGTATGATTGACAGGCATTTCCCTGAGGACATGCAGTGACAGGTCACATGGTTCAGTTAATTGTTCATAAAAGTGATGGCGTGAAGGAAGAAGTTATTCCTGTTTCTGGTGGTTCTGGTGTGCAGTGCTCTGAAGCGCAAGGGGAGGACATCAAAGATGTGATGGCCGGGATGTTGGTCAGTAATGATCTTCCCTGTTCACTTCCCGGCTCTGGCAGTAAAAAGATCATAAGGGCAAGTTTAGTCCAATAATCCTTTCTGCAGACCTGATGATGCGCTGTAGCTGATGTGTATCCTGTTTAGTGGCAGTACCAAATCACACTGTTATGGAGGTGGAAAGAGAAGACTCAATCACAGCTAAGTAAAACTGCACCAACAGTTCCTGAGGCAGGTTGACCTTCCTCAGCCAGCGTAGGAAGTACATCCTCTGCTGGGCCTTTTTTGTGATGGAGACGAGTTGGTCCCCCATTTGAGGTCCTGGGAGATTGTAGTTCCCAGGAACTTGAGGTTCCCACTGCCGCCACAGTGCTGCCTTGTATGGTGAGGGGGGACAGAGCACAGGGGTGCCTTCTGAAGTCCAACGTCATCTTCGCTGTCTTGAAGGTTCTTGGTTCTTGAAAGTTCTTGGTTCTTGAAGGTTCAGCAGAAGGTTTTTGTGGCTGCATCAGAGGGCCAGCTGTTCAACCTCCCCTCTGTATGCAAACCCATCTCGTATGAGAACAATGATGGTTGTGTCGTCCGCAAACTTCAGGTGTTTAACAGAGGAGTCCCGGGAGGTGCAGTCATTGATATACAGGGAGAAGAGCAGTAGGGAGAGCACGCATGTCAAGAGAGCACGCACTTCACGATGGTGGCAAATGTGGTGTAATCCCATGTTGACTGCCTCATCCAAGCAGACGTCACCAGAATGAATACGGCAGTGTTATGGATCTTGCTTGCAGCAGGACTTACTACTAACCTGGGTTATCTCTGCAACCGTGAGAGTAACAAGTTCTAGTTGATTTTCCCCCGCTTTTTCTCTTTTAGCTGTATTTTGTGACTACTACAACTACCCTAGTGGCTGTGAGTGGCATTACAAGCCCTGCGGAG
Source organism: Zeus faber (assembly GCF_960531495.2). NCBI lineage: Eukaryota > Metazoa > Chordata > Actinopteri > Zeiformes > Zeidae > Zeus > Zeus faber. Next base: position 36,425,549 of record NC_137190.1, read on the forward strand.
CAGCCTGCATGAAGACATGTAGGAATCCAACAGGAAACTGTTCCGACCTCATCACTGCCCCGGAAGGTAGGCCCACTCATGTCATTCACGCAGGTGGATGTAGGCATTTGGTTTTCTGAAGCCAGCCTTTAGTGTCCATTAGCCAAACTGTAGATTAAAGCACCTTGGGATTAACACTCGTCTGAAATGGTAGCTGCTCGGTTCTACTTGACAACGTACTTCATGTTATGATAATGTTGTTCTTGTGATGGTCTTACAGGTTGCTATCCATCGTGCCCTCCTACCCAACCGTTCTTCGATGAAATGGCTATGAAATGCGTTGCCCTTGAAGAGTGTGGTTGCTATGATGAGCAAGGCAATCACTACAAAATTGGGGCCAATATTCCATCACAGAACTGTTATACCTGGTAGGTCTTTGTGAATCTGTGTGCAACTGGATATAGGATTTTAGATTTTGGCAACTCTTTTTTTGGCAACAGTACAAATTATTTAATATGGCGTGATTAGGAACGATATTAATTGCTATAAAATAAAACAAAACATTCTAAATAATAATATATAATTTACAAATATAATTTCATTAAATATTCAAATATAAATTATGATTATATAATATAATAATGTATACAGTATATATAAAAATTCGGAGGCACCTTCCATATTTTTACCCCTGCGATGCTTTTCCTGTGTATTCGTGTCTGACCAATTTACACTTTAAATTCTTTGAGTGAATCCACTAGTCGCCTCCAAGGCAGAATTAATTTGAAAATCAAGTGTGTTTCAGAGAGTTCAAGCTGACAAAACTTTTTCACCGATTTGCACAATTTTACACTTTAACCTCAAGCTGCTGACAACTGCCACCGCAATTTAAAATAAATAAATAAATAAATAAATAAATTTAAAAAATTGACAATTCTTACTTAGTTTTGATTATTGTAAACTGTCACTACAATAAACTTTAAACTGTGTAAACTGTGACTACAGTTTCCAGCTGTCTGCCACCTGTCTGTTTGATCTCATGATCCTGTCTCTGGACTAAGAGATCTTCTATGACTTAAAATGTCATTCTAAGTAAGAGAAGTACTTCTATGCCGGTAACAATCTGTCAGCCTACAATCTGATGGCTATTAATATGAAAAGGAACACAAAACAATAAACAATTTTCAACTCCAAGGCAATTCAAACCACAAACTCCATCCCCTGTGTGTCCATCACCTCACACTGTATGCATGTATATGACAGCAGTCGATATTGGATGATATTGAGAGATTGTTAGCTGATAAAATAGGCTTCTCGGCAGCTGGATCTGCACATAACACAATGACAATGTTATCTATGGGCTACAGGGACAACAAAAAATAAAATTGAAAATTCAGAGAAGTTTATCTTTTAGAAAAAGGGTCAGCGTAGCTTTAATCAAGCCATGTTAAGATGCCATTCAAAATGTCTTTTATTTCACAGTTCCTGCACAATATCTGGAATAAGCTGCAACTACAGCGTGAACTGTAAGAAAATACTTTTTCTTTCTTTCCACACCATTTGATTATATATATATATATATATATATATATATATATATATAATAGTATAGTGATTTGTTTGAAAAAAATATGTCGCCAATAACCAATCTGTGATGATTTTGTCCCCTATGCAGATTGTACATGTTTTGTCAATGGTAAAATGTACTCATACAATGAAACCATTTACAACACCACTGATGGACTTGGACATTGCATCACAGCTACATGTGCGGTCAATGGTACGATACACCGGGAAGTGTACCCGTGCTTAACCACCATCAGTCCAACCCCCTCATCTCAATTCACGACCACCGTGGCCAGCACAACCACCGAGGTCTTCACCACATCAAGCCCAACCACTATCTTCACCTTTTTTACACCTGGTGAGAATCAAAGAAATTTAGAGGCTAGTAATGCTGTAGAAACATTTTCACTCTTAGAGCATTATCTATGCTGTCTCTTTAGATTACTTCTTGCTATTTCTTAACATATTAAGCTTGTTTTCAAGGTCAATGGGAAACAAAAACGAAATATGGTTAGTTTGTTTTGGGTCTTTTTTTAAACCATGCGAAAGCCGTTTTATTGGCGTTGTCCCATTTTGTGGACATAAGGAGAATATCTTGTAAAGTTAGGTTTTTTGTTTTAATAAAAATAAGGAGGTATAGGCCTCCATGCAACCAAACCTCTACCTTTGATATTTTTAAACCCAGGCCTTTAAATTAAAATGTTGGTTGCCATATGATTGAGAAACTTAGTGCTCTCTTGAAGCTTCTTACAGTGCTTAAATGCAGTCCAATGGGGCACACGCTAAGCCTTAAAAAAAACTTCTTAAATCTCCTTTTTGAAAACAGGAAACTGACATTGTATTCACATGAATAGCAGTGAGATCATATTTTATTTAAAACTATTGTTACAATTTCCACAGCACATCCAAAGTGTAATTTGGACTAAAAGTAGGTTGCCTTCACTTTTGTGGGATGTTTCTTGTCTCTTATGTTAGTTTTCATTTTTTGAGTTTGAGTTTGAGTTTCTCATTTATGAAAAGGAAATTCAACATTTTTTTAAGGGATAAACGTTTGCCCTATTGGATTGCATTTAAGCACAGTGACAAGCTGCAGCAGAGCAGTGAGTTTCTCAATCGCTCAGCACGGTTGTGCTATGATCAGTTATTAATGATGGGGATCAACGTTTAAACAAGGGTTGAAGGGTTGAAATCCTTTACATTATAGGAGATTGACTGATGAATAGATTATTAATTTAATCATTTATTTAATTGAAACAATAGTTAGTAAGAACCTTAAAACCAGTGCTACTGTAACATCAGCTGTCTATCAAGACCTTCCACCGGCAGATAAATATAGATTTATCTCCCCCTGGTGGGTGATGGTACAGTATATGTAATGTTATATAATGATTATGGTATTTATTATGTATAAATGGGAATTGAATATAATTTATGTTTAATTAAAACAGAAAATTATGGATAAGATAATAATATGGTAATGCTCGTTGCATATATATATGTACATTTTACATAAGAGCTGGTTCAGTATGTTTTCATACAAAAGAAATGTCTTAGGTTATAGTAATGTCTTGGTTATAGTTGGTGCATTGTAGTGCAGACAACAGACCAGTATGATTAAAAAAATAATAATAATAATAAAAAATATAGAATAAAAATGTTCAATATGGACTACATATGGACCAGATAAAGATATATTACAAAAAAGGTAGTGAGAGGGGTTAAGTGGAAGGAAGGATGCAAGTATTGACTGGGTATGAATATAAAAAATAATAAACAATATTTCTGTACTTGATTATTAAAAAAATATATTATTATAATAATAATAATATAATAAGCAGTACAGACACGATGAATAGTGGGTGGGTTTAAATAACTTGTAACAGTGTTTTTATAAAAAAAATAGGGGAAAAACAAGTAGTGGTTTTAACATAAAATGATAAATGTTCTGTGGTCTTAACCAATAAGAAGCAGTAGAAGTTATAATTAGAACTGCAGCAATGTTTTATTGTGTGAAGAAAAAAAAAAAGGAAATTATCTGGAATATTTTATTTGACAATTGTGTAGGAAAACAGTATTAAGGAGAATGTCTTTAATCAAGAGCTCGATTGACTGGATCTATCATTAACACAAAATCTTTGTTAACAGAGACCACGTTCAAAATGATGACACCGACGCAGAATAAAACAACAACAGTAGTAACAACTGCTGCCACTGTATCAACGACATCCCAGTCATCAACAACAGGCCCTGAAACTACAGTTGTAACATCTAAACCCTCTGTTGTTACTACCACTATTCTACCACCATCACCAACAACTAAGGGTACAACAATTCTACCACCTGAAACAACCCCGGCTGAAGTAACAACTGCTGCGACTGTGTCAACAACAAAACCACCAACAGTGGGAACTACTGGTCCTGCAACAGCTTCTACTACAACCATTGTTGAGACAACAACTTCAGTATCCAAGCCATCTACCACAAGTCCTGAAACAACAGTTGTAACATCTAAGCCTTCTGTTGTTACTACCACCATTCAGCCACCATCACCAACAACTAAAGGTACAACAGTTCTACCACCTGAAACCACTCCATCTGAAGTAACAACTGCTGCAACTTTGTCAACAACAAAACCATCAACAGTGGGAACTACTGGTCCTGCAACAGCTTCTAGTACAACAGTTGTTGAGACAACAACTTTAGTATCCAAGCCATCAACAGCAAGCCCTGAAACAACAACTGTAACATCTAAGCCTTCGTTTAATACTACCACAATTCTGCCACCATCACCAACAACTCAGGGTACAACAGTTCTACCACCTGAAACAACCCCATCTGAAGTAACAACTGCTGCGACTGTGTCAACAACAAAACCACCAACAGTGGAAACTACCAGTCTTGCAACAGCTTCTACTACAACCATTGTTGTGACAACAACTTCAGTATCCAAGCCATCAACAGCAAGCCCTGAAACAACAGTTGTAACATCTAAGCCTTCTGTTGTTACGACCACCATTCTGCCACCATCACCAACAACTAAGGGTACAACAGTTCTACCACCTGAAACAACTCCATCTGAAGTAACAACTGCTGTGACTGTTTCAACAACAAAACCACCAACAGTGGAAACTACCGGTCCTGCAACAGCTTCTACTACAACCGTAGTTGAGACAACAACTTCAGTATCCAAGCCATCAACAGCAAGCCCTGAAACAACAGTTGTAACATCTAAGCCTTCTGTTGTTACTACCACCATTCTGCCACCATCACCAACAACTAAGGGTACAACAGTTCTACCACCTGAAACAACCCCTTCTGAAAAAACAACTGCTGCGACTGTGTCAACAACAAAACCACAAACAGTAGAAACTACCCGTCCTGCAACAGCTTCTACTACAACCATTGTTGAGACAACAACTTCAGTATCCAAGCCATCTACCGCAAGTCCTGAAACAACAGTTGTAACATCTAAGCCTTCTGTTGTTACTACCACCATTCTGCAACCATCACAAACAACTCGGGGTACAACAGTTCTACCACCTGAAACAACTCCTTCTGAAGTAACAACTGCTTTGACTGTGTCAACAACAAAACCATCAACAGCGGGAACGACTGGACCTGCAACAGCTTCTACTACAACCGTTGTTGAGACAACAACTTCAGTATCCAAGCCATCGACTGCAAGCCCTGAAACAACAGTTGTAACATCTAAGCCTTCTGTTGTGACTACCACCATTCTGCCACCATCACCAACAACTAAGGGTACAACAGTTCTACCACCTGAAACAACCCCATCTGAAGTAACAACTGCTGTGACTCTGTCAACAACAAAACCACCAACAGTAGAAACTACCCGTCCTGCAACAGCTTCTACTACAACCGTTGTTGAGACAACAACTTCAGAGTCCAAGCCATCAACAGCAAGCCCTGAAACAACAGTTGTAACATCTAAGCCTTCTGTTGTTACTACCACAATTCTGCCACCATCACCAACAACTCAGGGTACAACAGTTCTACCACCTGAAACAACCCCATCTGAAGTAACAACTGCTGCGACTGTGTCAACAACAAAACCACCAACAGTGGAAACTACCAGTCTTGCAACAGCTTCTACTACAACCATTGTTGTGACAACAACTTCAGTATCCAAGCCATCAACAGCAAGCCCTAAAACAACAGTTGTAACATCTAAGCCTTCTGTTGTTACGACCACCATTCTGCCACCATCACCAACAACTAAGGGTACAACAGTTCTACCACCTGAAACAACTCCATCTGAAGTAACAACTGCTGTGACTGTTTCAACAACAAAACCACCAACAGTGGAAACTACCGGTCCTGCAACAGCTTCTACTACAACCGTAGTTGAGACAACAACTTCAGTATCCAAGCCATCAACAGCAAGCCCTGAAACAACAGTTGTAACATCTAAGCCTTCTGTTGTTACTACCACCATTCTGCCACCATCACCAACAACAAAGGGTACAACAGTTCTACCACCTGAAACAACCCCTTCTGAAGAAACAACTGCTGCGACTGTGTCAACAACAAAACCACAAACAGTAGAAACTACCCGTCCTGCAACAGCTTCTACTACAACCATTGTTGAGACAACAACTTCAGTATCCAAGCCATCTACCGCAAGTCCTGAAACAACAGTTGTAACATCTAAGCCTTCTGTTGTTACTACCACCATTCTGCAACCATCACAAACAACTCGGGGTACAACAGTTCTACCACCTGAAACAACTCCTTCTGAAGTAACAACTGCTTTGACTGTGTCAACAACAAAACCATCAACAGCGGGAACGACTGGACCTGCAACAGCTTCTACTACAACCGTTGTTGAGACAACAACTTCAGTATCCAAGCCATCAACTGCAAGCCCTGAAACAACAGTTGTAACATCTAAGCCTTCTGTTGTGACTACCACCATTCTGCCACCATCACCAACAACTAAGGGTACAACAGTTCTACTGCCTGAAACAACCCCATCTGAAGTAACAACTGCTGTGACTGTGTCAACAACAAAACCACCAACAGTAGAAACTACCCGTCCTGCAACAGCTTCTACTACAACCGTTGTTGAGACAACAACTTCAGAGTCCAAGCCATCAACAGCAAGCCCTGAAACAACAGTTGTAACATCTACGCCTTCTGTTGTTACTACCACCATTCTGCCACCATCACCAACAACTAAGGGTACAACAGTTCTACCACCTGAAACAACCCCTTCTGAAGTAACAACTGCTGTGACTGTGTCAACAACAAAACCACCAACAGTGGGAACTACCGGTCCTGCAACAGCTTCCACAACAACCGTTGTTGAGACAACAACTTCAGTATCCAAGCCATCAACAGCAAGCCCTGAAACAACAGTTTTAACCTCTAAGCCTTCTGTTGTTACTACCACCATTCTGCCACCATCACCAACAACTAAGGGTACAACAGTTCTACCACCTGAAACAACCCCTTCTGAAGTAACAACTGCTGCGACTGTGTCAACAACAAAACCACCAACAGTGGGAACTACCGGTCCTGCAACAGCTTCTACTACAAGCGTTGTTGAGACAACAACTTCAGTATCCAAGCCATCAACAGCAAGCCCTGAAACAACAGTTGTAACATCTAAGCCTTCTGTTGTTACTACCACCATTCTGCCACCATCACCAACAACTAAGGGTACAACAGTTCTACCACCTGAAACAACCCCTTCTGAAGAAACAACTGCTGCGACTGTGTCAACAACAAAACCACCAACAGTAGAAACTACCCGTCCTGCAACAGCTTCTACTACAACCGTTGTTGAGACAACAACTTCAGAGTCCAAGCCATCAACAGCAAGCCCTGAAACAACAGTTGTAACATCTAAGCCTTCTGTTGTTACTACCACAATTCTGCCACCATCACCAACAACTCAGGGTACAACAGTTCTACCACCTGAAACAACTCCATCTGAAGTAACAACTGCTGTGACTGTTTCAACAACAAAACCACCAACAGTGGAAACTACCGGTCCTGCAACAGCTTCTACTACAACCGTAGTTGAGACAACAACTTCAGTATCCAAGCCATCAACAGCAAGCCCTGAAACAACAGTTGTAACATCTAAGCCTTCTGTTGTTACTACCACCATTCTGCCACCATCACCAACAACAAAGGGTACAACAGTTCTACCACCTGAAACAACCCCTTCTGAAGAAACAACTGCTGCGACTGTGTCAACAACAAAACCACAAACAGTAGAAACTACCCGTCCTGCAACAGCTTCTACTACAACCATTGTTGAGACAACAACTTCAGTATCCAAGCCATCTACCGCAAGTCCTGAAACAACAGTTGTAACATCTAAGCCTTCTGTTGTTACTACCACCATTCTGCAACCATCACAAACAACTCGGGGTACAACAGTTCTACCACCTGAAACAACTCCTTCTGAAGTAACAACTGCTTTGACTGTGTCAACAACAAAACCATCAACAGCGGGAACGACTGGACCTGCAACAGCTTCTACTACAACCGTTGTTGAGACAACAACTTCAGTATCCAAGCCCTCAACTGCAAGCCCTGAAACAACAGTTGTAACATCTAAGCCTTCTGTTGTGACTACCACCATTCTGCCACCATCACCAACAACTAAGGGTACAACAGTTCTACTGCCTGAAACAACCCCATCTGAAGTAACAACTGCTGTGACTGTGTCAACAACAAAACCACCAACAGTAGAAACTACCCGTCCTGCAACAGCTTCTACTACAACCGTTGTTGAGACAACAACTTCAGAGTCCAAGCCATCAACAGCAAGCCCTGAAACAACAGTTGTAACATCTACGCCTTCTGTTGTTACTACCACCATTCTGCCACCATCACCAACAACTAAGGGTACAACAGTTCTACCACCTGAAACAACCCCTTCTGAAGTAACAACTGCTGTGACTGTGTCAACAACAAAACCACCAACAGTGGGAACTACCGGTCTTGCAACAGCTTCCACAACAACCGTTGTTGAGACAACAACTTCAGTATCCAAGCCATCAACAGCAAGCCCTGAAACAACAGTTTTAACCTCTAAGCCTTCTGTTGTTACTACCACCATTCTGCCACCATCACCAACAACTAAGGGTACAACAGTTCTACCACCTGAAACAACCCCTTCTGAAGTAACAACTGCTGCGACTGTGTCAACAACAAAACCACCAACAGTGGGAACTACCGGTCCTGCAACAGCTTCTACTACAAGCGTTGTTGAGACAACAACTTCAGTATCCAAGCCATCAAAAGCAAGCCCTGAAACAACAGTTGTAACATCTAAGCCTTCTGTTGTTACTACCACCATTCTGCCACCATCACCAACAACTCAGGGTACAACAGTTCTACCACCTGAAACAACTCCATCTGAAGAAACAACTGCTGCGACTTTGTCAACAACAAAACCATCAACAGTGGGAACTACTGGTCCTGCAACAGCCTCTACTACAACCGTTGTTGAGACAACAACTTCAGTATCCAAGCCATCAACAGCAAGCCCTGGAACAACAGTTGTAACATCTAAGCCCTCTGTTGTTACTACCACCATTCTGCCACCATCACCAACAACTCAGGGTACAACAGTTCTACCACCTAAAACAACCCCATCTAAAGTAACAACTGCTGTGACTGTGTCAACAACAAAACCTTCAACAGTGGGAACTACTGGTCCTGCAACAGCTTCTACTACAACCGTTGTTGAGACAACAACTTCAGTATCCAAGCCATCAACTTCAAGCGCTGAAACAACAGTTGTAACATCTAAGCCTTCTGTTGTTACTACCACCATTCTGCCACCATCACCAACAACTAAGGGAACAACAGTTCTACCACCTGAAACAACCCCATCTGAAGTAACAACTGCTGCGACTGTGTCAACAACAAAACCACCAACAGTAGAAACTACCGGTCCTGCAACAGCTTCTACTACAACCGTTGTTGAGACAACAACTTCAGTATCCAAGCCATCAACCGCAAGCCCTGGAACAACAGTTGTAACATCGACGCCTTCTGTTGTTACTACCACCATTCTGCCACCATCACCAACAACAAAGGGTACAACAGTTCTACCACCTAAAACAACCCCATCTAAAGTAACAACTGCTGTGACTGTGTCAACAACAAAACCACCAACAGTAGAAACTACCGGTCCTGCAACAGCTTCTACTACAACCGTTGTTGAGACAACAACTTCAGTATCCAAGCCATCAACAGCAAGCCCTGAAACAACAGTTGTAACATCTAAGCCTTCTGTTGTTACGACCACCATTCTGCCACCATCACCAACAACTCAGGGTTCAACAGTTCTACCACCTAAAACAACCCCATCTGAAGTAACAACTGCTGTGACTGTGTCAACAACAAAACCTTCAACAGTGGGAACGACTGGTCCTGCAACAGCTTCTAGTACAACCGTTGTTGAGACAACAACTTCAGAATCAAAGCCATCAACCGCAAGGCCTGAAACAACAGTTGTTACTTCAAAGCCTTCTGTTCTGACTACCACCATTCTGCCACCATCACCAACAACAAAGGGTACAACAGTTCTACCGCCTGAAACAACCCCATCTGAAGTAACAACTGCTGTGACTGTGTCAACAACAAAACCACCAACAGCAGAAACTACCCGTCCTGCAACAGCTTCTCCTACAACCGTTGTTGAGACAACAACTTCAGTATCCAAGCCATCAACCGCAAGCCCTGAAACAACAGTTGTAACATCTAAGCCTTCTGTTGTTACTACCACCATTCTGCCACCATCACCAACAACAAAGGGTACAACAGTTCTACCACCTAAAACAACCCCATCTGAAGTAACAACTGCTGTGACCGTGTCAACAACAAAACCACCAACAGTGGAAACTACCGGTCCTGCAACAGCTTCTACTACAACCGTTGTTGAGACAACATCTTCGGTATCCAAGCCATCAACAGCAAGCCCTGAAACAACAGTTGTAACATCTAAGCCTTCTGTTATTACTACCACCATTCTGCCACCATCACCAACAACTAAAGGAACAACAGTTCTACCACCTGAAACAACCACTTCTGAAGTAACAACTGCTCTGACTGTGTCAACAACAAAACCTTCAACAGTGGGAACTACTGGTCCTGCAACAGCTTCTAGTACAACCGTTGTTGAGACAACAACTTCAGAATCAAAGCCATCAACTGCAAGGCCTGAAACAACAGTTGTAACTTCAAAGCCTTCTGTTTTGACCACCACCATTCTGCCACCATCACCAACAACTAAGGGTACAACAGTTCTACCGCCTGAAACAACCCCATCTGAAGTAACAACTGCTGTGACTGTGTCAACAACAAAACCACCAACAGTGGAAACTACCGGTCCTGCAACAGCTTCTACTACAACCGTTGTTGAGACAACAACTTCAGTATCCAAGCCATCAACCGCAAGCCCTGAAACAACAGTTGTAACATCTAAGCCTTCTGTTGTTACTACCACCATTCTGCCACCATCACCAACAACTAAGGGTACAACAGTTCTACTGCCTGAAACAACCCCATCTGAAGTAACAACTGCTGTGACTGTTTCAACAACAAAACCACCAACAGTGGAAACTACCGGTCCTGCAACAGCTTCTACTACAACCGTTGTTGAGACAACAATTTCAGTATCCAAGCCATCAACAGCAAGCCCTGAAACAACAGTTGTAACATCTAAGCCTTCTGTTGTTACTACCACCATTCTGCCACCGTCACCAACAACTAAGGGTACAACAGTTCTACCACCTAAAACAACCCCATCTAAAGTAACAACTGCTGTGACTCTGTCAACAACAAAACCTTCAACAGTGGGAACTACTGGTCCTGCAACAGCTTCTACTACAACCATTGTTGAGACAACAACTTCAGAATCAAAGCCATCAACTTCAAGCCCTGAAACAACAGTTGTAACATCTAAGCCCTCTGTTGTTACTACCACCATTCTGCCACCATCACAAACAACTAAGGGAACAACAGTTCTACCGCCTGAAACAACCCCATCTGAAGTAACAACTGCTGTGACTGTTTCAACAACAAAACCACTAACAGTGGAAACTACCGGTCCTGCAACAGCTTCTACTACAACCGTTGTTGAGACAACAACTTCAGTATCCAAGCCATCAACAGCAAGCCCTGAAACAACAGTTGTAACATCTAAGCCTTCTGTTGTTACGACCACCATTCTGCCACCATCACCAACAACTCAGGGTACAACAGTTCTACCACCTAAAACAACCCCATCTGAAGTAACAACTGCTGCACCTGTGTCAACAACAAAACCACCAACAGTAGAAACTACCGGTCCTGCAACAGCTTCTACTACAACCGTTGTTGAGACAACAACTTCAGTATCCAAGCCATCAACAGCAAGCCCTGAAACAACAGTTGTAATATCTAAGCCTTCTGTTTTGACTACCACCATTCTGCCACCATCACCAACAACTAAGGGTACAACAGTTCTACCACCTGAAACCACTCCATCTGAAGTAACAACTGCTGCAACTTTGTCAACAACAAAACCATCAACAGTGGGAACTACTGGACCTGCAACAGCTTCTACTACAACCGTTGTTGAGACAACAACTACAGTATCCAAGCCATCAACTGCAAGCCCTGAAACAACAGTTGTAACATCTAAGCCTTCTGTTGTGACTACCACCATTCTGCCACCATCACCAACAACTAAGGGTACAACAGTTCTACCGCCTGAAACAACCCCATCTGAAGTAACAACTGCTGTGACTGTGTCAACAACAAAACCACCAACAGTAGAAACTACCCGTCCTGCAACAGCTTCTACTACAACCGTTGTTGAGACAACAACTTCAGTGTCCAAGCCATCAACAGCAAGCCCTGAAACAACAGTTGTAACATCTAAGCCTTCTGTTGTTACTACCACCATTCTGCCACCATCACCAACAACTAAGGGTACAACAGTTCTACCACCTGAAACAACCCCTTCTAAAGTAACAACTGCTGCGACTGTGTCAACAACAAAACCACCAACAGTGGGAACTACCGGTCCTGCAACAGCTTCCACTACAACCGTTGTTGAGACAACAACTTCAGTATCCAAGCCATCAACAGCAAGCCCTGAAACAACAGTTGTAACATCGACGCCTTCTGTTGTTACTACCACCATTCTGCCACCATCACCAACAACTAAGGGTACAACAGTTCTACCACCTGAAACAACCCCTTCTAAAGTAACAACTGCTGCGACTGTGTCAACAACAAAACCACCAACAGTGGGAACTACCGGTCCTGCAACAGCTTCCACTACAACCGTTGTTGAGACAACAATTTCAGTATCCAAGCCATCAACAGCAAGCCCTGAAACAACAGTTGTAACATCTAAGCCTTCTGTTGTTACTACCACCATTCTGCCACCATCACAAACAACTAAGGGAACAACAGTTCTACCGCCTGAAACAACCCCATCTGAAGTAACAACTGCTGTGACTGTTTCAACAACAAAACCACTAACAGTGGAAACTACCGGTCCTGCAACAGCTTCTACTACAACCGTTGTTGAGACAACAACTTCAGTATCCAAGCCATCAACAGCAAGCCCTGAAACAACAGTTGTAACATCTAAGCCTTCTGTTGTTACGACCACCATTCTGCCACCATCACCAACAACTCAGGGTACAACAGTTCTACCACCTAAAACAACCCCATCTGAAGTAACAACTGCTGCACCTGTGTCAACAACAAAACCACCAACAGTAGAAACTACCGGTCCTGCAACAGCTTCTACTACAACCGTTGTTGAGACAACAACTTCAGTATCCAAGCCATCAACAGCAAGCCCTGAAACAACAGTTGTAACATCTAAGCCTTCTGTTGTTACGACCACCATTCTGCCACCATCACCAACAACTCAGGGTACAACAGTTCTACCACCTAAAACAACCCCATCTGAAGTAACAACTGCTGCACCTGTGTCAACAACAAAACCACCAACAGTGGGAACTACCGGTCCTGCAACAGCTTCCACTACAACCGTTGTTGAGACAACAATTTCAGTATCCAAGCCATCAACAGCAAGCCCTGAAACAACAGTTGTAACATCTAAGCCTTCTGTTGTTACTACCACCATTCTGCCACCATCACAAACAACTAAGGGAACAACAGTTCTACCGCCTGAAACAACCCCATCTGAAGTAACAACTGCTGTGACTGTTTCAACAACAAAACCACTAACAGTGGAAACTACCGGTCCTGCAACAGCTTCTACTACAACCGTTGTTGAGACAACAACTTCAGTATCCAAGCCATCAACAGCAAGCCCTGAAACAACAGTTGTAACATCTAAGCCTTCTGTTGTTACGACCACCATTCTGCCACCATCACCAACAACTCAGGGTACAACAGTTCTACCACCTAAAACAACCCCATCTGAAGTAACAACTGCTGCACCTGTGTCAACAACAAAACCACCAACAGTAGAAACTACCGGTCCTGCAACAGCTTCTACTACAACCGTTGTTGAGACAACAACTTCAGTATCCAAGCCATCAACAGCAAGCCCTGAAACAACAGTTGTAATATCTAAGCCTTCTGTTTTGACTACCACCATTCTGCCACCATCACCAACAACTAAGGGTACAACAGTTCTACCACCTGAAACCACTCCATCTGAAGTAACAACTGCTGCAACTTTGTCAACAACAAAACCATCAACAGTGGGAACTACTGGACCTGCAACAGCTTCTACTACAACCGTTGTTGAGACAACAACTACAGTATCCAAGCCATCAACTGTAAGCCCTGAAACAACAGTTGTAACATCTAAGCCTTCTGTTGTGACTACCACCATTCTGCCACCATCACCAACAACTAAGGGTACAACAGTTCTACCGCCTGAAACAACCCCATCTGAAGTAACAACTGCTGTGACTGTGTCAACAACAAAACCACCAACAGTAGAAACTACCCGTCCTGCAACAGCTTCTACTACAACCGTTGTTGAGACAACAACTTCAGTGTCCAAGCCATCAACAGCAAGCCCTGAAACAACAGTTGTAACATCTAAGCCTTCTGTTGTTACTACCACCATTCTGCCACCATCACCAACAACTAAGGGTACAACAGTTCTACCACCTGAAACAACCCCTTCTAAAGTAACAACTGCTGCGACTGTGTCAACAACAAAACCACCAACAGTGGGAACTACCGGTCCTGCAACAGCTTCCACTACAACCGTTGTTGAGACAACAACTTCAGTATCCAAGCCATCAACAGCAAGCCCTGAAACAACAGTTGTAACATCGACGCCTTCTGTTGTTACTACCACCATTCTGCCACCATCACCAACAACTAAGGGTACAACAGTTCTACCACCTGAAACAACCCCTTCTAAAGTAACAACTGCTGCGACTGTGTCAACAACAAAACCACCAACAGTGGGAACTACCGGTCCTGCAACAGCTTCCACTACAACCGTTGTTGAGACAACAACTTCAGTATCCAAGCCATCAACAGCAAGCCCTGAAACAACAGTTGTAACATCGACGCCTTCTGTTGTTACTACCACCATTCTGCCACCATCACCAACAACTAAGGGAACAACAGTTCTACCACCTGAAACAACCCCATCTGAAGTAACAACTGCTGCGACTGTGTCAACAACAAAACCACCAACAGTAGAAACTACCAGTCTTGCAACAGCTTCTACTTCAACCGTTGTTGAGACAACAACTTCAGTATCCAAGCCATCAACAGCAAGCCCTGAAACAACAGTTGTAACATCTACGCCTTCTGTTGTTACTACCACCATTCTGCCACCATCACCAACAACTAAGGGAACAACAGTTCTACCACCTGAAACAACCCCATCTGAAGTAACATCTGCTGCGACTGTGTCAACAACAAAACCACCAACAGTTGGAACTACTGGTCCTGCAACAGCTTCCACTACAACCGTTGTTGAGACAACAACTTCAGTATCCAAGCCATCAACAGCAGGCCCTGAAACAACAGTTGTAAAATCAACTGGTACTACAGTTATCCGACCAGTAACGCAGACATTACCATCAAACGAAACCTTGCCCACATCATCAACAATAACCTCACACTCATCACTTCACACCACAACTGAACCTGAGGGACCAATCACAGGAGTAATTAGTACCACAACAAAACCTACACCATTGCCGCACGTTTCTAATACATCAATTTCACAGCCCACGACTGAAACCACACCTAAGACTAGCATTTGTGCATGCCTTGTCAATGGAACAGCCTATCACCCTGGTAAGTTATATTAAACTTACATTGACACCAACCAAATAATATGAATTTACTTTGTCATTGCTACACACAACAATGTTCCATGGGGCTAGGGTTAGACCTAACCCTTTGAACTACATAAATAAAGTTTGCAAATGAACTTATCATACTATATTTGTGGGAACAATTACACTTAAATGTTTAATTGAAGAAAAGTACTCAGAATATAGTGAGAATATAGCTACAATATTGAATACAGTAATAATATGTGTACATTCCATATTGGATGCCCTGTAACATGATATTTATTTTTCTTCTCTGATTGTTTCATTTTTTCTCACTTAGGATCTTAATGCCACATTCAGTGTTTGTTAGTTAAATGCTAAATGCTTTGTCATGCAGCAATGCATAGTTTGACCAACAGACACTTACAATTTACATTTTTCGGTCATAATTATGCTTTAAAACTCTCTTTTCACATTTAATCTTTTTAGGGGATCTGGTGTATAATGTCTCAGATGGACTAGGGTATTGTTTCACTGCCTATTGTGGAGATTCTTGTAAAATCCAGAGCAATGCTACATCTTGTTCAACAACACCATCGCCATTTACCTCCAGTGGATCTACTGCAATAGTACCTAGCACCAAGACTTCCACCGTTTTCAGTCCGGTAACTACCCCTTCTACCACCACTCCCACTCCGAACTGCATAGATGTGGATCCCCCTAGAAAGGTGAGGATCAATTGACACGGCATTATAGCAGTATACATGCATCTATCATTGTCCTTTGGTGTACACAACCAATGGCATCGAGTGCCATATTGGTCTCTGTCCTGTATAATTTTCTTTAATTTTGCTCTTTACCCACCAGCCCGGAGACACTTGGACAAGCAGCTGCAAGGAGTGCACGTGTGACAATGAAACCATGAGAGTTCAGTGTCAGCCTATCACATGCCCGACGGAGCCAAGCCCCACCTGCACCAAGCCCGGGCAACGGCTGGTTAACAGCACGGATGGCTGCTGTCCTACCCAGTCGTGTGGTAAGGCTTCCTTTGGCGTGGGCCAAAGGATTGAAAGAAAGTCAATCAAAACTGCAAGCAAACATCTGCGCCAAAGAGCCTGTTGATAACGTCACCCCCTGGCACCCTTTCCATTGCAGAGTGTGATGTAAATCTGTGCACCGCGACTCCGCCCACCTGCCAGCCAGGGTTCCAGCTCTACGTCACCACAGGCAACGGCACCCTCTGCCCATCCTACAAGTGCAGTATGTGTCCCCAACTTCACCCATATAACCTGCATCGCCTCGTTATTAACGCCTCTGAAAACCAGAATGTGGATGAGAACAGTCTTCGTAAATATGAAATGAAAAATAATGTAGACTTTGTAAACCTGTTCTGACTCATACTATTTGTGTTCATCTCATTTTTTCCCGCCCCAAAGTCCCTAAAGGGGTTTGTGTCCACAACAATACAGAATACATGGTAAGGACCCAACCATTATCTGTATTGTGTGTGTGTGTGTGTGTGTGTGTGTGTGTGTGTGTGTGTGTGTGTGTGTGTGTGTGTGTGTGTGTGTGTGTGTGTGTGTGTGTGTGTGTGTGTGTGTGTGTGTGCTTGCGAGTCTGAACAATTGAGCTGCCGATAAAAGAACGATTGTAAGTGTGGGGGTGGTATCATTTTTTGTTTGCGTTTTCAGCCTGGCTACGAGATTCCGACATCAGGACTCGAGTTGTGCAAGAAGTGTAGCTGTAACACCACCATGGATCAAATAACAAAGCTGCACGTTATCTCCTGCACACGCATCATCTGCAACAAAGCTTGCCAAGAAGTATGCACATCCTCGCGAAATTCCATTTTTGACATGATTTTTGACATTGAGTAGAATCTTTAAAGATTTCTAACATGAAATTCATTGTTCTGATTTTTTGTCTAAGTGGTTGAGTTCTGAATGTAAATTAAGTCATTCACTTCATAATGAGTAACCGTGGTCATTTTAAATCACATACAGTATATGGTCTGCTTATATCATGAAGCCAGATTTGATCGACTGTGGTGCCATACTGTGATTTCATTTAACATTTTGGAGTGTTTCAAACGATCATGTGATAAACTGCTGCGAAAAGAAAAGCCAAACCAAAGACCATTTCTGGAAACCTTCCGACATTGAAGCGAGATAGAGGAGCAAGGAGTGCTTTTGATATTTCATGTAAAGGACTTTGAATTGCTTGTTGAAATGTATATTAATAAACTTGCCTTGCCTTGCCATTGTATATATGAGCGATACTGGTCACCAGTTGAATCCTAGGACCTAGCCAACTTCATCGATAATTCAATAATATCACTTATTGTTTCTTTTCAGGGTTATGAATACCAGTTTGTACCAGACCAGTGCTGCGGGGAATGCGTCCAGACCAGTTGTATAGTCACTTTACCCAACAACACTAAGCATGTCATCCAGGTTAGTGATGACCTTGATGCGCATATGAAGCCTTGAACTCCGAACTTTCAATTTGTGAAATAATGTCTTCCGTTTTTTTCTTGCAATCTTTTTGGCTAATCGAGCAGCATAACAAAATACCAGTCCGAACTCTGTGACCCAGTAGCCACTAATCCACAATCCACTAAATGGGTAAATGCAGAGAATTAGTACCCCATGGATTTTATACAGTATTATCATTATTACTAGTTAGGGACTGGGTCTTCTACTTCTATACCTTGCATCGTGTAGCCAGATACATCTGTTTAAAACCATGATCGACTGGAACTTTCTCTGATACTAACAGTATTCAATGGCCGTCCCCTCTCTTTAAAAGGTGAACCAAACCTGGTCGCTCCCCAGTGATAACTGTACAAAGTACAGCTGTGAACTCTCTTCAGGGAAACCCACTACCAAAGAGTCTGAGAAGGTCTGTTCCAAGTTCAACCCGGAGGACTGCGAGCCTGTGAGTTCTCCTTTTCCCCCTTTTTTCCAACACAAGCGTCCAACAATCCCCCCCAAGATTCTAAGTAATGCCATTGCTGGCCACCGTATTAACCTGTTGTGTTCACGGTATATTCATCTCTTGTGTCGTATCATAACTACAGGGCACAGAGACTACCGACTCCGATGGCTGCTGCAAATCATGTAAGTGAGGTCAACCCTCATCACATGAGTTGTCACTGTCCTGTTGCATCCAAGATTGATTGAATGTGTCTCAGGAAATCGTAATAATATACAAACGTACATCTAGCCCTCACTCATAAACATTACAAAGCTGTAACGTGTATGTGTACCTGTTTCATGATTCTATCAGGATAGTTACATTATGTCTAAGACATGTAAAAGTTTAGAAGCTAAAAAATAGCTAAAAAATAAATTGCAATATAGTTAATATAGCAATGAACATGTTTGTGTGTTGCAGGTACTCAAAAAGCCAACGTGTGCAAAAAGGAGAGCACGGAGGCGATCATCGAGGTGAATGGATGCAAGAGCCTTCTGCCCGTCAACATCTCATACTGCGCGGGACAATGTGCGAGCTCCTCCAAGTGAGTTAGACACTAAGCATTCTGAATAGTGACGCAGGACTCGCGACTGAGTCTGAGTCGGGAGTGACTCCTGCAGATGTTGTTTTGTTCGCAACTCGGTAACTGCACCCGGGCACAAAGGCTTTCACCGAGACCCCACTCTCGAATCTTTTCACAAACTGTATGCAGATGGGACGCACAAGGTTACGTAATTACATCGCTTAAATGACCCTTGTTATGATGGGTATTGTTTCTTGAGACATTCATAAAGCATAGCATAAAACAATCCACAAGTGCAGGGAAGGCCAAGCGCTTTCCAGTTGATGACGGTAATGCAACATTTATGGCAGGCACCGCAAGAGTATGTCCTGTCATTACTGTTTTTGATAATGTACTTTTTATCATGAAGATGTTTTTTTTATTAAAACTTTTTTTTTCTTTTTATTTATTATAAAAGTCAGCCAGAGTGGCCCATGTCCCAGAATGTAACATCACATTTTTGCCCAGAATAAAATCATTTACAAAATAAAAAATGCTGTGTACAGATTACATACATTACACTGTCTACATTCAATATATTTAACACATTAAAAATCTACATAAAAAAAACTCTCTGGTATTTTATTGTTAGAATATCTATATCTATGTACTTTTTTAGATGTAAATATTGGCATTGGTGTTTGTTCTAATAAATATTATTCCCAGACTGCAGCAAGACATATGCACAGCACAAAATTAAATTTAAAACATAACAATTTGGTATCATTAAACGTATCAGAAAAAAAATTACTCCTGCATTGCCTGGAAAATATGTTGGATTAGCGTCAACTGCTGGACAGTGCTTTGTCTTCCCTGCACTTGTGGATTGTTTTTTGTGCTTTCTTCTGTGGGAGCGGACCTGACGGGCTACCCTCCCCTCCGCTCCCCACGCACATCGATGAGCCCAGTGGCGCCCATGACCCTATCACAATTCACGGGTTGTCCTTCCTTGGACCACTTTTGGTTGGTACTAACCACTGCATACCAGGAACACCCCACAAAACCTGCCGTTCTGGAGATGCTCTGACCCAGTCCTCAAGCCATCACAATTTGGCCCTTGTCAAAGTCGCTCAGATCCTTACACTTGCCCATTTTTCCTGCTTCCAACACATCAACTTCAAGAACTGACTGTTCACTTTCTACCTAATATATCCCACCCCTTGACAAGTGCCATTGTAACAAGATAAGATTAATGTATAGCCGTGCTACTTCCTTTCAGTGCATTGCAGGTTGGCAATGTCACAACAACCCTGCATAGACCTTTTACCACCTCCTATACCACAATCTCACTTCAGGTCTTCCTCACTAAGTGGAGTTGGCGGTCCGATTGAAGGAACAATAACTCTTTTCATCCCCCTCTACCAGGTACTCAGCTGCAGCAAACATGATGGTGCACCACTGTGAATGTTGTCAGGAGGGCAGCACCAGCCAGGTGGAGGTGGAGCTGACCTGCGCCAACAGCACCACGGTCAAACACACCTACGTCATGGCGGACACATGCGGCTGCGAGGTGGCTGAATGCATGCCTGGAACGACAGTCTTGCTTAAACAGCGACGCAGAAGACGCTGAACACAAACAGAAATGAAGAGAGATAGACTAACCGCCACTTTGAACCAGTAACGGAGGTTGTCAAGTTTATAACCAAAGGCCACTTTTTGCACAGGGGTATATTAACATTCATATATATATATAAATGTACTGTAGTTTAGAATGTTCTTGTATGTCTATATATTGAATAAAATAATTGTCTGCAATATTGAACAATGTGATGTGTGCCTTCTTACAGCAGATCAAATTAAACACAACACATGAGTGAGACAGATGGACTTATTTTATGATCCACAGCGTCACATTGGGGATAAAAGCAAGATAAAATTATATTGCAATTAAACATCATTAATTTGTACATTCAAAGCAAACACCACAGAGCTCAAGCTAATCGTTTCATAGAAACAGTTTTGATACTTCGATGGGCAAGACAAAGTGATGTTTATCTGGATGTAAAAGTGGTCCAAACATTTGATGGGGACCTTGCTGGAGACACCAAGCTCAGAATCCAGAGAGAAGCCAGTTTGGATATTAATTCAAGCCATTAAGCTTAAGCTAATTTTTTTGGACTGAGTTGACCTTGCATTTCGGTGACTGGCTTTGCAATGATTAACATTTTACTTGGTGGTCTCTTAACGATAAACAAATCATCTAAACTACACAATGGCCTTTACACACACTTAGTTGTCACCCTGGTGGGGCTTTTTATGTTAACCAATTTAGGAGTTTGTATCTCAAGAGAATCACTTTGGTGGAAAAATAGAGCACATTTTTTGAGGAGAAGCACATTATCTACAAAAACAGTCTTACTCAAACCTTTGGCAAACGGCAACATTCGATATCTTATGTCCAACAACTTCAAGGAAACAGCCTCTGGTTAAAGAAAAACAAAAAAGAAAAACAAGACGGGTAGACTGACTGGACATTAAGTGCATATAACTCTTCACATGTGAGGCACAAGTCTTGAACTCAGGATTTGTTCAGAGGGGTGGGGCGACGGGAGTTGGTCTGTGAACATGATAAAGGATAGGCTTGGCATTTTTTTCGACCTAGGTCTTGTTATAATGTTGGCTTCCCGTCATCTTAAGTGTAGCACAACCTTGTTGACCTTCGTTATTGAGAAACGTACTGCTCTGCTGCAGCTTCTAACTGTGTTGAGAAGGGGGGGGGGCGAGGGCGTTCTATTATCAGGTTCTATTGACACTTTTGGCTACCTTTAAGTTATGGTTAAAAGTACTGCAGCAACTGCAGCATTCAATAAATGTCCAAAATACACTAAAGACAAGCATGACAATATTGTGAGATTGGGACTGCGTTCCCTTTGGATTGCATTTGCACTCTGCTGCAAGCGAAAAACAACATTTTAATGACGCTTGGATATAAAAAAAATAGAAAACCTATCCTTGAAGACAAAAAAAAAGTAAAGACCCAATTCCTGAAAATATAGATGCCTGCCATCTCATTGGTCACTCCTATGAATATTGTGTGCACCGACATGCGGCCAGTTGGCAGTTCCAAAGACAGCCAACTTGCAATTATTTTTCACATTCAGTTGTGGAACTTGAGATGGAATAACTTTCCAAGGGCATTTCGAGTTGGAAACAGAGTTGCACAAAGTTGATATATAAATGTACATTTATAATTGATACATATATCTATACATTAATAATTGTATATAATGTATAGTGAGAAGCTGATTTTCGATAACGATTTGTTAACTATGTCCAATGTTACATTCTTCCTCTTAATCACTAGAAAAACCACATATACTCTTGGAAGTTATCGTATATTAAACACATTGATTCATATTTATACAACTATAGATCCGTTACAGAACAAAGCCGGTCATCTCACACAAACAGAAATACAGCCAACATGCTGGTGGCTCTCAACTAGTAGACACAAAGCAAAATAAACTGAATGAGGGCAAGTTAAACCATGTGAAATAATGTCCATGCACAGGCTGGGTTGCAACCGTTTGCATGAAATATATATTTATCCCGAGCCTGAGAGAATACATCCATCAGTTACTTGGTGGAGGAACCCCCTCACAAAATGCATTTGGACATGAACATATTAACATGGGGTGGGGGGTTGACGTGTGAAAAAACAGATATGTAGCAGACTTCATAGCCCGCATTCAGTGGGTTTGTGGATTTGTTTTTCTTAAATAAAGCTTGCACTTGTATATCTGGTGAAATTTTGGAACTGCTACTGTGGTGGCTGACAGTTGAGAGTCAACAGCCAGTAAGTAGTGCAGGAGGTAGGCGGAACCGGGAGTTTGGTAGGTTTCCGCGATGGTGTCATTAGTGCATATGCCAAAAATGTTTATTGGTTTTGTTTTGTGTATTTATTTATTTATTTTTAAATCTGTGTGCCCTCCTGCTTGAGTTGTGGGTGGCGGGGGTGGGGAAGGTGCGTGCATACAAATGTGCACACATGTGCTGTATGACTTTGTCCAGTGTGTTGGACTGGCCATCCTGCCGTTAGAGCTCCTCGGCCATCTGCAGCAGAGAGTTGATTGCCGCGTCCTTGTTGCCCTGCTGGGCCTCCAGCACGGTGCGAACAACCTCCTGGTCCAGATTGGGAAACATGTCCTGCAGGGCCTTCAGGTCGCTCTCGCTGCACACAGCACCCTGGTTGCCCACGACTGGTACTGCTGTCGGCATCCCCATGGGCAACATTCCCTGGTTGTATACTTGAGGCACTCCTATTGTGTGTGTATGTGGTGGTGGTAAGAGAGGGCAGACATTAGGGTAGGAAAAAATGTGATAAAACAGGTGGGATTTGCTCTCCTGTGTGTGTGAGATTCTGTGATATGCTCTGACCTGCGATGGGCACGTACCCGACCCCTTGTTGGTACACACCGGCTCCCCTGGTGGGCATTAGGACGACCGGCTGCGTGATCATTCCAGCTGGCATGGACTGGCCCAGAATAAACAAATATTAAAAAACAGATTTTTTTTTATTGACAATATAAAAAAATTTAAAAATATGCTGCCAGATGAGATTTTAAGCTTGAGATGCGCAGTAGTCACTCACGGCATACGACATCACCAGGTTGATCATGCCCTCCTTGTCGTCACCCTGCCTTCCGCTAAGGCTGAACCACTCGTCCACCACGATGCCCTCGCGAAGGCCGTCAGGGATGGTGACATGGGTCCACGCTATCCTGTCGTCCATGGAGAACGCTCGCTTTGCGGTACACCAGCGAGAAATAATAAATATTATTGTTTGTTTGGACGGATGCGCTATTACAACACTTCAACAGCTATGGCCCATACATGTATGTGTCAGGGATTTCAAGTTGAAATATTTTCACGAGTTTGAGAGCCCTGTTTTGTTCCTGCTGTGAAATTTCCTAAATATACGCCATACAAAGGCCCATGCACTCAGAAAAAAAATCCTGTGCTTCCTGAACGGGAGAATTTCTCAGACACATTCTCAGGCTCTACAGAGCCAGTGATCATGGGTCTGGTGATGAAGGCTGATAGCCCAACAATTTGAACGATAGGATGTGACACGTACGGCTGGGTCATTGATTACTGGAAAAAAAATAAAAATAAAATAAATGCTGTTGCTTATGTTAAAAAGGAAAAGGTTCGATTTTCTTTTGCTTTATTTTTCAACTTCCGATATACAGGTGCTTTCCTACGCAGCCTCCTGCTCCCGCTTACCTCATCGAAGATCTCCAGGTAGAATGAATCCACCCCTGGGGGCACGGTGCACTGGATGACTTTGTTCCAGCGTGGGTTCTTGGCACCGTTGTGAGCCGTGGGCGTCTCATACACGGCGTAGCCCAGTCGAACCCTGCAGTAAGGGTCCATGCGGGTCATGCCATAGTTTTTAGCCAGCTTGGCCTGGACGGAAAAACAGGACACAATTGAACATCTAATGGGAGGATGAGCGAGGACGAGGTGTGGGAGGACGAGTTCAGCCCATGACATAGACATATGGGCAGGTAAAAATCAAAGAAATATGTAACCCTTGGTTAAATCACCGCAGACATGCCCAGTTGTATTAGGTCGTGCTTTTCTAAAAAATAACATCCTTTCAAATATACCAATTCTCTAATGACCACACTTTAGCTTGTATAAAATGCTGTTTGCTTAAATGGACCAGTTTAACATGCGATCCAGAAAAAGAATGGATGAATGGAACTGAGTAAAGCTCAAAATGCCCTGAAAGAATTTAATTATTTGAACCAAACTGTGTGAAATAAGTGGATGATTGAAGTTAGACCACCTGTTACATCGCATCTATTGTATAAAAAAAAAAAAAAAAGAAAGATAATACAAGATAAAGCCTCATTCACATTGTCTATTATTTGACTTTTTTGAAGGGGTAATTTGGGTCATAACACCTAGAATTTGCTCCATTTTGCCACTTTGAGGATCAGGTTCACCTCCCAAACATGTTTATAATTACTTTTAGCAACAATTACTTGTTAAATTTAGATTACCTGCACCACAGTGATGCTTAGGCGCCCCACAGTGCCGACAGAGCCCCCGTACTGCAGCTGCCTCGCCGCCTGAGCGTCCAGCTGCACCTGCTCCTGCTGATATGTCGGGGTGATGCGGAGGAAGTCCTGGGGAAGCTCCCCAATGTACACCTGTCCGCCGGGTATATGGGGAAGTAAATGTAAACATTACACACTCTAAAATGCTAGCTAAGGGTTGGTAGTGACTGCTGAAGAAAGGTTTGACTTTATTTTTTCCCCAGATTCGGCTCTTTACACATTACTCAAATAAAAAATAAAAAATACAAATAAAAAAGTCATTTGATTTTCTGACCCTTCGTTCATTTGATTGAGTTGGTATAATGCACGGGCGAGCGAGGGAGAGCTTCTGGTGAATTTCTCACAAGAATCATGTCATTCTGTTAAAATAATTTATTTAGATGGAAGAAAAGAAAAACGTCATATGTGACAATACTCAAAAAAAGTGAACATTTAGGCAGAGAAATGTGTAAATGTTAATATCAACCATCAGTCATATTCAATATGAATCGGGACACATTTATTGGGATTTTCTTTTTTGGTTGGAGTTTAATTTAGTCTTCAGTCATCGGGTGTCATGACATTTCACTGCATATACAGTATGTATATGTATGTGACAAATAACATCTTGAATCAGTAATCATTTTCAGATTGTGAGTGGATGATTCACTCGCTCGAGTGACTCCCGACTCACTTAAAAGATTGGTTTGAGAGTCTCGAATCACTGAAAGTAACACTGCGCAGGAGTCAGGACGCTTGGTAATATAAGTATATCATTGTTAACTACTCAGCAATAGGTGGCCACTGTAAAAATATGACAGCTTCAGCTGTGTTCCAAATCAGAAGCCATAGTTGCGTAAAATAAGCTCTAGCCAAGTCCATACTGTTGAGAAAACATTTGCTAGTTAATCCGCCCGATAGCATCTTTCGGGTAATTGCGATACAACAAGCGTTAGCTGTCTATTGTGAAAACACCGCGAACTTCCCTCAAAATCCCCCTGACTGTACCCAAAAAGAGGTACACGGGTTACAACCCAGTTCTATGCCGAACGTTTGAATAAGCTGAGTCAATTCAAACGTCAAACCGGTCTAGCTTAGCATAGCATGCTAACGTTAGCATGCTTGCCTGTCTTTCAGCGCGTTTTGACTCTTTAGACCTCCCGTCGCTCACCTGTCCCCGCTGGGTGGTGATGGTCAATGCCATTTGCTTTTATGAAAATGACAGATGTCGATTATGATTTTGGGGGGGTGGGGGGGTGTGCCTTTGCAGGCTGTACTCGCAGTCGTTTAGGATGTAAACAAACCGCCGCGGCCTGTAGACGTTGGTTTATGGGTCCTTCTTTACGCTAGCTATCAGCTGACTAGCTTAGTGGGCTGGCGTTTGTCGAATTGTGCGCTGCGTTGCCGCTTTCAGGCGGGGCAAATGACGCAAGACTGGCAAACGATTCGTTCGCAGCGGAGTCATGACTCTGGATTTGGGAGTTACTCCGGCGAAATAGAAACTGCAGTCAGGCACACGGGCATTCGCCGAGTCTTGAATGTCGATTCGCGAAAGAAAAACGTCATTGATGCGCCTCGAGCACAGACAAAAAAAAAAAGTCAAAATAACTACCGCGTACTAAGTGAATGTGTTAGTGGCCCTGTCTCAATGTGCGTTCTGGTCTGTACTGGTGTTCTGGTCTGTGCTTGTGTTCTGGTCTGTACTTGTGTTCTGGTCTGTGCTGGTGTTCTGGTCTGTACTTGTGTTCTGGTCTGTGCTGGTGTTCTGGTCTGTACTTGTGTTCTGGTCTGTGCTTGTGTTCTGGTCTGTGCTGGTGTTCTGGTCTGTGCTTGTGTTCTGGTCTGTGCTTGTGTTCTGGTCTGTGCTGGTGTTCTGGTCTGTGCTTGTGTTCTGGTCTGTGCTTGTGTTCTGGTCTGTGCTTGTGTTCTGGTCTGTACTTGTGTTCTGGTCTGTACGTGTGTTCTGGTCTGTACTTGTGTTCTGGTCTGTACGTGTGTTCTGGTCTGTACTTGTGTTCTGGTCTGTACTTGTGTTCTGGTCTGTGCTTGTGTTCTGGTCTGTACGTGTGTTCTGGTCTGTACTTGTGTTCTGGTCTGTACTTGTGTTCTGGTCTGTACTTATGTTCTGGTCTGTACTTGTGTTCTGGTCTGTACTTGTGTTCTGGTCTGTGCTTGTGTTCTGGTCTGTACTTGTGTTCTGGTCTGTACTTGTGTTCTGGTGTACTTGTGTTCTGGTGGACTTGTGAAACGTCATCAGTCGCAGCCCAAGTACTGTTCCAATTCAACGTCTGCGTCAAGCCAAGTCCAGTGCCCAAGTGCCCGGATGGGGCCTTGCTCCGCCCATTTTATCGAGGACGCGTCGGTGGTGACTTGTGTGACAGCCAAGTATCCCACAATGCATTTCGCAGAATGACCGTCCTGCGTCCTCCCGAGTCGAACTTGCCAAGTCTGAACTACCAAGTCCGCAAGGCCGGACTTTCAGTTCAGGTCAGTGCAGTTCCTCCCGTTCCTTCTGGAACATAGCGACGAGTCCCCACCATTCACTAGAATGGCGGACTTTGCGTACTTGGTATTGAGAAACGGCTAATATGTAATGTGTAAAAAAAAAACCCCAAAAAACGTAAAATGTAACTGGTTTACACTTTGCCTCACTCCAAAATAGATAATGAGAACAGAATTAAACAATTATTCATCCATTCAAAGCATCCCAAACGACTCTTCTGGCAAGAACCAAAGCTAAAAGAAAATCATTAAAACGGACTAGATTAATCATATTAGCGCTCCAGATTTATATTTATTTATTTTGTTTTAAAAATGTATTTAGTTAGCCATTTGTTTACTTGGTTATTTATTTATTTACTTATTTGCTCTGTGTTTGTTTGCTTCAAGATTCAAGAGGTTTATTTGTCACATACATATACTTACTTTCATACATAATATGCAGTTAAATGTCTTTGCAACGCACCCGGAGATTATGTACAATTGTTACTAAACTGAACATAATAGCTAACTTAATTCCTACCGAGCTAACTAACCGAAACTAACTGATTCCTAAAACATAATGCAGTTAGTGAATAGAATAAAAACATTAATATAATTAAAATAAAATAAGACTCAAAAAGATAATACAGAGCTTTGTATTTATTTATTTTATTATTTATAACTATATTTTCACCCATAGGCCTATTTCTTGATCTAACTCTGTACACTCTAGGCCAGTGATTTTCAACCTTTTTTGAGCCGCGGCATATTTTTTACATTTACAAAATCCTGGGGCACACCACCAACCAAATTAACACAAAATGACACTCTAACACAGTAATACATATAGTTAATATGTTTTTTAATGTATTTATACACTCACTTAGTGTGAAACCTGGGCCTGTTTCGATGAACACAAAATGGATATCCTGGCAGAAATGGTAGAAAGACACAGACGAAGCTCTTGCTCAACAGCTCTCAGTCTCTCTGTTTTTAGTTTTTATCGCAGCCAAGCTTGAGAAGCTCAGCTCACACAGATATGTGGTTGAAAACGGGAGCAATGTCAAAATAGCTTTGTTGGCGAGAATGGGGAACCCCTTGGCAACAGATAACCAAAAACTGTCCAAAGGAAGATCAGCAAATTTTAGCTTTAAACTACGATCTTGTTTCAGTTCAATGAGTTCCTCTTGCTCCTTTAAAGTCATGTCCTTTCCAGCAACGGATGCTGAGCTGTATGGGTCCCTAACCCAGTCAAGGCATTCTGTGAAGGCTGAATGGAAATAAGATGACAACTTCTCCTCAAGAGTTTTCAAATGTGTGCCAATCACCTGGCACATTGCAGCAGTGTTGCCATCATGCAGCTTCACGGTGAGTGGGAACATCTCAAGGCTGCCACGCTGCACATGTTGTTGCCAGAGCTGCAACTTTAAACTAAATCCGTTCATTTTATCAGTGCTTGTAAGCAGGTTTTCATTTCGGCCTTGCATCCGTGTGTTAAGTTCATTCAGATGATGGAATATATCAGCCAGGTATGCCAGCTTTGCACACCACTCATCACCTGCAAGCAGCTTTGAGTAATCGGACCTCTCGTTTGTCAGAAAAACCTTAAGTTCCTCTCGCAGCTCACACACTCGGGCCAGCACTTTGCCGCGCGACAGCCACCGGACCTCCGTGTGGAGCAACAAGACTTTATGTTCCGCTCCCATTTCCTCACACAAAGACGCAAATAAGCGACATTTCAAAGGTCGCGTCTTCACAAAGTTCACTATGCGCACAACATCATCCAACACAGGAGCTAGATCTGCTGCTAAGGTCTTTGCCATGAGGGCCTCACGGTGCAAAAAACAGTGCGTAACAGTAACATCTGGGGTTTTTTCTTTGACCCTACTTACGAAGCCTTTGATGCGCCCGACCATGGCTGCTGCTCCATCAGTGCAGACACCTGTGCAGTTTTCCCACGTAAGTCCGCTTTGTCAAGATATTCCGACGTGACCCGAAATACTTCCTCTCCTGTTGATTTTTCTGGCAGTGCCTTGCAAAATAGGAAGTTTTCTCTAATGGCTTCTCCATCCACAAAACGCACGTTGGCCAAGAGCTGACAATGTCCACCAATATCCGTCGACTCATCAAGTTGCAAGGCAAATTTCTTACTGATGCGCATCTTTTCTAAAACAACAGTTTCGATATCCGCAGACATGTCATCAATACGACGGGCAATTGTGTTATCTGAGCGAGGCACTTTAGCTATCTCTTTGGCCGCGTCAGGGCCGAGCATCTCATTTACAAGGCTTTACAAGCTGGCAGTATTAATGTTTCTGCCACAGTGTGGGACTTTTTTGATTTAGCTACGAGATCAGCGACAAGGTAGCTAGCTTTGAGGGCTCTCTCGTTTACCTTTGTGGTTTTTCTCAAAAACTTTGCCTGTTTCTCATTGTTTGTACGTAAGCGTACAAAATAGTCCGTCGGCTTGTTTTGAACGGAAGGGTGTTTTGTTTGGAGATGGCGTTTAAGCTTGCTTGGCACCATGGCGCTATTGTACAGCTTCTCACCACACACCAAGCACAGCGGAGTCGGTGCCGTTGCATCCCCGGTGAAAGTGAATCCAAATAAAAGATAGCTTTCGCTGTATTGCCTCGAGCTCACCGTCTTTTCTTTTTTCTTTTGTCCACCACTCATATTAGGGCCTTCATCTGTGTCATAATTTTGTTCAGGGCCCTGTTCGGCATTTGCTTTTTCCCTTCTCAAAAACTTCTCCATCACTGTCACTCGCTGCACTCTCGCGTCACTTCTTAGGTGACGCGAGAGTGCTACGGTTCCATTTCTTAAAGGGACAGATGCGCCTTATAGTTTATATATGAATGAAGTTGGAAAATAGACCATTCATTGATAATTTCCCACGGCACACCTGATGATCTCTCACGGCACACTAGTGTGCCGTGGCACACTGGTTGAAAATCACTGCTCTAGGCAACCTATTTCATAGGAATTAAATGTGATCTGCCATTTTTTTTTTGTTATGTTTTGTTTTAATCAATGAGACCATTGGAACAGAGAAATCAAAATGCCCTGCTGTTGCTCACCTTGTCCCTGCTGGGTGGTGATGGTCGAAGAGGAAATAAAAGCGGAAAGTGGAAATAAGTGTTTTAAGGCACATGCATTGAGAGTGTCCAGTGGGGCTTTTGAAACATTGCTAGTACCTGCCTCACAAGTAGAAATGGGAGAAATTCCATTGGAATTATGGATGCAACTGATGGCAAATTACTGGGCTAATTTGCAGGGACACAATGATTCTCACCCCACAAAAGGAGTGTTGCAGGAGTGCTCTAAGCATGGGAGGTGTCATAGAGTTGACTTTGGTCAGGTAGTGAATGACATTGCAAAATAATTTGGAGTGTTTGAACCTGAGGATAAGCCCTTCAAGGGTGATGGCTCCATGGATGCTTGTGTGGTCTGATATAGACTGGTATTTGTTAGAGGTAAAAAGGAAAGATAATGATAAATTTGATTTGGTAAGTGTATTCACCCATGTAATGAAAGGTTTTAGTGACTTTACACAGATGGTACTACAAACCTCAGACAGGAGTGACTGGGTTGGCGTGGCAATAGCACTAAAAGGAATTGGAATCAACAGAAGAACATCCAATAAATAAGGGTTTTACACAGTGGAGATCGTAGTGCAACCAACACTGCCAACACAAAACAACCAAATGTGTATCAATTTCAAAAGAGTGTCAAAGTTACTAGGGGAGGTAGTGGACACAGGAGAGAGGTAACTGTGTTGACAAGGTTAAGGTTGGGGTATTGCGCACTAAACAAATCACTGAAAATGGTAGGGAAACATCAAACAGGCTTGTGTGAGATATGTCAGGAAGAAGAGTCAGTGGAGCATGTAGTTCTAAATTGTAGGAGGGATGGGACAGAGAGAGTGATGATGAGGAATAATCTGAGGGAATTCACATTAAAATGATTACTGAGCATGGGTGAGAGAGCACAAGTCAGGGTACTGGTAGCTTTCTTAAGGGATACAGGGTTTTTTTTATAGGATATGATGGATAAGCAAGAATAGAGTGTTAGGGTGACTGACATGGATGGGGGGGGGGGGCTTAAGAGGGCTTCCAGTGTAAGATCATATTGAGATTTGGCGAGGAGAGGGGACTTTCTTCAATGAGTCCAGTGAAATTGACAACCGTTCTGACAAACCAGATTGAGATATACACATGGCTAAGGATTTGAAAGATGGACATTTATTGAGATGCAGAGCTTTATAACAGAGAGAGTGGACTGACAGGTACAGTGGTAAGGGGTCAAATCATATTGAAAGAGGAAGTAAGCAGATTAAGGGTGTGATTTCGGTGATGCCAGCTGGAGTCACAATGGAGGAAATCAAATCCAATCTAAAAGGAGGAATTCTTATGGGTGCTGGGCAGTTGCAGGTAACTCGAGAGGGAGATAGGAAAGTCAGTGAGTATGTTGTGCTTGAGTTTGAGGTGGAAGTACTCCCAAATAGAGTGACTCAAGGCTTCTTGAGTTAAAGTGTAAGAGAGTACATGCCCAAGCCAATTGTCATGACCAAGATGGTCCAGACCTGGGCCAGTAAAACGTCAGGATCTCTGGATGACACTTCTATCTGTTCTGGTCTCAAAAACTTGGAAGAAAAACACAGGAACCGAGCAGAGACGTGAAAGGGTTTATTGTGTATTTGAGTGTCAAGTGCAGCAATAAACAGTGAGTGGGCTCTGGAGACCGACTGACGAACTGCACTGTTGGTCCTTCTTATACCCAAGATGTTTTCCGTTTTTTGTACCCGTCCTGCCCCTCTCGGGGCAGGGAAACTGTCAGTCTTGTAGGATGTCTCCCAAGGAACCAATCACAGCCTTTGGGAAACACCCATTTTTCCAAGGAATTCTCAGAGGACCTTGAAATAATAGTGTCTTTGTCCGTACACTGTCACAGTCTTGTGGGATGTCTCCCAAGGAACCAATCACAGCCTTTGGGAAACACCCATTTTTCCAGGGAATTCTCAGAGGACCTTGAAATAATGGTGTCTTTGTCCGTACACTGTCACAGTCTTGTGGGATGTCTCCCAAGGAACCAATCACACCCTTTGGAATACACCCATTTTTCCAGGGAATTCTCAGAGGACCTTGAAATAATGGTGTCTTTGTCCGGCCTTGTTTTGCAGTGTGACTGGTTGTCTTCCCCTTCCCTATTTTCGGGATTTCCCAGCGTACATTTTTTAAAGAGGTTTCAGGTTAAGGTTAATACACACAAATGACCGTTCGTGGGTGCATGGCTTAAATCTACATGTAATTAGGTTTCCTGGTTATATGGTGTTTTAAGTTGGTTACATGGATCAAAGGTAGAGGGTACATGGATCATAGTAAATTTGTTTTGTGGCTTAATGTAGTTGTCTCGTCTGGAAATGTCAGTCCTCTGTCCACTGATGGTTTTTGTCGATATCTTGGCCCAGCGAGTCTCTTGTTCTGCAGGTCATGTGGAGGTTATGTGGGCCATGTGGTTTGGTTGTGGTTACCCAGTCTCCTGTCTGCTATTGACTTTCTTAATCATGTTAGTAAGTGTCTTTTCCTTCAGGTCATGTGGAGGTTGTCCTGTAAGCCACATGGTTGCTTATTATTAACCACAACACAATGAGGTGTTATAAATGTCAAAGGTTTGGTCATAGAGCCAAGACATGCAAAGGCAGAACATGTGCCAGACGTGGAGAAGATCATGGTATGGAGCTCACAGTAAGATCACATATGCAGAGGCTGTAAAGATGCTGAGTCAGAGAGTAGGAATGTAGGAAAGAAGCAGAGCAGGAAAGCAACCCCCAAAAGAATCAAACCAGGCAAATGAGGGGAAAGTATGTAAGTAATGGTCGATTTAAAGAAGTTGGTCATAGCAGGGGTAGTAAACAATGGAACTACAATGGAAGTAAAATCCAAAACGGAAAGAACACAAATAATCGGAAAGGCATCATATTATTGAAGCACGTCAGGAGTAATCATGGATTAAATAGTAGTAATAATGGTCATCCTGCTACAATGGAATGCTTGAAGTTTGTTGACCAATGGACAGAATTTTAAAAAGTATGTAGATGATTTATCCAGTAAACCAGATGTCATTTGTGTGCAGGTAACATCACATTTGGATTTCAGAATAGTCGCATATGCTTCTGTTAGGTGTGATTAGGGGGAGGATGTGCAACATTTATTCAAGAAGATATTTCAGTTAGATAGGTGAGTATAGGAAGTGAGCAAGGATGTGTAACTGTAGAGATATTGACAAGTGAGGGAGAGTATGTATTTATCAATTATTGTAATCCTTATATTAAATTAGATTTGAGTAGGTTAACACAAATTTAAGGGTTGGACGGTAATAGGATGTTGGTATGGGGGGACTTTAGTACTCATAGTATGTTATAGGAAGGAATTTGTTGTGGTTAATGATTAACAATCATAGGCTTGCAGGACAACCTCCACATGACCTGAAGGAAAAGAGACTTATTAACATGATTAAGAAAGTAGGAGGATGGTAGCTCAGGAGGTAGAGCTGGTGGTCTAGTGATCTAAAGGTTGCTGGTTCGATCCCAGGCTCCTCCTGCTAGCATGCTGTAGTGTCCTTGAGCAAGACACTTAACCCCTAATTGCTCCTGATGGCTGCGTCCGTCGGTGTTTGAACAATTGTAAGTCGCTTTGGATAAAAGCGTCTGCTAAATGACTAAATGTCTAAATGTCTAAATGTCTAAAGTCAATAGCAGACAGGAGACGATGAGTGGACAGAGGACTGACATATCCAAGCGAGCCATAAGCGGCCGAACAATCACTCATACATGAAACCACATGACACCTACATGAAGCAACAAAAGCCATTTACTATAATCCATGTACCCTCCAACTTCGATCCATGTAACCAACTTAAAACCCCTTATAACCAGAAAACCTAATCACATGTAGATTTAAGCCATGCACCCACGAATAGTCATTTGGAGGGGAAATACAGGTGTCAAGGGAAGCGCAGGACAACCAATCACCCTGCAGAACAAGCCCGAATGCAGACACCATTATTTCAGGGTCCTTAGATAATACCCTGGAAAGATGGGTGCATCCCAAAGGTTAGTTGTTCATTAGGAGACATCCCACAAGAGGCAGGTACCAAATATGGAACACATCTTGGGTATACAAGAGGGTCTGACAGTGCAGTTTTTCAGTCGGTCTCGATCCCACTCACTGTTTCTTGCTTTACTTGACTCTCAGATACACAATAAACCACTCGGTTCCTGTGTTTTTCTTCCAAGTTTTTGAGACCAGAACAGATAGAAGTGTCATCCAGAGATCCAGACTTTTACTGGCCCAGGTCTGGACCTTTCTGGTCGCGACAATCAGCGAGCCAGCTAGGAGAGAACAACGACCAGGACCAAGGCCCCGAGCCCGTGGGGGACCAGCCTGCACCTCAGAGACAACTGGCCACCAAATTCAAAGGTAAGCAGAGCCTTTTTCTTCTGCATATTCGGTTTGTGTCTGAGGGCAGGACTTCACCCAGGTTGCAGGTCACGGAAAAGGCTCTTCTCCAACGAACCTAAACTGTTGACCTAGTTTAATGTGAACATATGGTCGCAGTTATACCACTGAGAGGAAATGTTTGTGTGTGGATCGCAGCTCTGCATTGGCTACTGAGGGAAAAAAGGGGATTGAAGGTCACACCCTAGACAGTCGGGAAAAGTATCAAGAAAAGGTCTTCATATGTGAGATTAGAGTGGCTGTCTACTTACAAGCTGAAAGATAAATAGTTAATGGACGAAGAACACTTTAGCGAGGACGAAGTCTTTACACTAAAACGCTATAGTGGGAAGGGGAAACCAGAGACGCAGGGTACACTTTTGGCTAGAACAAACATACAGAGACAAGGACTGCGCGGTGCACTGGTAGGACGCACAGCTGATCAATCTAAAACTTTGGCAGATTACTACATTTGTTAACTTATCCCAAGAAAAGCCACAAGAATGCTAGCACAAGTGTTGGAACAGTTGTGCAACGATCCGAGTGTGGTAGCCACCATCACATTAAACCCAATATTCCGGGTACCGGAGGGATTCGCTATAGAGGGCCGTGACAGACAGACTCAATATCCATGGCTGAGTATCACCGTCAGTTCCAGGTGAGTCAGGTGGGAGACAGGCAAGTGGGCACACATAGTCAGACACGCCCAAGGAGAGGGGTCAGTAAGCTTAGAATTTAACCCCACGGAAGGGAATAAATTAAAGTTCGGAGTCACCGCAGGGAAAATAATTGTGCTAATTCGAACAAGGGAACTAGATGAGGAACCAGAAATACCCATGTCTCTAGCAAGCAGTGCACGACAAGGCTATATGGGGGCCGGGCAAGAGAGGAGTAAAGGGGGGTCGACAAGCAATAGCTCCACCTTATCAATAGCTCCCCAGCGGAGCTATTGATAAGGTGTCCAGATCACAAAAAACAAAATCAAAAACGTATCAAAAAATGGCATGACAGAAACCCACAGTGGCAAAAAGAGGGCACCTTTGACATGGCATGATGTAATGAGATGGAGGCTAACATAACACATAACAAAGCCATAGACACGGGTGACAAGAGGGTAGGGAAAAGAGTGAAAGAAAGGGAAATGTTGGGTTGGTTCGGACAAGAGGGAGGCAATCACTAACAAACAGTTAGAGCAATATGTAAGATAATGATGGAGGATAGTAAGGAGCCAGGAAAAGGAAATAAAGGAAAGGGGAAAGAAATAGAAGGTCAGAGGCCCCACCCCACAGCCCCTTATTCGACCAACCCACCACCTTACCCGCATGATAAAAACACATTTAGAGTGAGACAGCACCCACTAGGCCTTAGCGACGACAGCAGACAAGAAGTGACAGGCAAGTTACAGTCAAGTTACAGGGAGACTTCACCCTAACACTAAGGGAGGGACAGAAAGACAAAACAAAAAGCACAAAAATGGGAAATAGACACCACCGAGGAGAGACAGGGAACGATAGTGAGTCAGACAAAGCAGACACACAGCCGGAAGAAGAGGGGCCAGACAACACAGACACAGAAACAACATCACCAGACACCAAAGACCGACAGCACAATCAACAAAGAGCAGCAGAGGGAGACTCCAGAGCCAAGTTTAACAACAGACTGAACTATGCAAGCGCGTTATTGGGGAACAGATCAGAGGGATACGTAATCCCCCAGGGTCAGGGAACAAACAAGACACTGGCAGTGGAACCAATAGAATTGCCCTTACCCACATCCAACAGTCAACGGAGGATGAACCAAACTCCACAGAATACGAGAGAGACTGTCAAGAGTGGAGAAAAGCGTCAAAGTTATGACAACGGAGCTCCAAAAAAAATATGGGAAGACATCCACACCCAAAGCGACACCCGCAGGGAAATCAAGTGGAGGCCCCGACAACACTTCGAAAAAAGAAGAAGGGGAAACACTGCATCTGCAGTTGAATGGCACCCTGAGATCCCACAGTATTGAAGGAAAAATGAAAAAGAGAGAAACATGATGGCAAGGACAGTGGACAGCGTATGAAAGGGACGGAGGATGGCTACACAGAAGGCACAGTGCCGACGACGAACAAGAAGGGGGCGGCATTGGCCCCCTAGTGATTAAAGGGCCTGGACACAAATGACGCTATGTGCCATGGTCATTTATGGACATGGTGGGCCTCACGACCAGCTGCCAGCCCTCACTGAAGGACCAAACAAATGGATAACAGCGTTGGAAGAAAGTACAGGTGGAATAACAATGGCCCTGGGAGACCTCAAAGCTCTGCTGATGCATGTGGCGGGAAAACACACTGCAGAAGAAATCTTCTATAGAGCAAAGTTGCTGAGAGTAGTTACCGGCAGTAATGTCAACGACATAGGGTTTGGTGGACACCGCAACTTCGTATTGGCAGAGCTAACAAAACATTACCCTGAGAAAATGTATCCGTCCAAGCTAGAGGGAGAAACTCTGAAAGATGAGAACTGTCCATCAAACGGCCTTCCAACGCAAGTGGAAAGATGAGACAGGGAGCACCTGGAATACCAACAGCACCACACAATGACTGTTCATGCTGATGGTGAACAAGGGGATGCCACAGGAGGAGCAGAAATGGTTTTTATAACGTTGTGCGGCTGATGAAAATGGACTGGACCCTGTTCTCAGAACACATTGTCCACCATGTGGAAAACTGAAGTAAGAAAAGATGAAAGGCAGAGGAGCTAAACAAACAACTGGCCCACAAACTGGCCCGACTGTAGCTGGGAGAACTGAGCAAGCAGAAGAAAGAAAAGATGAAAAAGACCCAAGCCCCTGTAATTATGACTTTCCAAACCAAGAACCCTGAAGCATCAGTGCTCCAAGCTCCTGCGGTACAACAGGTTCCCCCTCAAACGCATGCCCCCCAGAACAACCCTACAGCAGCGCCACTCCCGCCCATTCATGTACATGTCAACCGCTCGGGGGACAATTATCGCCCCATGCAAGGTAAAGGGCGCGCAATATAGTTGCACCTCTACTATACTCGGCCAACACTCCCATAAATCTGCTGGGAAGAGACATCTTGTGCCCCCTAAAAGCTAACATCATGTGCACAGCGGACTGTATATAGACTTTCCTGAAGATCCACCAGCAGACATAATGCCCATGATCGACCAGACTGAAACCAGCGACTGGGAACAGCCACTACTGTTCTGGCTACGACTGACCCCACAAGATTCGCCTCTGTGCCAACACTAGCGCACATGGGAGCCATGGGTAGGAGCTAAACTAGGAATAGTCTGCAAACCACAACTGCTCCTACACTGCACATGATGGACCTCAACGCCGAACAGATTTTGACGCATACTGGAGGGAGCTGTTCAACAGCAGACAGTACTCCATTCTCAGCCAGGACCCGTATGTCATGCCGCAGAGTACAGCAGCAGCTGTTACACTACCACCAGAACTATAGGAGTGGTTTCAAGTTCAGAACTCTACCCTCCACATCACGCTAGTGATTGCAGAAGGACATGAGTATAATGCACTAGGCCTATTGGTCAAAACAGCACTACAGGTGCACGGCTGAAAGCCCACTAGCAATAGGTACATCCATATCTCTCCTGACAACCAATACATCAGGATATCAGGGAAAGTTTATGCCGTAGGACAGGCAGAGAGCGTCCTGATGAACAGGTGCATTCCAGCCAGACAGCTTACAGTACGAGCCACTTTGAGAGGGCAGCTGGAACATGACAGGAGCCAGGCAGATCCATGATTGTGGCTGATGCATGCAAGGTCACTCCCGGGTCCCTGCTCGGATCCTGCCAGTAATGATATTCCCCGCGATGACGTAATTTAGTTCCGGCGCCTGGGAATGCCTCCAGGTTGTATTTGTGGAAAAGCAGTTGCAATGCTCTGTCCACGGGGAGGAGCAGTGTTTTAAAGCATAAAGCAACTCGCGTAAACAGGATAATCTTGCATTTGTTTAATGAAAAATATACATGTTTTGGGATGGAACAAATTTTCTCTCCATCTAATAGAATAAATATATATTCTATATATATATATATATATATATATATATATATATATATACACATCTCTGATTATAAAGAACGAATGGTTTGAAAAATGAATGAATGTGTTTTTTTATGATTGTAGATATATTTAATTGAATGAAACTAATGAAAACACTGTGCATAACCTGCACAAACACTCTGTGTGATTACGCACATTTTAGTATTTCTTTTCACTATGTCTGTCAAAAACTAATCGAAATGTGTCTGTACCGCATCTGTACTGTTGTATAACTCTGTTTATCTCAACATACTATGAATGAATCGGCATGTTTACAGTTGAAATTAAACACGCCCTGTCAGGACACATGAGAGGAAGGGGGAATTTCAGCGGGTTGAGAACCGCCTGGTCGTTGGCTGGAAACTGGCTGGAAGCTGGTTGCAATTCGGCTCTCAGCCGGATGGGACAGCCCTCTTCAAGTGGCTCCTACTGTATGGCCTTAGAACATGAGATCTTACTGAACCAAGTACCACAGGAAGTATGGTCAAACCACAAGACAGATGGAGGGTATGTAAAATTTGCAGAGGCTGCACTGCAAATTTGCACTGCAATAAAAAGAAGGAGCCAGGCTACCTCACCTGAAACAATATTCTCTCAAACAACACCCCACTGAAGGGATCATTTCCACAATTACAGGACTAGAGGCAGTGGGGGTAAGCCTCAAGGGGAAAACCTCAAGCCCCTGCAACACTCTTTGAGCTTCCCAATTAAGAAACCACATTCTCAGGATTATCGTTTGGTACATGAGTATTGGCCCAGGACCTACATGTTTCCAGTACAGTTCTTCAGTATGTAGACAATCTACTGGTCTGCAGTTCCACAAAAAAACAGTGTGAAAAAAGTTCTGTTGCAGTACTCACAACACTAGAATGGGGCCACAAAGTCAGCAGAGATAAGTTACAATTCTGTCAGCCTGCGGTTAGCTATATGGAGAGACAACTGTAAGGCTACAAGAGACTAATTGCAAACAAGCAATAAAGCACCCTTATTGAGGAGGCTGACGGAGCCTTTGTGGCACTAAAAAGTGAAATGCCGTCTGCCCCAGTGCTAGGCAACCAGACTACTCCAAACCATTTCATCTATATGGGGCAGAACGAGCAGGCTACGCATGCGCAGTACTGATGCAAGACACACTGATAGGCAAACAGCCAAGAGCTTATTACAGCACTAAGTTAGACAAACGGGAATCAGGGTTGTTTCCCTGCTGCCAGGGACTGGCGGCACCACTGGCACCAGTTACACATGCTACTGACAAGTCCTCGGTTTGTGGCTTGTAACAGGCCAGAAGGACGGGCCACGAAGTAATACTTTCTGCCCCCGAGCTTGCCATTAACCAATGCAATATTGTCAACCCAGCGACCAAAATAGTGTTGCCTTTTGATGGCACACCCCACAACTGTGTCCAGGACACAGAAGTATTTTTGCGCGTGCCTACAAGAACCAGCAACTCACAGCAGACCGTACATTTTTTGTGGATGGCTCCTGCTCCAGGACGGAGGAGTAACCACCCAGGGTGTGCCGTCGTTCAGTTAAATGACAATGATGAAACCTTCACAGATATCCAGAGAACCCAAATAGCGCAACCATGCTCTGCCCAGCCCGCAGAGATTAAAGCTCTAACAGCAGCATGCAAGTTGGAGGCGGGCAATCACCTCAATGTATACACAGATTCAGCGTATGCATACGGTGTATGTCATGTTTATGGCAATATATGGAAATAGAGAGGTTTCCGCAGAGCTGACGGCACACCCATCATTCATGGGGACGCCATCACTCACGTTGTTAGCAGCCATGCACCTCCCTACTGCACTCGCCATTGTCAAATGCCCAGCACACCAGAAAACAAACACCATCAAAGCCAAAAGTAACAATGCTGCCAATGAGTCAGCCAGACATGCAGCATCACTCACTTCAATTGGACCCCAACTGGTAGCTGAGGGCCTGGCGCCCACCATGACCCTGCCCTCACTCAAACAGGCCCAGAGTAGAGCTAGCGCTCTTGAAAAATCTGTGTGGGTAAAAAGAGGGGCGATTCCTAACACACAAGACGGCCCCAAAAAGGGCCTATGGCGGAGCAATGATGGGCATTTTGTGCTACCCATGTCCCTGCTATGGTTTGCCATTAGGAACACGCACAGAGACCATTGCGCAAGGGAGAAGGGTATAAGATGCCTCAAAGTTGTCTGGTGGTCTCAGTTTTTGGCAGCCACGGTTAATAGAGTTAATAGAACACTGCGTGAGCACGAAGTGTGTGCAAATAACAACGTCAGAAAAACATTCTCGGCTCCCATAGCACACATTCCACCACCAGATGGGCCTTCAGACATTTAATACACATCACAACATTCCCCAACTTGAAGCCGTGGATGAACAGAGAGGTCTGCCTACTGCTGAAAGCACGTTACACCACCTTCAGATTAGGTGACACGCACGGCTACAGTTCAGCCAGGGCTAACCTGAAAAGGGGCATCAAGAGAGCCAAGCACAGCCACAAGCTAAGGATCGAGGAGCACTTTAACAACAACTCCGACCCCCGAAGCATGTGGCAGGGCATCAAGGCCATCATGGACTACAAACCCACCAATACCACCCTCCCAACCAGCGATACCTCCCTCCCTGATAAGCTCAAAAACTAGGACAGGGACAACCAGGAGACAGCCATCAAGGCTGTGCTCCCTGCAGACCACCAGCCCCTCACACTATCCCTGGACGTGTGCTCAGGGCCTGCACTGGGCAGCTGACTGAGGTCCTCACTGAGATCTTCAACCTGTCACTGGCCCAAGCAGCTGTCCCCATGTATTTCAAATCCACCGCCATTGTGCTGGTACCAAAAAGCAGCTCTGCAGCGAGCCTAAATGACTTCCGCCCTGTTGCTCTCACCCCCACCACCATGAAGTGCTTCGAGAGGCTGGTCCTGGCTCACATCATATCCTGCCTACCTCCCACACTGGACCCCTTCCAATTTGTCTACTACCAGAACAGGTGCAAGGAGAACGCCGTCTCCGCGGCACTACACTCCGCCCTCTCCCACTTGGACAACACCTACCTGAGGATGCTGTTCAGCGACTTCAGCTCATCGTTCAACGCCATCATCCCCTCCAGACTGGTCACCAAACTCGGTGACCTCAACGTCATCCCCTCCCTCTGCAACTGGATACTGGACTTCTTAATCAACAGACCCCAGCATGTTAGATTAGGCATCCCACAGGGCTGTGTACTGAGTCCTCTCCTCTACTACCTCTTCACCCACGACTGCACTCCGGTACATGGGTTCAACACCATTATCAAGTTTCTAGACGTCACAACAATGGTTGGCCTCATCAACAACAACGATGAGACGACCTACAGGGAGGAGGTCCAGCACTTGGCGGCGTGGTGTGCCGACAACAACCTGGCCCTTAACATCAACAAGACCAAGGAGGTTATAGTGGACTTCAGGAAGATGAAAGGTGGCACACACACACATCCATATCAACAAGATGGAGGTTGAGCATGTCACCAGCTTCAGGTTTCTGGGTGTCCACATTTCCAAGGACCTCTCTTGGGCTCTTAACATCTCGACCCTCGTCAAGAAGGCTCACCA
Source organism: Zeus faber (assembly GCF_960531495.2). Taxonomy (NCBI): domain Eukaryota; kingdom Metazoa; phylum Chordata; class Actinopteri; order Zeiformes; family Zeidae; genus Zeus; species Zeus faber. Next base: position 36,468,592 of record NC_137190.1, read on the forward strand.
GCATCTCTTCTTCCTGAGGAGACTGAACAAAGCTCACCTGTCTCCACAGATCCTGTTGAACTTCTACCGCTGCACCATCATAAGCATCCTCACCAACTGCCTCTCAGTCTGGTACAGCAACTGCACTGCTGCAGACCAGAAAACACTGCAGAGGGTGGTGAAAACTGTCCAACACATCACCGCGCTCCACTCCCCGTGATTGAGGCTCTCCAGCACAAGGGGTGGCCGCGGAGGCCGGCAGCATTGCTAGAGACACCTCTCACCCAAGCCACAGGCTTTTTGTCCTCCTCCCCTCTGGGAGGCGCTACAGGAACCTCCGTTCCTGGACCAGAAGGTTCAGAAGCAGCTTCTTCCCCTCAGCTGTCATCTTGCTCAACTCTACACCAGTGACAGCCCCCACATACCTGGATCACCCCCCCTCTCTGAATTACCCACCCACCACCTTACATACACAACTTCACTTCAGTGACTGAACTCTTGCAGACTGCACCTTAACGAGTACTATTTATTGCTATTCTATTAATTTTTTTACAACCAGCTATACTAATGTCTGTTTACCTGTTATTCTATATTGTTATAATTTGTAATACTGCAATATATTGTAGCATATTCATAACCACTCTGTTAATACTGCTAATACCATTCTTAATGTATATTGTTTAGTGCATCCATATCCATTCTGTAAATACAGTTAATAGTGCTCATCATTCTGTTAATACTGCATATATTTTAGTGCATTCACATTCATTCTATCAGTACTGTTAATTCTGCTCATACTGTACATATTTAGTATATCCATATCCACTGTTACTGTTAACTCAATTTATATATTATTCATATACCTCTATTTTATACATTTGCTGCACTTTACTGATTCTTTTGCACCTCTGGTTAGATGCCAAACTGCATTTCGTTGTCTCAGTAGTTCTTTGTGCAATGACAAAGTTGAATCTAATCTAAATCTTAATGATCGACTACGTGGACATGTTGCAACACAGGGAGAACGAGATACATCCTGGTAGGAGTCTTGTTTCAGCAGGTTCGTAGAGGCTGGGCCCACACCAGGGCCAGATTTCGGATAAGTGGCAAAGTTTTTGTGCAGGAAAGTATTTGCCATCCCAACAGGCCACACTTTGCGGCAGAGACATTTAGGACAGTGTTGAAAATGCTGGGAATCAAACAAAGATTTGGATGCGTGTATCATCCTCAGTTGCAAGGGACAGTCGAGCACGCTAATGGAATTTTGAAGGCCAAATTGGAAAAGATAATAGAACATGGTGCGTTAAATTGGATGCAGGCCTTGCCACTAGCACTACTGTCCGTAAGATCGAGCACTAACAGAATAACACACCTAACCCCACACAAAATGCTTACGGGTCGACCCATGCCTGTGTCTTACCTCTGAGGTCCATATGAAGGACCTCCGCTTGAGCAACTGTAAAGGGAGCTGCAAGGCTACTGTTAGAAATAATATATGGCGTTTGTTATAAAATGGCGCCTGGTAGAAATAATACAGCGCTTGTTATAAAATGGCGCCTCTGGTTGGAAAAACAGTTCTTTGTGACCAGTCGCACACATATTGTTTCCAGTACTTTTCCTGTTGTGTGCAGGATGCTCATGCTCTTTCGCGCGTACAGTGGGGCAAAAAAGTATTTAGTCAGCCACCAATTGTGCAAGTTCTCCCACTTAAAAAGATGAGAGGGGCCTGTAATTTCCATCATAGGTACACTTCGACAATGAGAGACAGAATGGGGAGAAAGAATCCAAGAAATCACATTGTAGGATTTTTAATGAATTAATTGGCAAATTCCTCGGTAAAATAAGTATTTGGTCACCTACAAACAAGCAAGATTTCTGGCTTTCACAGGCCTGTGACTTTTTCTTTAAGAGGCTCCTCTGTCCTCCACTCGTTACCTGTATTAATGGCACCTGTTTGAACTCGTTATCAGTATAAAAGACACCTGTCCACCACCTCAAACAGTCACACTCTAAACTCCACTATGGCCAAGACCAAAGTGCTGTCAAAGGACACCAGAAACAAAATTGTAGACCTGAACCAGGCTGGGAAGACTGAATCTGCAATAGGTAAGCAGCTTGTTGTGAAGAAATCAACTGTGGGAGCAATTATTCGAAAATGGAAGACATACAAGACCACTGATAATCTCCCTCGATCTGGGGCTCCACGCAAGATCTCACCCCGTGGGGTCAAAATGATCACAAGAACGGTGAGCAAACATCCCAGAACCACACGGGGGGACCTAGTGAATGACCTGCAGAGAGCTGGGACCAAAGAAACAAAGGCTACCATCAGTAACACACTACGCCGCCAGGGACTCAAATCCTGCAGTGCCAGACGTGTCCCCCTGCTTAAGCCAGTACATGTCCAGGCCTGTCTGAAGTTTGCTAGAGAGCATTTGGATAATCCTGAAGAGGATTGGGAGAATGTCATATGGTCAGATGAAACCAAAATAGAACTTTTTGGTAAAAACTCAACTTGTCGTGTTTGGAGGAGAAAGAAAGCTGAGTTGCATCCAAAGAACACCATACCTACTGTGAAGCATGGGGGTGGAAACATCATGCTTTGGGGCTGTTTTTCTGCAAAGGGACCAGGACGACTGATCCGTGTAAAGGAAAGAATGAATGGAGCCATGTATCGTGAGATTTTGAGTGAAAACCTCCTTCCATCAGCAAGGGCATTGAAGATGAAACGTGGCTGGGTCTTTCAGCATGACAATGATCCCAAACACACCGCCCGGGCAACGAAGGAGTGGCTTCGTAAGAAGCATTTCAAGGTCCTGGAGTGGCCTAGCCAGTCTCCAAATCTCAACCCCATAGAAAATCTTTGGAGGGAGTTAAAAGTCCCTGTTGCCTAGCGACAGCCCCAAAACATCACTGCTCTAGAGGAGATCTGCATGGAGGAATGGGCCAAAATACCAGCAACAGTGTGTGAAAACCTTGTGAAGACTTACAGAAAACGTTTGACCTCTGTCATTGCAAACAAAGGGTATATACAAAGTATTGAGATGAACTTTTGTTATTGACCAAATACTTATTTTCCACCATAATTTGCAAATAAATTCTATAAAAATCAGACAATGAGATTTTCTGGATTTTTTTTTCTCATTTTGTCTCTCATAGTTGAGGTTTACCAATGATGAAAATAACAGGCCTCTCTAATCTTTTTAAGTGGGAGAACTTGCACAATTGGTGGCTGACTAAATACTTTTTTGATCTGGGTCGTCGTCTTTGTTGTCATTGTCTTTGTCGTTGGTCTTGTCGCCGGTCGAGACTTTGCGAACTGATCTTGCAGATTTATCGGCAGTAGCAGTAATAAAGGGATCCCACGACATTTTGCCTCCGTCTTATTGAGGAAGCTCCACACATCAACCAACCTGGGAGGGATCCGCTTTAGGGTATCCCAACAGTTTTGGGGGCTCGTCCGGGATGTGTCGGAGATTCTAGAGATTGACAGAAAGCCGCCCTGGACTCTGCCTACTGATGACTCTGGTTAACCACATCTAAAGGTAAGCACGGGCCTGTTGCATCGAATCTCTGCAAATTGAACATATTCAATAGTCGGAAGTAGATAGGGTCCGGGCGATAAAGTAAGAAAAGATTGAGATGGATGTGATGTAAATGTATAAATTTTCTGAAACGAGGAACTTGGCCTTTTTGTCCGCGTTGCAGAGAATTTGGGGTCTCGCAAACCCCGGCCGGGTGACTGTTAAAATGTAGAGCAGCTGGTAGCAGCAGTTGAAAATTAGATTAAATAAAGTTAAAAATTAGGTTAAGGTAGAACCCAAATTTTCTACAAAAATCTAAATCGATGTGATAGGAAGGAGTTTAAATCAGAGGTACTTACGACGACGACAATAACATAATTACAATTTGTTCAAAAACGACGACAATAACATAATTAAAATTTGTTATAAACAAAAGAAACCCCTAGAGAACATCCAGACCTGTCCAGGCCGAGAGGGCCCTCATAAAACCAAGGAAAGCACAAACTTTTATAACAGAACTGTGCATATTGACTATATCAAATTATCGATGTCTGGATAAGGAACAGATGTTTTAAATAGAAGACAGAATAAAAAAATCTGCATAAAATTATAGGACAAGCATGCATTTTAGGAATAAGGCTTGGCATTCAATTTTAGGTAAATGATTCAATCCAAAATTTAGGTTTTTTCTAGGTAAGCCGACCATTTCCCAGCATAATTTTTTGTAAATAAGCCAAACATTTAGGGGTCAAAGACCCAATTCACGTGATTTAGGTGGCCGGCGTGTGTGTTTGAGATTGTGTGTTTAAGATTTTGTGTGTGTTTGAGATTTTGTGTGTATATGTTTATGTCCAATATTGTGGGGAGGGTCCTTTTCTCGAAACTCCTTGAGCGATTATTTCTATTGAATAAATCATCCGAGGAATAAAAGGAAAAGTCTGTGTGGGATAACAGTGGGGTGGTGGTGAAATAGACCGACATGTATTAAAACTATTTGTGGGACTGGGATAGAACCCCCAGTAGTCGGCCGCAGTTTTCTCTTAAGAATCTGTAGAAGCTTGCCGACTAGGTCCACAAATAGGGAATTGCGACCATACATTGTCTGTTGATATACGTGTATAAATTTTAAAACTTGTGGCAGTTAATAAATATCTGGTGAAAAATATTTCTTGCTCCTCTAATAATAAAAAATATATGAGCCTTTTACAGGACGTTTGTAAATTTGATTGATAAAAAATATATGAGCCTTCTACAGGACATTTATGAATTTGATTGATAAAAAATATATGAGCCTTTTACAGGATGCTTATAAATTTGATTGATGAAAAATATATGAGCCTTTTACAGGATGTTTATAAATTTGATTGATAAAAATATATGAGCCTTTTTCAAGGACGTTTTTACATTTGATCAGTAAGTTTGTAAAATATGACCATGGAAACATTTGGAGAAAAATGAGAAGTAATAAGAGGACTATATTTGAGGGGATTCAGTCCGAAGGAACGACCTAAAAGAGAATTCCAATTGACATCATTAAAAAATGAGTTGCGGTACAAGAATATATTACCCCCGGACGACGATAAACTGACCGAAATGAATGCATTGCGTGGGGCATTTTACACTGTATATAAGCAAGCAATTGATGATTTGGCCCGAGCGGAAAAAGATCACAAAGGCGTAGGAAGAAGGGCTGCGGAAAGGAGAATGGCAATTTGTCACGGTTTACAACTCGTGTGTAACGATGCCCATAAACGACACAAACACCGTGAGGCCACATCGTCATATGTCGAAGCATCTGACAACTTGCGCCCCCCACCAAATGCCCCACCTGCCCTTGAACCTTTATTTAAAATACACGGAGGAGTCATAGAATGCAGCGAACTAGGACCCAGACAGTTTGAGAACAAAGTGGGAGAAATGCTAAAAGCCACTGAGGACCTACAAGACGAATTTGAGATACTGGAAACCGCAGTCCGGACAATAGAGGGCATGCTTAAAACTTCCACCGAAACGGCCATATGTGCATTAGAAAATAAGGCGCAAGCGGAACCCACGTGGGGGGCTCCCACAAGAGGAGAAGTATAGATGTACCAAGGCCCCTACGGTCCTCCTCCCCCACAGGCGAGCTGGGGTCCTCCACCACAGCAGCCAACCTACAATGGAACAGACGTGGTCGTGGGGGATACGGTGGATGAGGGAGAAGGGGATTTGCCTCTGTCATGTGGGCCCTGTGTGGTTTTATTGGTTTACTGTTACTATTAGTTTACTGATTAATGCATGTTGACTTGTGATATGGGGGTGTGCTTCATGGACTATTTGGGACAGTGGGATCAATGTTTTTGCTGGTGGGTAGTTGTTTTCCGTATGGTTAGGCGCTAATCAGCAAGACCCGGCTGATGGCAATGAGACGCAGCTGTTGCCAATGGGCGAGAACAGCGGACGGCAACCGATTGGTTACTCCGTAACGGACGGCAAATAAAAGAGGCTGATTGGAATTCGTCGGGGGGGGGGTTACTCAGTGCTGACACGGCCATGACGACGTACTGTTCCGGTCCGGTTCTCTGCAGCGCGTCGACGAAGAAGACGAGCCGACGAAGTACATATGTTCTGCGATCTCAAGCACTTCCTAAAGGAACGGTGACTTCTGGAATCCAGTAGTGTTTCTGTGCGAGTGGGCTGCCCCATCAATGAAACTGGAAGGCTCATACTGTGCCTGTTTGTTCTGTCAGCTACAGCGATCGATCCCCTCCTGGAATCCCAAGAGTGACGTCAGCTCTACCGTGGGACTCCGGGCCATTCCCGTGCCAACACCCCGCCTGCTGTCAAAGTAAAAGTCCTGGCGGCTTGGGATTGCCTCAACTAAGGAGCCCCACAACCGGTGAACTTCCTGCCAGGTTTGCGGTGACCATTGGCGGATCCCACTTTGCCTTGCTTTTGTTTCTTTTTTTTCGGTCAGGAGGAACCCCGACTGAATGGACAATTTATCTTTCTGTCTGTTTGTGTCCTTAGTATTTTGTAACCTGTCTAACCTGCCAAAGTGTTAGTTTGGGGGTAGGCCTTAGGCAGGCCACCAGTAAGGTTAGTGCGGTCCATAACTCCCGTGTGCACCTGGTGTGCTGGTTTGGGTTTGAGAGATTTGTGGTAGTCCAGGCACAAATATAAAGTAGGTTTGCAGTGAATGCATTTTTATACAGTTTCTCGTGAATGCATTTTTATACAGTTTGCCGTGAATGCATTTTTATACAGTGTGCTGTGTCTTAAACCGTGTGCATATATTCATTGTAATTTAGACCCATACTGTGCTGTGTGGTTACCATCGGCTCTAGGCCTCCTTACCAAGTGCAATTGGTGGAGTTATTTTAGTGGAAGAAGGGTAATAGAATAAACTTTTTAATTGACGCTTGCTGCCTCTGTGTTGTGGTGTGTCCTGGGATTTCATGCATCAACTGGGTTGTCTTTAAGACTTTGCGACACTTCCAATCCTCAACTACAGGGATGTTACAACTGTGGGGAAAACGGACATTGGGTTCGCAACTGCCCGGCACCATGGCAGTCCCACTCCCCCTTTCAGCTGGAGCACCTCCAGTCCAAGTACATCGGGACGGGCCATGCTGACACCAGCAAGTGGGAGTGGCTGGTCAACCAGCACAGAGACTCCTACTGCTGCTACATGGGACATTTCAATCTGCTCAACTACTTCTCTGTGGCGGAGAACTAGAGCAAGGCGCGCGTCCGCTTCAACCTGATGGAGAAAATGCTGCAGCCGTGTGGACCCCCGTCAGACAAGCCCCAGACCACAGAGGATCACCCCCTGCAGCGCAGCAGGGACCACCGCCACACTAAGCCCCCCGGAGGAGGGACTGGCAGAGCCCCTACTCCCAATGACCGTCGAATCCACGCAGTTACCATTCATAGTGGACATGGGCAGAAGTGACGTGTCTTCCATCTGGCACCAGAGTCAACTTCCCGGATGGGAAGGTCCTGACTGGGGCAGAGTATGCCCAGAGACACTTGAAAAAAGGGGGAATACTTTCCATGTACACCAAATGGAAACCCTGGTTGCAGTCCATTCGACCCTTCGTCCCACCGAAAGACCCATACCACGTCACCCTAAACGACCCCAGATCTTGTTTACCATGACACTTTCATTGCAAATTTAGAACCATCCGCAGTGGTATGACCTCACGCAGTGCGCCCCAGCTGAGATCCCCCAGAGCTCCCTCGCAGAGACCAGGGTGGCCCTGGGCAACGCAGCAAGTACAAGTGATGTGGACAATGACTCTGTGGGGAAATAATCCCCGGGGAGTGTGTATATATTGCAATTGTCTTGTTTGCTTCGTACCTCCTACACAGGTGGTGTCCCTCCTGGGGCTATGCATTCGCCTAGACGGGGCTGAGTTGGAAGGGGACCACATCGGGTCACCTCCCGCAACTCCCGCGCCGTTCGGCTCGAGGAAAAAGTGGACACGTGGTAGCACTGGAGTCAGTGCGCCGCAGCCTCTAACCCCGACTGCCAACGACCAGATCCCAACAGTACCACGACACCGCCCGACCCCTGACGAATGGGTGGCAGCTGCCGATTCGGGGTACTCACTGTTAGCTGCAAGGGTGATGTGCTAGTAACCTCTCTCCTAGGTCATAGAGGAGCGAGACGGGACAATCACCATCCCCTGCCCAGAAGCAGACTGTCCACCTCGATGGGGCCCCAGGCGCTCCCCTCCTGATTTGTTTATGGTTTATTGTGTGTATGATTTTTTGTATGTTTATGTCGTAAAATAGTCTGTGCTGTTTGTTTGAGATTTTGTTATTGTAAACAATCCAGGTGGTGAGTGAATGCCATCCACGCGTTCAATAATACGGATGTTGGCAGGTTTTCCCGCTAAGACAAATGGGGTTTTCCCTGCCAATCACTCCTGGTGCCATGCACTGTCATGAATTGTTTATTGTTTGTTTTAAATGTTATCTGGGAAGAAGTTCAATGTTTGTTGACTGTTTTAGGGTGACCTCATGCTTGATGAGGTCAAAAGGGGTATTGTTAGAAATAATATATGGTGTTTGTTATAAAATGGCGCCTGGTAGAAATAATATGGCGCTTGTTATAAAATGGCGCCTCTGGTTGGAAAAACAGTTCTTTGTGACCAGTCGCACACATATTGTTTCCAGTACTTTTCCTGTTGCATGCAGGATGCTCATGCTCTTTTGCACGTACATAGTTCTTTGTGATTCATATATGCTTTTGTGACAACTTGCTTATGGGGGACTTTAAAAGGGTTGTCATTTTTGTCGTCGTTGTCTTTGTTGTTGGTCTTGTCGTCGGTCGAGACTGTGCGAACTGACCCGGCAGATATATCGGCAGTAGCAGTAATAAAGGGATCCCAGGACATTTTGCTTCACACCCATCTCCGTCTTATTGAGGAAGATCCACAAATCAACCAACCTGGGAGGGATCCGCTTTAGGGTATCCCAACACTACCTATCACATCTAACACAAATACATAAAGCTGTGTTCAAACAGGTGAAAGGTGCCATAGACGACAGATAGGCTGACATCCCAGAAGACCAACAAAGAATACAACCAGGGAACTGGGTGTACGTCATGGTGTTAAAAAGAAAGTGGAACCAACCTAGGCGCGAGGGACTGTTTAAAGTCTGATTAGCAACCAGAACTGCCCTTAAAGTAAAAGTTTAGAAATTCTGGTTCCACTTTAATCACTGCTGCGTTAATCACACAACACAACACAACACAACACAACACAACACAACACAACACAACACAACACAACACAACACAACACAACACAACACAACACAACACAACACATGCATACACACACGCACGCACATGCTTTTGGACACCGACAGAGTGAATAGGACCAGGTTAAATACAAGGAGGGTGACGAGGAAGGTGGAGACAGGTGGTGAGATTACTGACTGGAGACAGGTGTGCAGTGACAGGGAAATTTTGTGACACCAGGCACAGACAGAGGGAGCCAGAGAGAGATAGAGGGACCTAGAGGCAGAAAAAGAAATGTGGCTACTCAATGGATACCAGATCCCCAGGTATATGTCACGTTTAACCAAGAGCCAGATTGCATAGTAACTATACTATACAAGCTCTGGAGGGAGCAAGAGAACAACTGCCTGCCATTTCAGTTATGACCCTACAAAATCTGTTTGTTATAGAAACCCTACTGGCCGAGGATCAGGGGGTGTGTGACATAGTGGGAGATGAGTGTTGCACTGTCATCCCCATGCATGCAGGAGAAGAGAACAACCTCACGGAAGCATTGAAAAAACTGAAGCAACTAAGGGAAGAACATGTACAACATTCCAATTGGAGCACACAGGCTGATACTATATGGAAACTATTACAAAATCTATCCTGGTCTAAGGTCCTCAAAGGCATAGGGATTGCTATTGGTATGGTTCTATTAATAGTAATAATGACCTCCTGCTGTCTAGCTCTACTGATTAAGCTTTAACAGGCCAGCTCCCTGTACACATAGACGGAAATTAGACCGCAAGACATGCAGACATATACCACCTGTATAGCCTCCCCACCAACACCCAGGCTTGTGAGCACACAGGTCAGATGGATCCCTATCACTTGTACAGTATTCCCACCAACAACCATCGTGTAAACCCCTATACATGTCTATGGAAGAGCCCGTACAGTGGCAGATTGTATAGTCACGACACCACTAACTCTGCTATTGTTTCGATAGATAATCATGCACAACTGGAAGCATACCTATGCCCCACATATGCTGGCCCCTAATATGCCTATATTTTTATCCATCACAAATATTATTGAAGGTGAACACATTTTTTTGATAACAAAATATGACCACTCTAATATTAATGCATATATGCAACACTCCATACCCATAGTTCTCACATGATTCACTGAACCTCACACCTCACACACGGACCACACCCTCCACATCCTCCCATGCTGATTTGTATGACTTACACCCATCACCCACCATATTATTGGGCAACTTGTATCCTTGTAGTATTTGTGTACTTACTATGTTTGTTTGCGCGCATGTATCTTCATTATCCTAGTGTTAGTGCACCTTTTCTTGCTGAGTCGCACCATATATCCAGCGCGCCGTTTTCATGTCACTGTTTTCACTTTGTTACTCTGTTGATGTGTGATTTTAAGAGTCACAAAGGGGGGAATGTTGTGGTTAATCATCATATGGCTTGCAGGACAACCTCCACATGACCTAAAGGAAAAGAGACTTACTAACATGACTAAGAAAATCAGTAGCAGACAGGAGACTGGGTAATCACATACAAACCCACCCACGAACGGTCATTTGTGCGTATTAAAAACCTTAGGGTAAAACAACCAATCACCCTGCACAGCCCAGCCCAACACAAACACCATTATTTCAGGGTCCCCAAAGAATTCCCTGGAAAGATGGGTGTATCCCAAAGGCTGTGATTGGCTCTTTGGGAGACATCCCACAAGACGGTAACTGGCTCTCTGCCCCAAGAGGGGCAGGGCAGGAACCAAAAACGGAAAACATCTTGGGTATAAAAGAAGGTCTAACAGTGCAGTTTGTCAGTCCGACTCCGGAGCTCACTCGCTGTTTATTGCTGTACTTGACTCTCAGATACACAAAAAACCCTTTCGCATCAGACTCTGCTTGGTGCCCGTGTTTTTTTTTCAAGTTTTTTGTGACCAGAGATAGAAGTGTTGTCCAGAGATCGAGACTTTTTACTGGCCCAGGTCTGGACTTTCTTGGTCACAACAGAATAAAAACAAATGCAAATGGTCATGAAGTTTCAAAAAGTTAAAATGGTCTACAATAGGTTGGCTCAGAATAGCTCCCGACCAATTATTTTCACCACCGTCCCGAAAAACAATTTTAACCATCCCAAAGTTAACATGGATTGTCCCAAATTTAAAATGTTGTTTCTTGACATTGTCATTACTTCATAAGTACATTATAATTAGTTAAAAGTCTAGTGATTCTAGATTTCCTCGTAACTCTTGGCAAAAATAGACACAATAAGATAATTCAAAGGATTAGGCAATATACAAATATTTGCTTTCATGCATGCATGTTGACTGACAGTATACTTTATTTTACCAACATAGATAAATGATAGATAAAAAATCGATGACAATAAAAAATCACTTATCATAATTTATGGAGATTATATTAAGACGTCTGGATATCTATGTTGTATACCATGCAAGGCAGTTGTCTCCATGTTAACAGTCTGTGTAAAGACTGGCAGGCGACCTGCAGCTACATGGAACTTCGGAACAGGGAAGTCTGGCGAACAATTATTTTTACTGAGTGAATCGTCAGGAGCTGAGTCTCAAAACAGAGTCAAACTTTTCATCACCAGCAGAACTTAGGCACTCTCTCAACAAACAGCTAGCCGAGAAGGGTACTCCGCACAATTTGTCTTTGCCAGTTAATGGGAAAATGGTTTTATTTACATTTTTTTCATTCAAATTTATTTTTACAAAAATGTGTCCCGGGTCACGAGTTATTATCGAGCCCTGAACTGAAATAGTTAATTATATTTTCATTTTTAATTTTTTGGTGTATCTTGATGTCACTACCCGCACTAGGGTACGTCTATCCCAGTTTGGGAATAGCTGGCTGCAAATTATCTTCACTTTCCAAGCCCTCCAATTGGGGCCCGCTGAGAGGCCCCAGATCATTTCTTCTCATGCAGCAAACTTTATCTGACAGTGAGTGTGTGGTGCTCTGCCATATACCCTCTGTCTCCCCACCCTCATGCAGCCAGGCAGCAGTTTTCAGCACTCTTTTTTTTAACTCCTGTTACTTAACTCCAAGTTGGATCATAAAATAAAGTGCACTGGCTAAATCAGTTTTTATTTTTATTTATTTCTTTATTGATGTATTTATTTTTACCTGTGCTGTCAGCAGGCTTGGCATACAACACAGAGCATTTCTATGCCATTGCACTTTGCACAGAATTTATCGGCAAGTGGAATTCAACTTCTCAACTCTTCATTCATTCTTTAGTCAGCAAGAACTGCTTGCAATAACGCTGTCCCACTATGCGTAATGCAGAGTGCGTAATGGACACTCAATTCGGCACATGACCTCTTCCTGTGATAGCTATGGCAGTTAAGAAGGGAGTAAAGGTGAAGGATGTAATGAGGAGGGTTGGGGGGTGTGTTCGAAGCAGGTGTTGGGGGTGCCTGTGATGAGTGTGTGTGTGTGTGTGTGTGTGTGTGTGTGTGTGTGTGTGTGTGTGTGTGTGTGTGTGTGTGTGTGTGTGTGTGTGTGTGTGTGTGTGTGTGTGTGTGAGATATGTCCACTGGTGAGTGCACGGGACTTGTTAGTTACACTAGTTCTGGTGTATGAGGTTGGAATTATATCATTGAGCCTCCAAGTAGCAGAAAAGACCCTGCAGCCACCCTTGAGTACCGCAGCTGTAAAGACATTCCACGATTGCAGGAAAGCTCAGAGCACCATGCCCTGCAGCCACGGAAGACCCCCCAGCCCCCAGAGAAACCGGGAGTAACACCCAGGCATGGCCCAGAGGAGCATAAGGCACAGACCACAGGCCCTGATCCAGGTCCCATGCCCACCAACATGCCGCCATACCGCAATCGGCTAGAGTCCCCACCGAGCCGCAAGCCCTGAGTTCCCACCTATGTAGCCAAGTGCGAATGGCGCAGGACACCCCCGAGGTCAAACAGAGCCCCGCCAACGCTGGCAGACAGACAGATATGTGGCCCCTCCATCTCCACCGGCACACACGACAGACAAGCCCCGCAGCGAAAGCAAGGCCAACAGCTGCCTCCCGCACCACAACCCATGCCCATGATGGTGAGCAGCCTCCAAGGGGCCCCGGAAAGCACCCGGCAGCCCCCCGCCCCCCGGTCGCAGCAGGCCAGAAACCACCTGGCACCAGGGGCAAGTCGCCAGGACCCGAACTCAACCGGCAGGGGGTCAACCTGGTCGCCCCCCCAGCCAACCACACCCCACACCAACCAACACGGCTAAATCCTATTTTATGCTGAACATATTATGGCTGTCATAAACAGTCTGGCTCTTGTTTTTGACCAGCCAACGTCACAAGGTGTGAGTCAAAAGAGTTTCTGTGACAAGGGTTTTGCTCTTTGACTCGCGGCAGTAAGTTAAAACCTCTTCTTAATCTGACAGAAGTCATCAATTATTTTGAAAGTCCCAAAATAATCAAATTGTACAATAACTGTATTTTTAAGTGGTAATCCGTGAGATTATTTTGTGAAAAAAAAATCATATAAATTCTATATCTGATATACAAAAACTATGTTTCTGGTTGACTTCAGTAAAATAAAGTTTTTTTTAAGTATGCTACTATAAATGATACTATAAAAGACAACATTTTAAGAATGTTGGGATTCGATTGAAATTTACTATGCTATTTGAAGGCCCTCGAGTCATCAAAATATGTTTATATTTTTATGCTATTTTCTAACAATAAACTTTCTAAATCCAATTTATAACCTGATTCTAAACTTTTGAACAGTTTAAAAGGCTGTTGCTGCGTCAGTACCTTTCATCTTTCGAGGTTGGTCTTTGTTTGCCCCTTTGCTTTAAATTCTATGGTTACCAGCAAAACAACAAACAACATTTCTAACATCGTTTCACAACATCAAGACATTATATGCATTTCTGTACTGAGATCTTGGCTGCATCTATCTATCTGTCCATCTATCCATCTATCTATCTAGCTATGTTGTTGTTCAAAGGGGGCATGTGGTATGATTATATAAGCTGGCACACCCACTCACCATGAAATAAAACCATTTCTTCGACATTTGACAAGTTTTATTGAGTGAGTGGAGAACTGTGACATACAGTTGGTTTGATACTATGACAAATGTACTTTTTGTAAGTGGTGGATGAAAGCATCTGCTAAATGACATAATGTGAGGAAATGCTTTATAATGAGAAAAATCCTCCATCCCAATACATTTGTTCGAGAACATTTGTTTGTCATCGACATTGTCAGTTAATCTCCCAGCAAGAACAACATCAGGAGTCATAGAATTTATATCTAGAAACTTTTTTTAAATTACATAGGTCTGAGAAGACAATGAGAGTCATGGAGTGATCAGGTTGGCAGGGACTGACTAATCAAAGGAAACAAACTGAAGTTGAGACCCTCGCTGCATCCCAAAGGGCACAGTAGCACATTGTTTGGCACGCCAAATTAGTGTTGATTTTGGGAGAGACCACAATATGTTAAATAGAATGCAAATGCAGAGTACAAGGATAACATACTACATCCGGTGAAATATCATAGTACGCAAACACTGCACACTGCACTGAAATGAGTATCCCACAATGAATTGTGAGCGTAAGATGGCGGTAAATGTTTCCATGCAGTCCCTTCATCGACCCCGCAACGTACTGTGAAAGGAAGTTACGATGATGATGGTATTAGGGTTGTAGGTCCACAAAGCAATTGTTCTTTGTATTCACTGACTTAAGAACATGTAGTACACCATTTCGGACGCATCATCTGGGGGGTGGACAGAGATGTGGCTCCTGTAGCCACTCTACTTGCAACAAGAAAAAGATTTGAGACCTCTAGAGCAACCAGTGATTCTTGGGCGGTCCGGATGTGATCCGGGGGATCTTCTCCATCAGCCTGGAGACCGCCCTCCTGCGGCAGAGAGCCGGGGCGGCTCCGAACTGCTCGATCACCCGATTGTGCAGACCGTGGAAGGCCGCCGCCGTCTCCTCCCAGTTGTCCCGCACCAAATCTCCCGGAAGGATGCCTTGAGGGCCCCGGCCAGGCCCTCCCCCTCCTCCCGGCTCACCATGCGGTCGCACTCCAGGTCTTTCTTGTTGGCTACCACCGTGAGGGGAGGGGGCTCAGAGGTACCACGGCGTGGAGCCCCACTACCAGACGGGGAGCGGATGTGGTTGACCAGGAAGCACAGGCGCATCACCTCATTGAAGCTGCACCTGTCCATCACAGAGTAGGCCACCAGGAAACAGTCACCCCACCTGATCTTCTCCTCAATCAGCAGGGTGTCCTCCTCCTGCAGTATAGCATATAGTGAAATTAATTTTTTTGCCCTAACAGATTTATTGTATCAACTACATCATATAGTCTATCTGTGTCACATTTAAACTAGGGCTATTGGGTAGTTTTAGATACACTTTGAGGATAATAACTAACTTGGCCCGCAGTGTCGAGTATTTCAAAGTGTGCGACGTCTCCTCCGACGCACACTTCGTGTTTGTAGATGGTCTCTGCGTGGGAGAGAAATATTCAGGAGCACATTCAAAAAAGCACCGCAGTGAGAAAAGAGTTTGAAGTTGAATGATCCGGGTCCACATACATTCGGTTGGGAAATAATAATTTAAAAAAAATCGACCTCAAGCGGGGCACCACGCAATAGCTGGCGCTACTGGTAAGGGGCCGTCAATAAGTAACGACTACTTTTTTTATGTAGTCGTTAATGTCATCTAATAATTAAAACATTCTTATATTTTAAAAACATATGTTTAAAATACAAGAACAAAAATAAAAATAATACACATTTAAAGATAAACTTCAAAGTGTCTTCACCGCGTTTTTTTTTTTTTTTTTTTTTAAACATGATTGCACAATGAGTACGTGACAAAATTCCACGGTGCAAGAACACGCTCAACAAAAGAGCAACCTACCTAACGTTGGGTCATATTCCCCAATGAATCTTTTAGTAATAAAGCGAACAGCCATGGCTATAACAAAAAAAAAATACAAAAAATAAATAAATAAACAAAGAAAACAGTTAAAATAACATTCATCCCATTGAACGTATTCGAGTGGGGCGAGGGGTGGGGGTGCTCTTTACCGGTTTTACCGACAGCCGCCTGTCCCAAGATCACGACCCGGACCGTCCTGGGAGGAAGGCTCCCTCTGGTCCGGAGAGTTGTAGGTAATCCAAAGTTTGTGGACATACTATCTTTGTCCATTGGTGAGGATTAGTCGGATAAATAAGTGAAAATGATTTACTTCAGCATGGATGCATGTGAAAAGATTTTTGAGGCAGAGTGCTGGAACTTATTGCCCCCCCTTCACATAACTGCTAGAATTCCATCGAAAAAAAGGAAGAAAAAAAGACTGCCCACAAAAACCCTCTGTTGATGTCATCTCCTCTCCCTGGTAACAACTTGGTGGGGAGTATTGGAAGTGTGCAGCAAGTTCCATTGCTTACAAAATATTGTGCCTGCCTTACTGCATATCACCAACCTTGATATTCAGATCAACTACCACCATTAATACAACTATTCTGCTACTGCCAGTAATACAATCAGCTGCTAATAATACTGCTATTAATCCATTTGGATATCCTACGTGTGAATTTGCACAAATTGTTGAATGTTTAAAATTTTTATGAGCAAATACCTGGAGTGATAGAACAGATTAGCTCAAATTATGAATACTTACATTTCCATAGACCCTGGAGAAGTACAGATATATGGGGCACCGAACATTTGGTTACAATTTTCTAGTTGATATATTTTGAACATTTAGGTCTCTTTCCTTACATTTAACTAATTTTTCTCACATTTGAGAGAGAAATGAATGTAAAACAAGTTATATGTAATTGTTAACAATAGTTATATGAAAAACTTAATGTTAAATCTAAATATTAAATCTTAATGTAAATGTTAAAGTAAGTTGTGATCCCAGCATTTTAGTGGATTTCAAGGCTTTAAATAGCAGACCAACGGGTCCTCTGTTGATACAGGTAACAAGATCAATAGAGTTAAGTGTGCCATCATCATTTTCCATTGTTTAAGTTTTAAGTTTTAAATACATCTTCTGATGTTCAAACTTGGACACAGATCATCAGTGTTGTATACTGGAGTCATTGGGTGTTTCCGGTCTTGCAACAGACACCCTCGTCCAGGTGACCCAAACCAAGGTTGATCAACCCTCGGCCTGTTTCCAAGCAGCATGCTACTGACCCCACTCACTCCTTTTTAGCCACAGCCATCTAGACACTGAGGGAATGGCCTGCAAACCCCCGACTGCCCACTTTGACTGGCATGCACTTGGTCCTCCAATGCAGTCCTCCACCAGCTCCTGGTACTTGGTCTTCTTCCTCTATTGTGCTTCCTCCATTCGCTCTTCCCAGGGCACTGTCAGTTCAAGTAGGATGAGCTGTCTTGTAGTCTCTGAGACCAAGATAATGTCTGGTCTCAACAAAGTCTGGGTGATGTGTGATGGAATTGTGTACTGTAACTGTAATGGAAGCCCAGCCATCTATGCAGATAGCTGCTCACCTTGCGCTCGAAGCCCTCCACCACAGTCATGGGAACTTCATAAATGAGCAGGAGCCAGAGGATTCTTGGGAGGATCCCATGTTGGTAGACCCATGCCTTGAATCCGGGAGGCCAGACTTGTCCACCGCTCTCATCCAGCTCTCCAGATCGGTGCTGGAGGCCTTGACGGAATCGGTGTCCTTCAGGCTGCAATTGAAGACCTTCCCGAGGCTTTTCACTGGTCTTTTGGTGACTGACGGGATATGGTCTTCTCCCAGCCTGAAGCGGAACCTGTCTGTGACCTTCCCCTTCTTCAACACAAAGGACATTGTGGGTTTGAAACTCATGCGTGCCGAGGACACAAGCTTTTCCAACCCTTGGAGAATCCATCTGGCTCCTGGCACTGATGTTGTTGTCACCGTGAGGTCATCCATAAAGGCTCTGATGAGGGGTTGCCTTACTCCGGATTTGCTGAGAGGGCCTCGGCACTCTACCTTCGCCGACTTAACCAGTATGTTCATTGCCAGTGCAAAGAGGGTCACCGAGATGGTGCAGCCGGTGATTATCCCTACTTCCAACTGCTGCCAGTCAGATGTTAATGAGCTGGAGGAGCCCCTCAAACTGAACTTGCTGTAGTAGTCCAGGATGAGGCCCTTCACCTTCTGGGGTACGTGGTGTCTATCGAGTGCAACCTCAACCAGCTTGTGGGGTATTGAGCCATAGGCATTGGTAAGATCCAACCACAGAACAGCTAGATCCCCTCTGCCCTCTCTCGCCATTGTTATAGACCTTGTAGGGAACTCCACTTGGGCCTGGCGCTGAGTTAGCTCTTGCCCTCCTCACCACGGCCTTCACTTCACTCCGACAGGGCTCCTTCATGTTAAAGTCTGGGTGAAGGTGGTTGTTGATGGCATCTCTGGTGCAGGTCAAGCGACCAGTCCTCTTTTGACTAAGTAGTTGCTTGGTCAACTTGAAGGGGTTGGCCAGGAATGCCGCTCTCTTCCTTGCTCTCTCTCTCCGTCTCCTTCTGTGGCTCTCCACTCTCTGAAGGGTCAGGAGTTCTTTCCGAAGGATTGCCCAGAGATTGGTTAAGCCACCCTTCTCAACTTCTCCTGCTTTCTTGTACTGTCTTTTGAGCGATTTCAGTTATTCCCTGAGGCGCTGGATTCTCTTTGCTTGGTGGTTTGGAGCAAAGGCCGATGGTGCGGCCTTGACGTTCTTTGTCCCAAATCGCTCAGCTGCGATGTTTGCTATGATGGTGATCATAGTTTTCAGCCGGTGGTCCACATCCCCCTTGGCTGTCACTTCCAAGATCTGGTCCACATCCTCATCAAGCTGTTGCCACTCAGCTCTCTTTGAGGACCAGGGCCATTGGATCCTTGGTCGGGCAGGTGGAGCACCAACACTGTCAGCTGATGTTGTTGCTGCTTGGTAGCTCTGGCGGTCCTGTACGTTGCAGGCAGCTGATGACACTTGTGGGTTCTGTGCACTGCCAGCCAAAGGGGTAGCCAGTAGAGTGCTGGCAGTGGGTATGTGTGACAGTTGGAGGCTCTGTGCAATGTGGTTTGTCTCCGGGCCTGGCTCCGCCTGCGTCTCACCAGAAGCTGCTTCTGTGCGCTGTGTCGTGACTTCCCCTGTCAGGCATCTCTACCTGGCCTGGTGTATCTTTAATCCCCTCATGTTCTTGCAGGCCTTGCCACAGAGGCACTGTACTCTCGTTATCGTTTGTCTGTTGTCCTGCGTTGTTAACCTTAGGTCTGTCTGGTTGGGGTGCTCATCCTGCCATACTCTCGGGCTCCCCTGGGGGTATACTTCCTCTGTGGTCTCTGTAGCTTGATTTGGTATTTCCTTTCAGAAGCTGTGGTTTGGGCTGCCAACCTGCCCCACCCCGGTTACCGTCTCTCCGGCTGTCCTCTGTCTCTCCAGATGTTACAGTTATATTTGCGTTTGTCATCCAGTCTCTTCCTGGATGTCACTGGTTGTACCAGGATGTTTCGGTTTTAAATACATCTTCTGATGCTCAAACTTAAGACTTTACTTGGTACTTTATTTGGTACATAGCCTATACAATTAGCTAATTTTGAATACCATGATGATCAGACAAATACAATATAATAAATACAATAAAACTAGTGTTGGATACCAGCCAGAAAATGTAAAATTTACTATTGGTTTCATCTTATTCTGTAATAGTTGTATCCCTTATTGTACACTGTATTATTATCTATTAACCAGGAAATGCACTATAACATAACACAATCAGCCTTCCAAGGACACCCAGAACACTCAGCTTAATATTAATTATTTACTTATTAATTACTTAATAATTATAATTATTACAATTAAAAGTAGTGTGTTCCTATTACTTTCCCCCCTTCTAATTAGTACTTAAGTATTAATTATGACACCTAAGGAAAACTACTACAAACAAAAACAACTATACCAGTATGTGTTGTTGTTTGTACAGAAGTGATCAATATGTCCCAAAAGCCATGTGTAATCTTCCCGGGGAAGATGAAAGTCTACTTCCGGAAGGGGCCCTTGGGCTTTCTGCAGCAGGATCCCTCAGAGGTGACAAGAAAAATAAAAAAGACCCCTTCTTACAAGACAGGTCAGCACCAGTCAAAGTGGATGTGGTGAGAAAGAATGCATGGACTGTGGTTTTTCACAGGGGAGGGGACTATACTGACCGGAGTGAAGTGCTCGGGGAGTATATTCTCCAGTTTGGGAAATATAAAGGCAAATCCTTCAGGTGGCTTCCTTTAAATGATGTAGGGTACACAGTTTACCTCATCAAGAGTGCGCGGAAGAAGAGAGACACTGGTGTCTTTATGACCGAAGGGCCCAGCAAGGACAGTCTTATATCATTTGAGGAGTATGCACTCAGTTTCAAGGAGATAAGGTCTCTTCTAAAATATAAAGCTGAGAGGTCCAGTGCTTCACCAGCGCTTTGGTGTCAGAGCAAAGGACAGCTGGAAGCAAGTATGGGGCAGGAGGATGATGGGTATGCAGCATTCATAATTGGAAAAATGTGTGCCTCAGGTACAAAGATGCACCGACAGAGAAGTCACTGGAGACCATGTACCAGGGGTTAGTGGACTACTACAGGATGGCAGAGATGGATATGGCAAATTGTCACTGGTAGACAGGTAAGAAATTACTTTAATATTTTTTACTATCTATTATTTTATACCATCATTGAACATGAATGACTATGATATGACTGCCGTATCTCATGAATATGTTTTTTTTTTCTTTTTCAGAGACTGCTGTGCGGCAGAATCTCATCCAGGAGACCATCTGAACTGGGACGCTTGGAAGATGACTGATGTCACTGTTACGGAGGCCACTTCCGGATACCTGCTGAATACTTGTGCATCAAGATCAAAGTACAATGACAGCATCACCATCAAGCTGGACTGTATGAGGCTGTTCCTTCTTGAGTGTGTCTCAAAGCATCACCCCCTTTACAGCTCATTCTCCCATTTCCTGTCTGCAGCCTTTCCTGTGGTGGATCAGGAAGACCCATGCCATGGCTCTGCACACCCTGATCAGGTGACATGTACACACACACACACACACACACACACACACACACACACACACACACACACACACACATACAGGACACCCGAGGCTTGGGTGGCCTTTACTGATCTGAAACAATCCCTTACCGTTGCACCCACACTCGATTTCCCTGACTATAGATTCCCGTTTACTCAGTTTGTGGATCAAAAGGGTCGATATGTGCTAGTGGTGCTGTGTCAACCCGATGGGTGAAAACTCTGCCCGGTTGCATATTTCTCTTCTAAATTAGAACTGATCCTACAAACTGGCAAACCAATATAAATGACACCACAAAGATTTTTGCGTTATCATGTCTGCTTGACATGGCAAATATAAAAATCCAACGCTGTTCACCACTAAATCAAGCCACACATAAGTTTGTGAGTCTTTGTGGCGTGTATCCAGGTCAGAGTGTTAAAAAAGCTGATAATGTATGTCACAATGTATGTCACAAGACGATATCAAAGCTCTCTAGCTATAGTGATACAATTCTTAGAATATAGTGAGTACAGGCCATGGTTTATTCTTTGTTCTTTTATTTCATTTTTTATTTAAGGTGAGGTGTCTGGAAGGTTTGAGGTGAATAGGTCACTGAGCTCCCAAAGCTGAGATATAGTGCGGTCATAATATTAACTATGTTAGTATTAGATTTATTGCCTCGATGTCATACGAAGAACGAAAACAACAATGGGTCTATTCAGAGGTCCTATGGGAGAGGAATTTTGTTTATTCCTCCAGCTCGACCAGAGGAGGAAAAGTTTAGATTTATGACAGGACATAGGCTGAGCAGGCACCTATGGGTTGGAACCAGAGATGGTATGTTATCTCTGTACAGCTTTAAAAGCGAGTGCAGAGCGTCACTTGGCAGAGATTCCATCCGGCTCGGGTCTCTCCCAGGACGTCCATGGCAAGTCTGGTTTGATGCTGATTTGTGTAATAAAACTATTATTTTATTCAAGTCAGTGTCAGCGGTCACTCCTTCATTCTTCAGCACATCACACCCATCAAGAAACTAAACTACAAAGGCTAAATAATTCTGTGTTCTGTATTGTCTAATCTATATTTCTCCTTCCAACCAAGAGTGCAGAGCCAACTGTTATCTGCTCACTGGCGCTATTCACAGAATTTATTTGATCAACAATCTCCCAGCAGCGGAATTTTCACAGAACCAAAAGCCCCTTTTCAGTACCAGCCAAACATACAGTAAAAATTCAGATACAGTGGCAATATTCCTGTGCAGAGAATAAAATGTGTGTGTTAAGTGTTAATTATGAATTATTGTTGTGTTTTGTGTGTAAACGGAATCTGTGAGAGTATGGAGGTTTGTTGTATGGTCTGAACCGCAGACCAACGTCTGACCCACGACTTGGCCAGTCAACAGGGCCCATAGGAAATAAGATGCGCAGAGCCATTTTGAAAATCTCTATTAGTGTTGACTGTCTGGGACGTGGTAAGACTTTGGTAGTTGTAGAATGTCTGTTTCCTCCTCGTGTGCACTGTATTTTGTGTTGCAGCATTATTGCTGAAATGAATGTTGTTTGAGTATTTTTGGGATAAAGATTACGGAAATATTATTGTATTGTGAGGGAAATAGAACGACATGGAAAAGTGCAGAGCGTCACTTGGCAGAGATTCCATCCGGCTCGGGTCTCTCCCAGGACATCCATGGCAAGTCTGGTTTGATGCTGATTTGTGTAATAAAATTATTATTTTATTCAAGTCAGTGTCAGCGGTCACTCCTTCATTCTTCAGCACATCACACCCATCAAGAAACTAAACAACAAAGTGGCGTCACGAATCAGGATCTGTTGGGCCTCATCTGCCGATGCTGCCTGCTCCAGCGAACTGCCGCTCTCAGGGTGAGTGACCTCTCATAAAATTGAGCTGTTATGTGGGCTGGAGCAGTATGTTTTTGGCAGGGAGACTACACTGAGATTATGCGGCGATGGAGATGATGTGTTGATGTGTGAAGTGAGTTTCCGTCTAAATTGGGGTTAATTAAGATGTAAAAGACGTAAATAAGGGGAATAAGAGAATAATAAGTGAAGAAAAGGAGAATTAAGTTGAAATAGAGAATAGAGACAAGAGAAATAAAAGTTAGAAGTTGAAATAGACAATAGAGACGAGAGAAATAAAAGCTAAAAGTTAAAAGTTGAAATAGAGAATAGGGATGAGAGAAATGAAAAATGAAGTTAAAAGTAAAAGTTAAAGGCTTAAAAGATGTTGAGAAAGTAGAAATAAAAAGTAATTGTAGAATGGCAGAACTAGTAGCCAAAAGTTATTTAAATAACCATGCAAGATAAACGAAGACAGGGCCCGTATCTCGTTAAACAGTAAGACATGTGTACATTAAATGCTGTGTGAAAGTTGGCCGAATGAAGATATAATATAGTCAAATCTAGGTAGGAAAAAACAAGAGGAAATAACCCTGGCCAGGGGAATTGACTCAAAATAAAATTATATGAATAAAGATGAAAAAGAAGAAAGTAAAGTGAAAAAAGAGATAAAAGATAGATGAAAAAATAAAGTTTGTAAAGAAAAGTGAGGAAAAACAGGGCAGAACCTGCTCTGGAGAACTAGTGAACATGCATGATGAGAGAATCTGATTAAAAAGAATTTGTTAAAAGTGTGGCCAAAGTAAAATTTTAAAAGTCTGGCCAAAGTGAAAATTTTGATGAAATTAGAAAAGTATTTATGAGTCGACGTAAAACATAAAGCTAAGCGCTGTTGAAGTCTCTGGGGGATTAGATGTTCTGCTGGTCAGACATATCTTTTTCTTTTTTTTTTTCTTTTTGTGTGTGTGAGTGTGAAAATGCCGCGGCTGCAGAGGTAGAAGAGCTTTGTGTAATGTTTTGTGTATGTGATATAGAATATATGTGTTATTAATAGGTATACATATGTGGTGAGCAGTTGAATAGTACATAAAGAGAACCATTTCTTGCCCCTTTAGTGATAAACATATATGAGCCTGTTTACGGACTTTGTAAAGTTGATAAAAATATATGAGCCTTTCTTTAAGGACTTTTGATAAATATATATGAGCCTTTTTCTCTAAGGACTTTTGATAAATATATATGAGCCTTTTTCTTTAAGGACGTTTGATAAATATATATGAGCCTTTTTTCCAAGGACGTTTGTGCATTTGATAAAGGATATGAACCTTTACAGGACTTTATATATTTGATAACAAAATGAGCCTTCTGAAGGACTAGAGCCACAGTCTGCCTACACATACATGTACACATCCAGAAAAGAAAAGAAAATCTCCTGCTCTGAATTGGAAGGAGGATTTGTGAATTGTTTGATTAGCGTGTGGGTTTTTTCTTTTTCTTTTTGTGCTTGGGGTGTGTGTGGCGGTGATTTCTGTGAGTCCTGTCTGGTTAAAAGAGCAGATGGTCTTGTTGGGGTGAAGGGAGACTCTGGTTCTTGATGCAAGAAAAGAGGTTTTGTGTTTCGACTGCTGAGAGAAAACAGTTTTGATTTACGAGTGCGCGTAACTGCATTGAGCTGGGCTGTCCCTACGGGAGCCAAAACAGGATGTTCACTCGCTGACGACCAGTCCATACTGGAATTCTTTGCTAAACTTAAGAGGTGGAGCAAGGGGTGGTGCTTCACACAAGAGTGGAATTTAGTTAACTCCTCCTGACAAGAGGGGCTGGTGAGCCCCCCTCTCTACTCTGTACTCTCAGTAGTTAGAAGAAAGAATAAAAAGGATAAAATACAATTAAATAGATAAATAGAATAAAAATAATTAAATAAAATAAAAATAAATAGATAAATAGAAAAAAAATAACTAATTAAAAGTGATATCAGATTGACTAATATACTCTTTGGACTTTAAATGCATTGCATGATTAAAAGTAACCATTGCTTTATTTCAAGTGTGCGCAAAATAAAAAAGCTGATAATGTATGTCACAATGAATTGTATCACAGTGTGTATAAGAATTTAGAGTGAGCCTAAGGCATTGAACTCTTCTGTCGTTCTTTTTCTTTCTTCCTCTCTTTTACTATGCTGAGTGAAAGCTGGGGAAAGACAGAGAAGATGGAATGAGTCTGAACTGAATCATCCATAGGGCAGATGACAAGACATCTGGCAGATCTTCACAGACACTGAGGCTTGCGGATGACAACGTTCTGGAATCCTGAATCCATCCAAATCAATTAAAGGCCAGGACGGTTTCATCCACAAACTCTTTCAACAGACCTCACCTGCATTTACCTATATACCTATAAATTTAGTTATAATAAATGTGTTTAGCTTGTCTTCACATATGCGTTTGTAGTAGTTCTTTTTCATACATTGCATTTGCAATTATTTAGTGAGAGACTTGGCAACGGACTGACCAATTAAGGCATTTGCCTAATTAATAGGGTATTATTGACTGATTGATTGATTGATCATGTGGAAAAGCTGATTTGATTTAAATACTGTTGAGTTCTGTGAATATTGGTTTCATTATCTGGGTATGATTTATCTATGCTGTTTTGAGAATGAACACTGATGTAATTTTGATAATTGAACATAAATGAGTGTGATCAGATGCATCAGATGGTGAACAAGTGAATTGGCTTTCACAAGTGGGAAGCAATTGGTCTCCTTTGGGGTTGGCAAATTCAGCTGTTGTTGGTTGAGTGTGATTACACGGTGCTTTATAAAGACATTTTTAAAATAATTCAATTTGATTTACAATAAAAGAAAAATAAGAGAGTCATTAGGATGTCAAAAATGGATACTAAAATTACAAAAGTAATCACTCCTATTGATGTAGTGCAAAAGAACAATCCCCTTATTAAAGATATTGCAAAAATATCAGGAAAATGGAGCAAGCGTTGGCCGGACATTGAACAACCATGGCCAGTTGAAGGAACTCTTAACCCGGATGTGATTAAAACAATGCAGGTGCTTGTGTCCACATATAAAGTAAATCAAAAGAAAGGCAAGAAAGGAAAGAGACGCACGGAGAAAAGACAAACAGAATTTGGCATTCTGCAACTGTTTGCAAAGGAGGGACAGACATGGACAGACACTCTGGTGAGAAAGACACTCTGGTGAGAAAGGCGAGGCAGCGTCTCTACCACCTCAGGCAGCTGGGGAAATTCCGGGTCTCGGTGAGGATCCTCAAGTCCTTCTACTCTGGAGCAGTGGAGAGCATCCTGACAGGCAACATCACTGCCTGGTTTGGGAACTGTACTGCCCAGGACAGGCGGGCCCTGCAGAGGGTGGTGCGTTCAGCTGAACGTACCACTGGAACTACCCTCCCCCCCTTGCAGGAGTTATACACCAGGAGGTGTAGTAGCAGAGCCCGTAGGATCATGAAGGATCCTCATCACCCCAACAACGGACTGTTTCAGCTGCTGCGGTCAGGCAAGCGCCTCCGCAGTCACGCAGCGAGAACAGAGAGACTGAGACGGAGTTTCTTCCCTCAAGCCATCAGAACTGTCAACGCTGACCTCACCAGGGGTCCTAACTGAGCCATGCACTAGGCTCCACTACCTACTGTACTGTATGTAGCATACTGTACCGCATACTGTATCACTGTTCAGGGTTGTTCGTGATGCCGTATTGCTGCGCCGTACTGTTGTATACTGTGCTGTATTATCCCAAACACTACCTCACTCTATTCACATTCACATGCCACTTTAATTCACATGCCACTTTAAATGCACATATATGTATATACATAGGCATATTACTTCAACCTATTCCCTTTTATTTCGATTTATTTTTTATTGTATTTTATTCTATATATTTTTTATCTTATTCTATAAGTATTCCACTTACTGTATTACGTTTTAGGAGTCAGTTAGTCGGTCTATTAGAAAGGAATTTTCTACTTTTTATTTTTATTTTATTTTTGTACTTTTTCCTAGGACTTATTGTGTGCTATCACCGGGTGCGTTGCATTACATTTCACTGCATATATGTATGGAAGTATGTATATGTATGTGACAAATAAAAAATCTTGAATCTTGAATCTTGAATCTTGGTTCGAGGCTGCAAAGGAAAAAAGAGAACAAAGTAGACAAGAAATAAAGGAAAATGAAAAGGAAACAGAAAAATTGATGGAGAAGATTACCACGCCCTTCTCACATACAGCATCTATACAGAAGCCCCCGCCTTATGAGAAGGTGGTGAAGTGCACTGATGCTCATCCCCAGCTCCCAGTGATTACACAGGAGGGCAACTATCTCTTCAAAGGTGAGGATGAACAAATAATAGAGATGGGCAAGGCTAAAACAACCATGAAGATGTACCCGAGCTCCAACAGTACAAAGAAGAAGGAACAGGATCAGGAGACTCTCAGAAAAGTAAACCAAATACAGTTGGTGGATAATAAGAAGAAGAAAAAGAAACAAGCTGTGGTTATGCAGAGCCAGTC
Source organism: Zeus faber (assembly GCF_960531495.2). Classification (NCBI taxonomy): domain Eukaryota; kingdom Metazoa; phylum Chordata; class Actinopteri; order Zeiformes; family Zeidae; genus Zeus; species Zeus faber. The sequence continues at coordinate 36,496,305 of NC_137190.1, forward strand.
ACAACTAAATCAATTACCACCACAACCACAGCAAGGACAGATTCAGGTTCTACCACCTGTGGTCCCCACTGTCTCCAGTCCCCAGTTTTTGACCAACCACAAACATGGAGAGGAAGAGGCCAAGGAAATTTAGGAAGAGGAAGAGGAGGAAATTTCCAACAGTCTCAAGGAGCGTGTCATAATTGTGGACAACAAGGTCATTTTGTACGTGACTGCTACAGGTTCAGAGGAGACTTCAGAGGAGGCTTCAGAGGAGGCTTCAGAGGACAACCACAGCCACCCAGGGGACCAGCGAACCCATACAGGGGTCCGGAACCTGGTTTCTAGGGGTGCCCAGAAGACTCGAAAGGGAGGTGTCAGCTGGTAGTATCAGGGCCTGAGCAAGATCCAAAAATAGAGGTGAAAATAAATGATAAGTCATCGGAAGTAATGGCAGATTGCGGAGCAGCTTTCGCCTGTGTTCGGCCTGAAGATGCTATGCATCTCCCCATGTCTGACCAATTGGTACGGACAATCGGGTTTGAGGGTGTGAAACAGCTGATTCCTCTCACAAAACCAATTGAGCTCTGCTGTAGAAATCGGAAAATCACACTACCTATTTTGGTGTCAGAACATACGGCAATTGCACTCTTGGGAAGAGATGCTATGTGCAAACTAAATTGTACATTACCGTGTACACCGGACGGCTGTCTGGTGTATGTGCCACCTGATGTCTACCACCAATTATTTAGCGCACCAGAGACCGAGACTTCTTCAGTATATTGGATTGGAAATCTTAGTCCAGAGCTATTAGAGCCAGCCAAGATGTGGGAGAAGTTCATTGTGGCAAATATGCCTGATGCTAAGCCCCCTGAGTATCCACATCATTGCACGTTGAAATATTTCAAGAAAGCTGACCAATTGGATCCAGAAGAATGGTTGAGTAGTCAACCGAAGCATGTTCAGCTGATCTCATGCTGCATAATTGTGGGACCACAAGGAGCAGCTATGAAGATAAACACCAATGAATATCTTGAGAAAGAGTATGAATTTGTGAAAAGTGTGCCACATGTGACTTTAATGGTGGCTGAAGGATTTGAGCAGAAGCAAATAGGAGAAATGATGGCAGAAGCTGAGGAAGCCATTTTTTCACCCATAAAGGAGAATCTTGCTATCTGGATAAGTGAAGAACAGAAGTTCATGAAAATCATGATTTCAGCTCAAAGACAAGGACAACCACAAGTGATACAGATGACACATGAGTCAATGTTCAGCGCTAAATTGGACTCAGACAGCATGAGAGAGGAGATGCTGCAACAAATTCCAGAATGTTTGTGGTGACGACATAGTACTGACATCGGACTTGTGAGGTCAGCCCAACCGGTGAGAGTTGAACTGAGACCAGGAACCAAACCTCCTTGGAAGAACCAATATCCACTAAAGGAGGAGGCAATCAAAGGGATTGAACCACAAATTGAAGGACTGTTAAAAGCAGGTGTAGTGGAAATATGTTTGGATCCTCAGAGCAATACACCTATATTGCCTTTAAAGAAACCAGATGAGTCCTATCGCTTGGTACATGATTTAAGAGCGATAAATGAAGTGGTGCAGGATTTTCCAGCAGATGTACCAGATCCACATACCTTGTTAGCCCAAATCCCTCCAGAGGCTACACACTTCACAGTGTTGGATTTGTGTGGAGCATTTTTCAGTGTTCCACTGAGCGAAGAAAGTCAAGGATTGTTTGGATTCACGTACAAAGGACAAACCTTCAAGTACAAGAGGCTCCCTCAAGGATTCAAACATAGCCCTCACATTTTCAATAAAGTATTGCAAGATGACTTGGCTGGAATTGATCAGATCTTGAAAAGTACTGTCATTCAGTATGTGGACGACATCGTCATCTGTTCACCATATAAGGAAACATGCCATGAGGACTCAATCACACTCTTACAGCTATTGGCAGACAAAGGACACAAGGCCTCTCAGAAGAAGCTACAGTATTGTCAAGAAAAAGTCGCACCAAAGCCTAAAACAGTCAGAGACATGATGACATTTCTTGGCATTGCGGGATATTCTTCAGCCTGGGTAGAAGATTATGCCTGCCTAACAGGGCCTTTGAGAGCCATGATAAAAGAGACTGGGAATGCTCAACTCCATTGTAACCTCACCTGGACGCAGGAAGGTCTAATGGCATTTGAAACGATCAAACAGAGGCTACAAGAAGCTCTAGCACTAGCACTGCCAGACTACTCTTAGAACTTTTTGCTGTATGTGGCTACGTCCATGTGAGGCAAATATGCATGTGCAGTTCTTTGTCAGCCAACAGGTACAGGGACAAGCCCTCAACCTGTGTCGTATTATTCTACTGCCTATTCAGAAGTAGAATCGGGGCTACCACTGTGCTACAGAGCAATGGTGGGAGTTTATCTAATGTATGAGAAAGCATCATCAGTAACTATGGGTTACCCAGTGACAATTCTTACCCATCATAGTCTCAGAAATCTTTTGAACTTTGGTAAATGTACATTGACTATGTCTAGGCTAAGAGACTATCATAGGCTCTTAGAGCAGGAAGATGTCACCTTAGTAAGGTGCGTCATGGTAAATCCAGCTGATAATTTACCAACACCAGGGGATGGAGAGCCACATGATTGTATTCAGGAAGTAGAGAGATATGCAAAGCTCAGATCAGACTTGCAAGCTTTCCCACTTCATGTGTCAGATGTGGAGTATTGGACTGACGGGTCCTGCTATCGAATAGGAGACACATTGAGTGCTGGTTATGCAGTAGTCAAAGCCCAGGGAACTGAATTTGATGTTGAGAAAGCAGAAGTAATACCACAACCTGCTTCTGCACAGCTTGCTGAGCTTGTGGGCCTGACTGAAGCTTGTCTATTGGCCGAAGGCAAGCGAGTGACAATATATACAGATTCGGCATATGCACATAATGTGTGTCATTTATTTGGATCAGTGTGGAAAAATCGAGGATTTAAGAAAACCGATGGTTCTCCGATACAGCATCATGCCCAAATAATGAAATTGTTGCATGCAATGATGAAACCAAAGGAAATAGCTGTAGCTAAGTGTGCAGCACACAAAATGGACACGTCAAGGGTCACACAAGGTAACAAAGCGGCTGATGAGGCTGCTAAAGCAGTTACAGGAGCAAACAAAGCAGGCAAGGTTCTTCTGGTCACTCATGAAGTGGACTTGGAAGATAAAATCACGCTCAGAGATGTGATCGCGATGCAAGAAGCGGCGTCAGCCATCGATAAACAATTATGGTTGGACCGAGGGGCCACACAAGATTCTGCTGGTCTGTGGAGAAATCATGAAGGACTGATGGTAGCACCCCCTGACCTACTAGGTCTGATGATTCAGGAAGCACATGGGTTAGCCCATGTTGCAAGGGGGGAGGTAAGGAGAAAGATCACGAAAGAGTATGGTTTTTGGGCACCGTACTTGCTTGAGCAAATTGATGATGTCATAGGCAGATGCACAATCTGTCTTAAAAATAACGTTCGGAGGGGTGTGTTGAGTCCACCCGGTCACATTCCAACTCCGACAGGTCCTATGCGTGAGTTGGTTGTGGATTTTGTTGACATGATAAGACCAATAGGAGGTAAAAGATACATGCTAGTCGTCGTGGATAGATTTTCACGGTGGCCTGAGGCATGTCCAACCAAGCGTAAAGATGCTCAGTCGGTTGCCAAGTTCTTGTGTCGTGAGGTCATAAGCAGATGGGGACTTCCAGATCGGATATCCTCAGATAATGGGAAAGAGTTCGTGGATAGAACAGTAAAATTAATTCTGCAAAAATTGGGAATTAAACAACGTTTAGGAGCTGTTTATCATCCACAAAGCCAAGGAGTTTGTGAAAAAATGAATGGTGTGCTGAAAAATCGCATTGTTAAAATCTGTCAGCATACAGGTCTGAATTGGGTAGAGGTGTGTAGTTAGGAGCTAACACTAGTAGATAAAGACCCATTCTAAATATCTGATTCCATCATTTACTCAACAGTATTGTTAACAAGGAAAATGCATGGACAAAGGAGGAAAAGAAAAAAGTTAATCATATATTGGAATAATGTTAAAGTATAATGCAAAAGTGAAATTATTATACTGTATTTGATGTTTGTGCAAGATACTGGCTGGTGATTCTTTCTTTCAGGACCAGTCAGAGGATGGCTGTGTCCAGAGATCCTAACAGCCTAATGGACTTGAACATTCAAACATGGACACTCGAAAATGGAGGAGGAAAAAGGACGACGGACCCTGAATGAAGACATCATGATCAGGAGTGTCGAGTGAAATATCATTAAAAGTTGATGGTGTTAAAAAGCAACAGTTCAATACATACATATGTGTCCTGAATGTTTTTATAATATTGGGGTTTGTTTACTACAATGTAACCTGTATTATTGATAAATATCCTGTACTCTACGCTAGATATTTTTAGCAAGACATATTACTTTGATTTGCTATTGTTTTCTTTGAGTTATCTGTAGTAGGATGAAGTGAATACATTGGGACCTCAGGTGTTTTCTTTTTTTGCGGTTTTTGAGGGACATTGGTGCTAGGCAGGGAAAGGTCCACTGGAAGGTCCGATGGGTCGAACAGCCTGACTTTGGACAAATTTTTGATTTATTTCTGAGGCTCTAAATGTATGCATTTATATGTAACATCCTATACAGTAGTCTAAACCCTTCGTTTTTTTCTGTTAATTGATTTGGAGTACCTTAGGTGGTTGCGTGGGGCAGAGGGACCGTGAGAGAATTTTCCTGTCTTGATTGATTGATGGATGTTCTAAGAAAGGAAGCTGCCAGATGGGTTTTTCGCTCTCACACTCCACAAATTTGCTGTATTGCTATGACTAAGCATGGTCAGAGGGGTATATTATAACCAATTGTGTTTGTTATTAAGTGATTTCTATTAAGCCAATTAACATCATATGTTCAATTACTCTTCTCTCTGTCGAGACTTTGTGTAGTCTCGAAGGGGGGAATATGAGGTGTCTGGAAGGTTTGAGGTGAATAGGTCACTGAGCTCCCAAAGCTGAGATATAGTGCGGTCATAATATTAACTATGTTAGTATTAGATTTATTGCCTCGATGTCATACGAAGAACGAAAACAACAATGGGTCTATTCAGAGGTCCTATGGGAGAGGAATTTTGTTTATTCCTCCAGCTCGACCAGAGGAGGAAAAGTTTAGATTTATGACAGGACATAGGCTGAGCAGGCACCTATGGGTTGGAACCAGAGATGGTATGTTATCTCTGTACAGCTTTAAAAGCGAGTGCAGAGCGTCACTTGGCAGAGATTCCATCCGGCTCGGGTCTCTCCCAGGACATCCATGGCAAGTCTGGTTTGATGCTGATTTGTGTAATAAAATTATTATTTTATTCAAGTCAGTGTCAGTGGTCACTCCTTCATTCTTCAGCACATCACACCCATCAAGAAACTAAACTACAAAGGCTAAATAATTCTGTGTTCTGTATTGTCTAATCTATATTTCTCCTTCCAACCAAGAGTGCAGAGCCAACTGTTATCTGTTCACTGGCGCTATTCACAGAATTTATTTGATCAACAATCTCCCAGCAGCGGAATTGTCACAGAACCAAAAGCCCCTTTTCAGTACCAGCCAAACATACAGTAAAAATTCAGATACAGTGGCAATATTCCTGTGCAGAGAATAAAATGTGTGTGTTAAGTGTTAATTATGAATTATTGTTGTGTTTTGTGTGTAAACGGAATCTGTGAGAGTATGGAGGTTTGTTGTATGGTCTGAACCGCAGACCAACGTCTGACCCACGACTTGGCCAGTCAACAGGGCCCATAGGAAATAAGATGCGCGGAGCCATTTTGAAAATCTCTATTAGTGTTGACTGTCTGGGACGTGGTAAGACTTTGGTAGTTGTAGAATGTCTGTTTCCTCCTCGTGTGCACTGTATTTTGTGTTGCAGCATTATTGCTGAAATGAATGTTGTTTGAGTATTTTTGGGATAAAGATTACGGAAATATTATTGTATTGTGAGGGAAATAGAACGACATGGAAAAGTGGATGAGAAATGGACTGTTAAAAGTCATGAACGGAGATAGGAGGAAGTGAGCGGCTAGAGGGTTGGATGTACTGAGAGAAGTTTCTGGAAGAGATTCCAACTGCATGCGCTTTTCTGATGACGTGTGAATGTGTGTGTGTGACAAACCCCGCCCGGGATCCACAGCTTAGCCACCACACAACAAAGATTATAAAACTGAGTTCCACCCACTCCAAGCTACACACATTTAGCAAAGACAATAGCGCTGATTATTAACTGAAACCCATATATAACAATGACTGAACCCAACTGAACGCAACTGACACCAACGGAACCAACTGAACCACCAGAACTGTCTTCCCCGCTCACGACGTCCCTGCCAACTTGTGGACAAAATGACACCAACGCCATCAGAGCTGCATCCACCAAAGAAGCCACTACCAAAAGCTAAGTACTCACACCCAGTGATTATACCCAACAGAAACCGTGAGCCGGCAAAGCACATTGCATCCATTTAACCCATTAAAACGACTCTGCAGGGTCAGAGGGACCCTAGTATTCATACTAATCACAACATTATTAATAGTACTCCCGATACTGTGGCATTATCATTATGCTCAACAGCTAAAAGATAATGGGGTCCTCAAACCTATGACCCGTCAACCAATGGAGTACACATGGTCACATTGCCATACGTCTGGGACTGCATGATACACTGCACCCATGTCAACCGAAAAATAACACAATCCGTAAACGCCCCCTTTGTCTACATAGATGCCTTCGGAGTTCCAAGGGAGGTCCCCTCACAAATTTAAGGCACAAAATCAAATTTCAGGTGGATTTGCGTCTATACAACTCAGTCCCTAGTGAACAATTGACAAAAAATGTAGATTGGATGAACTACATCTATTATAATCAAGAAGGCTTTGCCAATTACATGTTTCAATTGTTCGAGGCCCTCGGTGAGCAGCTAGACGCAACTTCAGTGGAATACTGCCTGGCTGGACAAAATATTTGGCAAATGGGGAGTCCTACTATTCAAAGCCGGTGTTATAATGCTCGTTATTTGTGTATTCTGATGTTCATCGGATGTTGTGGGGTTTTGGGATGTGTTTTTCATTTTGTTATGCATTTTTGCATTCCATTGTTATTCGTTTCATTCTGCATTTCTTTGAAGTTATTTTATTCAGAACGTGGAGATGTGGAGATGTTTGATCTCCAAGTGATGGTGAGTCTCAGAATGGTTGAACAAAGAACTCCCTCACAGAGCTTGTTAGGATCTTCGATCATCTGGATTCGGTTGAGATAAAGATAAGGTCTTATCATAAGGTGCACCTCTCGCTATGCACATACAGTACCTGCCCTGCAGAATATATGACCAACTTGCTCCGATCCTCCGTGCTATGATTTGAAGGTTGTTGGGGTGCAGCAAATGGCATTTTTGGCGCAACCTGAATTTTCCTCTTGGTTTTCCTCCTTAGATATGCCCTCACCCCTGGCCGAGCTGGAAATGGAGATCTGGCTGAGGGCTGCGGTCCATGGTCCCTTTATGAGACAGGTCCACTATAAGCATAGAGCTCCTCAGAGTTAGATATAGAGGTGGTGAAGAACTCAACATTCCACCAGATGACCCTTGGACCCCACGCCCCTCCAGTCCGATCCCTCTCTAGCCAGGCTACTCCCCACCTTGTTATATGGTCATCTTTTTCCTTTGCCCCTCCATCAAAAGAACTTCCTGGGTTTCCCCACTGGGTTTTACCGGACGTCAAGGGCTAGGTTTTTTCTGATAACTATATACAAACGGGTTATTTGTTGATATACCATTTATTTCTCCTGTAACAATCATTTATTTTATTGAATTTGTTCCCGCTTTATTCTTAGTATACATTTATATGTACCAATTGAGGTTGGTTGTTGGTTTGTTTTCTGTTGTTATGCACTTTACGTATATATTTTGTTCCCCGCGTGTTTCATTTAAAAAAAAAAAATTATATTTTGATGTTTTTACATTTCATGTTTTAGTATTTTCATTTTCCATATATCTTTTTTTATCATTATCCTAATGTTTATATGATTAAGAGGGTAGAATGTAACAATATATCTATATCCATGTAATCACATAAACATATATGCACACACACAATGAAGAACACAACTTCATGTAGCTTCCAGTCACACACTTTTATTTTAGCACACAGGGTAAATTCTTTCACAAACCTTTTAGATTGTGTCCTCCCTTGGGTTCCTGCCAAAAAGCTTGCACCATCCTCAAAGCTTGCCTTATCTTGGCCTGACCAATTATTTTCTGCACCTGTGAGGTCAAGCTGGCTGTATATTCTCTGTATCTGTGACGTCGGACCGACCACATATTCTCTGACTCCCTGAAAATAAACTGTTCGACTCAGAGAGATGCTCCTTAGCAGATCTCTGATCCGAACCTTGTACAAGTAAAACCAACGTCTGTCTGCCACTTTAATTAAGACCACCGATTGACAAACTGCAGATTAAAGGGACCCTTTCATTTCTGTAACAAGCCTTGTATGCTTAAGGTTGGCGGATTCAGTGTATCCACATCCTGCCAGGGTGCCTTAGTGATCCTGAGCTGGCAGCTGGGATCATGTACAGGTACGCTGAAACACTGCAGCTGAACCATGTCCATGTGAGGGGGCTAAGGTTCCTGTCTGGATCCCCATCAGAGGTACTTCTCAGCAGGAGGGCTACCACTTCCATCAGGCTCAGTGGGTCACTGGAACACAGGTTTCATCAGAGCTGTTTCAAGCCCAGGGGATGACAGGGGGGGTTCGCTGGAACTGAAGCAACCAGGTGTTCGGCTCCCTGCTGTATTTGATCCATTTCTGATTGCAGACCTCAATGCAGTCTCCAATCAATGTTAGGGGATGGGAGGTATCCTGCCCTTCACCTTTCCAGCAGAGACACCAGAAAGAGCTATGTGGAGTATGTGGAGCCTGGTTTCCTCCCAGTTTCACTAGCCTGTGTGAAGCACAGGAGCAAGACAGAGTCCATGCTTCCAGGAAATTCATCTCCACAGAGCAGCCCTCCACCCTCACTCCCAGTTTAGTCACTCTCCCCTCCACACCAGCTGTACCAATTTCCTGCATTACCTCCTGCTGTTAAAGTAGAGGTGAATACACCTAGTGCTTCTGAGCCTCTCACAGGGGCAGGTAAACACATTACTATAATAAAAGAATATAAAAAGTAGTGCACAAAACATTGTGACCCTCCTGGTAACAAGGGCAACATAAAAAAATGTAAATTGTTAGTATCTATATTTTTCTTTTACAGGAAATAATTACTTATTTTTCCTTACCTCTCTTGTTCCTCTTCTAGAAACCACTTTGACGCCACCTCTGCCCCTTCGAGCCTCACCAATCGGGGCCTGCACTGGACCAGTGAGGACTGGTGGAAGAGAGTGTCCTAGACCACAAGCATTGGACATCCCCTATGAAGGATTTAGCAGGATGTCGATTTTCTCGACATCCTGCTAAATAAACATCGTGGACAGAAGAACATGCAGAAGCTTGTGGACGAGGAATATGCTGCTATGGTTCACAACTCTGCATCCAACCCAAATAGTATGCTCCACCCAACAGCAAAGTTTCACATTTCACAGTATGTAAAGTTCATGGCCAAGCTACTGAACACCAGCTCTTCATTCATCAGAGAAGCTCCGGGAGAGACAGCAGTTATGGCACTCTTTGACAGAGGGGAGAAAGAGTGTTTTGTGCCTGTTGTTTCCATGCCTCCAGTTGTTGTAAATCCACCTGAACCCGCTGCAGCTGCACCTTTAACTGTGGACTTCATCAAAAGGATTGTGCAAGGCATCATGGAGAGGCAAAGGCAACAACAACAACAACCACCAGGATGCAAGAAACAAATAAAGTCGTGTCTTTCCTGTGGTCAGCCAAAGTCTAGGTACCAAAACGACAGCTCCTCCATCCACTTCTTCTACCAGCAACGCCCTGTCCGTTATTTCCATTGCTCCACTAAGGTTTTTAAAGCCTTTGATGCTGAGGGCCTGACAAACTGCAAAATGCCCTTTAAAGACTTTATAGAGACTACGTTCTTCCAACAGGAACTGGATCACACAAAGAAGGGTGGATGAAAGAGGGCAACAAATAAGGAAAGGCCAGACTACCAGCACAAAGGGGGTATGTGCCGTTTCTGTCACATGGAACTGAAGCACGGCCAAAACACTCCTCGTGCACACAGGGTTCCCAGGTGTAATAGGGAACTACATTTACTGCCCAACTAAGGTCTTCTCCATCTACAAAGACCAGGGCATTGACAAGGGGATGACCTGGAAGGACTTCAAGGAGTTTGTTTTTTATAACATAGAAAAACAGAGATGTGGAAATTGGGAAATAATGGGTGTGTAAATTGTAAAAATCTTCGTTGAAAATTGTAAATATCTTTGTAAATGTTTTTTTTTTTACTAAAAGTATTCATCATCTTTTTTTAAATTTATTGCGTTTTCTTATGTTGGCTTCTGTGTCTAAATACTTTATTTTAAAATAGTAGTCACACACAACAATGTGGTGCCTTTATTCTGTTTATAGTTCTGATTATTGTTAGCTTGTTCACGACCAGTTTGAGCTTCCCAAGGTCTTTAATTTACCAGTATTTGGTATCTGGGCATTGTGTGTCTATGTTGAATAGTGCATCCGGAAAGTATTCACGCCCCTTCACTTTCCCCACATTTTGTTATGTTACAGCCTTATGGTAGAGTGGCCAGACGGAAGCCTCTACTCAGTAAAAGGCACATGACAGCCTGCTTGGAGTTTGCCAGAAGGCACCTAACGGACTCTCAGACCATGAGAAACAAGATTCTCTGGTCTGATGAAACCAGGATTGAACTCTTTGGCCTGAATGCCAAACGTCACGTCTGGAGGAAACCAGGCATCACCTGGCTAACATCATCCCTACGGTGAAGCATGGTGGTGGCAGCATCATGCTGTGGGGATGTTTTTCAGTGGCAGGAACTGGGAGACAAGTCAGGATCGAGGGAAACATGAATGGAGCAAAGTACGGAGAGATCCTTGATAAAAACCTGTTCCAGAGCGCTCAGGACCTCCGATTGTGGCAAAGGTTTATCTTCCAACAGGACAGCGACCCCAAGCACACAGCCAAGGCGACGAAGGAGTGGCTTCGGGACAAGTTTGTGAATGTCCTTGAGTGGCCCAGCCAGAGCCCAGACTTGAATTCGATTGAACATCTCTTGAAAGACCTGCAAATGGCTGTGCAGCGACGCACCCCATCTAACCTGACAGAGCTTGAGAGGATCTGCAGAGAAGAATGGGAGAAATACCCCAAATACAGGTGTGCCAAGCTTGTAGCATCATTCCAGAGAAGACTGGAGGCTGTCATCGCTGTCAAAGGGGCTTCAACAAAGTACTGAGTAAAAGGTGTAAATACATACAGTATGTACATGCGATATTTCACCTTTTTATTTTTAATACATTTGCAAAAAATTCTAAAAAACCTTGTGTCATTATGGAATACTTTCCGGGTGCACTGTAGATATTTTCATCATGTCTACTATTTGTCTGTTTCATAAATAAGACACATTGGCAAATAACAACACAATTACAGTAATCAATAAACAATTTAATTTTCACGACATCCACTGTCTGTGTCTACTTAATAAATACGTACACCACGTAGATACATTGTTATTCTATAAAAAATAAAAGTGTTGATATTGGATTTTTCCAGTAATTTATACAATAATTATCTGACATATCTCTAAAGCTTGATTGCATGTGCAGTTTGTAAATTTTGACAAGATTAAATTTCCCTTTTTAAAAAGGTACAGACAATTCACCTAATGATTAATTGTGTGAAGTGAATCTAAAACACAGATGAGTTGCAACAAAATTAAGTTACTTTAACATGCAGCAACCGAAAGAAAATGAATAAGATGAACATGCTTCACAATAAACCGCAAACTATGTGCAGTATTTACAATCACATGACAGTACGGGATTTCTGAATTGGATTTGAACCGCTGTGAGACTGGTGAAGGCTTCGGGCGAAAATGTCCGTTACAGCTATCCGCGACTGGCTTCTACTGGGTAGGAGGGCAAAACTTTGACGACGTTGAAGTTGGCTTCTGATTTGTAGCTTCCGATTCGGCAGGAATGTTTAAGGCAGAGCTTCAATTATTTTCTGTTACGCCCCCCCCCAGAAGAAGTAAACATTTCGCGCCCCCCCCCAACTCTCTGCCGCGACTGTAAATAGTATCATGTCTATAAAATTGTTATAAGTCACCTCTGCATAATATTGTATCCTTATTAACATTAAAGAAAACAAAAAAAGAAAAAAGAAAAATATGGATCAACTTACAAAAAACAACTTTATTAACATTGTTTTTTAGTCTGTAAACAGAAAAGACTTAAAGTATTTAAACTGTAAACATTTTACCATTTGATACTGAAAAATAAAATTAAATATAATCAATAAATAATAATACATTCAAATTCATCAGCAACATTAACTCAGGAGCACAATATATAAAACATTTTGACCTATGAAACAAAAATGAATAAAACAATTTGTGCTGATTTTTTTTTTTATCAAAATGAGGAAGGCAGGATTCTTGGCTACAATGACCACGTTTTGCAATGCACAGCTTTTCGAAGCAGGGTTTGAAGCATGATACTGCAACGCTCAGCTCCTGCTCAATGTTTAGCTGGAACCTGTACTTGGTCTTCAGTGCAGCAACAGCAGAGAAGCCAGTCTCACAAAGATAAGATCTTGCAAAGGGAAGAAGAATGCCCATGGCCCTCTGCCCTAAGAGTGGATACTGCCTCTCTACACACGTGTCTGTGATGCAAACCTCAGTCTCAATGTGGAGTCAGACGTCATATCAATGAACTGGTCCTCCTCTGCAGAGCTGAAACCAGTTGGAGCTGGTGCATTGAAAGGATCTCTCACCCAGTCTTATTGGGAACTGTTTTCAGGGAAGTACTTTTTAAAGAATCCCATCAGTGATGAAATATGCTCATTAATATATGGAATCACTGAGATGGCATCATAGTCAGTAGTGTCAACAAATTCATGCAGGTTCTCGAATGAATCAGTTTTCCCTTCATCAAGTCGCCTGCCCCACACTGCAAGCTTTCCAGTGAAAGAGCTGATCTTGTCTGTGACCTGAGGGAGGTGTTTATCTTTCCCTTGAAGCTGTAGATTTAGTTCATTTAGCTTTCCAAATATGTCACTCAGGTAGGCCAGTTTGCCAGGAAGTTCGCATCACTAAATTTTTCTGCGGGGTCATACTTGTGCTCCTGCTCCAAAAACATTCTTATCTGCTCTCTGAGCTCAAAAACTCGGGACAAGACTTTTCCTCGTGACAGCCGCCTCGCTTCACTGTGAAACAGCACAGCTTGATGTTCAGCTCCCATCTCCTCACAGATAGCAGAGAAGACTCTTGTTTTTAGTGGTCTGGTCTTTATGAAATTGACTACACCTACAATGTCAGCCATAACCTCCCTTAATTCAGAGGAAAGGTGC